>NW_022196912.1:23934773-23943940 GCF_008632895.1 Mastomys coucha
AAAGATACTGCAACATGTAATAAGGACACATGCTCCACCATGTTCATAGCAGCCTTATTTATAATAGTTCTTTTGTTTGTTACAGTAAACAGCCCTGGCTGACCCAGAACTTATTTTTAATAAATTGTTTATTTTTATGTGCACTGCTGTTTTGCCTACATGTGTCTGCATGAGGGCGACAGGTCCTCTGAAACTGGAGTTACCGACAGCTGTGAGCTACCATGTGGGTGCTGGGAATTCAACCCCGGGTCCTCTAAAAGAGCTCTTCACCACTGAGCCACCTTTCCAGCCCTGACCTGGAAGTTTCTATGTAGACCAGACTGGCCTAGAATTTGTAGCAATACCCCTGTCTCTGCCTTCCAGGTGTTCTGCCATACCTGGATGATTGTCTTTACTATGGTCGAGAGCAGTGGTTCTCAACCTTCACAGTTCCTCATGTTCTGGTGACCCCCAACCGTGAAATTATTTTTGTTGCTACTTCATAATTGTAATTTTGCTATAGTTATAAATCGTAATGTAAACATCTGTATTTTCTGATAGTCTTAGGTGACCCCTGTGAAAGGGCTGGGTGAGTGGGGGGTCCCGACCCACAGGTTGAGAACCTCTGGTTTACATGGAAGGCTCTTCCCAGGCTCTGGTTTGCAAAGGGACTGAGGCACCCACCTCGTGCTGTGAAATTTAGCAACTGAGAGGAAAAGGCAGATGCTCAATGAGATCCATGTTTCAGAAAAGTCTCCATTAGAATTTTAGATTTATCCACTTTATTTTATGTGGATGAATGTTTTGCCTGTATATAAATGCCCCACATTCATGCCTGGTGCATGAAGCAGTCAGAAGGCACCATCAGATTTCCTAGAATTAGAGTTACAGAGAGTTGTGAGCCACCGTGTGAGTTCTGGGAACTGAACCCTGGTCCCCTGCAAAAGGAAAGTGCTCTTAATCTCTGAGCCTTCTCTCCAGGACCTATCAAATACTCTTTTAACTAGGTGCAACCCATGGAATATTGGGAATGTACTTACAGAAAAATTATAAGCTGCCTTCCCAAATTAGATTTAGTACGGTCTCTGTTTTTATTTACTTTACTGTATCAGAAACCCTAACCCTTCTACAAACCTCCATGGCTAAAGGGCTTAAGGAACCCAGCCCCCTCCCAGAGTCCGCAGCCACACCACGACAAGAGTTCTGGGATGTCTCCCAACGGGTCCCTCCCTGGCTTCCTGCTCAGGCTCTATCTTCAGCTCCTGGATTGGAACCTGTGCAGCCCAGCACTGGGTGGAGGGAAGAGAGCAGAGGGAGGAAGCAAGGCTTCCCTCAACTCATCTCACCCTGGACCATCTGAGGAAAGTCACCCGTGTCCTCCATAGGGCCTTGTCCACATCAAAAGAAGCCATGGATGGGCAGGCGCCTTCACATTATACGACAGGCGATTGTAATTGTCAATCACCAGGGAAGAGAGTTTCAGTGAGGGACTGTCCAGATCACGGTTTGGTGGCCTGTGGTCATGTCTGTGGGACACTGTCTTGACTGTGTTAATTAACTGTTAATTAATAAATGAGGAGAGAGGAGAGCTGAGCGGTGAGTGGTAGGCAGGTGAGCAGGTTCTTGCTGCCCTTGACTAGTGACATGGGTGTGATCAGCTGCTTCAAGTTTCCACTGCTTGACTTCCCCAAAGGGATGCACCATAGCCTGGAACTGTGAGCTAAACGAATGCCTTCTCTCAGAAATGGCCTTCTATGAGGGTATTTCATCACGGCGACAGAAATGAAGTCAGGCCCATTACCAGGGGCCATCCTCCCTGGAGGGCCATGACCTCATTGCTGGGTTACCTTTGGTCCATGGTAGCCAGTCCTTTCCCTATTCTTCTCATGTACTGCCTTAGCTTGTGTGGATGGTACCCAATGCAGCACTCCAGCTATCTTTGTAGTGAGGTGTGTGTGTGCTTATGTGTGTGTGTGTGTGTGTGTGTGTGTGTGTGTGTGTCCTCTACTGTACCCTTTGCTGTTGCCTATAGGAAGACTCTGAATGTCTTATCTAGACTGTGGAGGGCAGTCCCCAGAAGCCCCCTGCCATCCTCAGTAGTCCCCAGAGGCCTAAGTAGCCCTAGGTAGCCCCCAGAATTCCCTAGCACCCTTCAGTGGCACCCAGAGTCCCCAGCTCCCTCAACCTCCAGTACCCCTCAGAACCCCCAGTATACCCCAGCAGCCTCCAGCAGTTCCCAGAGCCCCCAGCAGCTCCCAGCAGCCTCCAGTATCCTCCAGCAGTCCTCAGAGCCCCCAGTATCCCCCAGCAGCCCCCAGCAGCTCCCAGCAGCCCAGCTCCAGTTTCTTCCAATTCCACCTCCCTAGTGAGTTACTCTGTAGCACCCCCTGTTTAAAACCCTCAGTGGCTCTTCCTTTCTCTCTTTTTTTTAAGTTTCTTTTTTTTTTTAAGATTAATTTATTTATTATGTGTAAATACACTGTATCTGTGTTCAGACACACCAGGGCATTACATCTCATTACAGATGGTTGTGAGCCACCATGTGGTTGCTGGGATTTGAACTCAGGACCTCTGGAAGAGCAGTCAGTGCTCTTCACCACTGAGCCATTTCTCCAGCCCTTCCTTTCTCTTCCATAGAAGTCGATATAATGTACACTTACTATTCCAAAAACTGGGAGATGGAGGCAGAAGGATCAGGAGTTCAAAATCATCCTCAGCTACATAGTGAATCTGAAGCCAACCTTGGCTACCCTGAGACCTTAAAAATCCATTTGTCCCTTACTTGCACTCATATACAGCCATCTTCCTTGTTCTGTCATGTCACAACACTGTCCCCCATCCCAAGCCCATCCCTAACCAAATGCCTGTCAGTTCACCTGGCCAGCCCTGCCCTCTCTACCTTTGCTGGCCAATGCCCTTCATGAACCTCTCTCCTAATTCCTCTCCTCTTGGGGCTTCCATGTCTTTCTGTTGGAGTTGAAACATACAACCCTGCCAGGTCATGAATTAAATGCTTAGCTCTGAGCTAGTGGTGCTGGTTTGTGAAGGTTCTGAGAACTTTAAGTGGAACATAGTTGGAAGGAGCAGGTAGCTGGGGTCACGCCTTTGAAGGTTATCCCTAGTGTATGGGCCTTTATAGTTTCCTCTGCTTTCTGCCAACCGTGAGGAGAGTGTCAGGTCGCATGTTCCCACCGCCAGGAGATTCTACCCACATTTGTAGAGCCAGGCAACCAGGGTTAGAACTCTCTGAAACCACAAGTAAATAATCCCCCCTCCCTTAAGTTGTTTCTGCCAACTGTTTGGTCAGAGCAGATAATTTATGCACCTGGGGAGTGCCAGCCTGCTAGCCCCAGGGGTCTCCAAGGGATGGAGAACTGGTTGGTAAACTGGAAAGGTTTGGGGAGCCATGACGTCTAGAGGGGCAAGTGGTCTTGAGAGTCTTGTAAGGATCTTTGTAAGTTGACCTCAAATTCATACCAGAAGCTCAGGAGACCACCGTATGGAAGGATCAAAGAAACCAGTTTGAGCAGAAAAATATGGGGTGGAGGGGGATCATCAATCAAGTAGCCAGAATCTATTCATTCAGGAAGTCTGAGTTGCATGTGAAGCCCCGGGGAGGCACCGAGTGACGAGAGTACAAGAGAATTGGGCTTCTGCTCCTTCCTTTCAGCCCAAGGAGGTGAGTCATCCAGAGGTGCTGGCCCAGATTCCACCCTCCTCTGCTTGAGACTAAACTCAATGGCCCAGAGGATGTACCCGGAGCATGGAGACCACAGTACAGTGAGTGAGTCACAGGGCTGAGTCACAGCCCACTCAGCCCCTTTCAGGGCTCTGACGAAGACTCTGCCAGCACAGTGGCATCCTAGCCTTGTACACGAGCACACACACACACACACACACACACACACACACACACACACACACAAACACATTCCACCTCCTCCTCCTCCAGACTGATGACCTCACAGCATGCTTCTCGTGACTGCCAGCCTCATAGATTTCACTGATTCAGTGAACACTCGTGCCTCTACCACACACATAATGAGCTCCTCACCTCAGCCTTAGTCACTCCCCCACTCATCGCTCATTCCTTGTGCAGGGACTGAACTAGCATCTCAGTCCTGGCCTTCAAGGAGCTCTCCAGGCAGCAGAGGAGCACTTCCTGGCTTTACCACATCAGAGACACGGGGGCAAGGGGCAAGAGATCCTTCCACGAATCAGCCTGCCGTCGCATGCAGCACTCAGCAGGACATCCAGGCTGAGACATGGGCCCTCTAACGTAGGATGGATAATGGACATTCAACCCCAAGATTGTTCTACTTCCCAGAAGGAACACCAAACCAGATCCAAACGTTCAGTTTTCTTTGAATGCCACATGGGGTTGGTTATATAGCGAGATCTGTACCAAATTTTAATTAATTGTCAGGTTCCAAAGACACCCAGGAGGAGGCTCCCTCAGAACATGTGACTCCTCCCGGCCCCTCTACCCCAACCCTCCTCAGCACAGGGACCTTAGTCCCTTCCCCAGCTCCCCATTCCCGCCATGGTAGCCACATACATGCTCTCTTGGTCCTTGGCTCCTCTCTTGGTTCCCTCTCTTGGTTCCCTTGCCCTCTCTCCTCTTCTTTCTCTTCTTTTCCCATCCTGCTCTCCCCCCACTCTCTTCCCATGGCCTGGTTTAGTCTACTGATCAAGCTTTGTCCACTCCTTTCTTTCCCTTGTCTGGACTTCTCCCAGATGCTTCTGGCTGAACTTGCCTTCATAGCTACAATAAAACCCTTCTTCTCAACCATACTTGGAGCAGTCATGTCCTCATTTGTGTTAATAATAAAAAATAATAAAAAATATGGGGGGCTGGCGAGATGGCTCAGCGGGTAAGAGCACTGACTGTTCTTCTGAAGGTACTGAGTTCGGATCCCAGCAACCACATGGTGGCTTACAGCCACCCGTAATGAGATCAGACACCCTCTTCTGGTGTGTCTGAAGACAGCTGCAGTAATTGGGCCAGAGCGAGCAGGGCCAGGATCAACAGCAGCCACACACATGATAGCTCACAGCCATCTGTACAGCTACAGTGTACTCATACACATAAAATAAATAAAATAAATCTTAAAAAAATAAATTCACAGAGGAGAAAGGAAGTACAGTACTTTGATAATTTTCATCTATTTACAGTTTTAAATATATTTTTTACTATGGAAATTAACATGCCACAGAAAAACACTGAGCCTAAACTAACGAGCCCAGAAGAAGTTCTAGTGTTACTTGTCCATTTTCAGTGTGACTATTGAGTTGGGGCTGTTTTTAAAAGAATTTGTTGTCTCATTGTGCCACCCAGGTCAGCTCCAAAGCCCCCTCAGCCTCCTGAGCAGCTGGATTATAAGTGTGCCACCATACTCGGCTTGAATTGTGACAAGTGACAGCAGAGGCACTTGACTATCAAAAAATACACACTGTCAGAACTCAGATGACCTTTAGGTAGCTGGATTTTGTCTAACCACTTAATTTTAGAAGTAGGAACTGGGGGCTAAAGAACCTGCCCAGCAGTTAAAAATCTAGAGGACCAGGGATCAGTTCTGAGCACTCATATGACAACATGCAACCATCTGTAACTACAGACCAAAGAAATCTGATGCCCCCTTCTGGCTTCCACAGGCACTGTAACATGTGGACATGGACATAATTTGGCAAACACCCATGCACACAAAATAAAAACATAGTCATGTTGGGCATGGTTGGTACAGGCTTTAAATCTCAGCCCTTGAGAGGCAGAGGCAGGTGGATTTCTATAAGTTCCCCTCTGCTACACAGCAAGTTCCAGGACAGCCAGAGATACATAGTGAAGACTTGTCTCAAAACAAATAAATAAAATCTCAAAAAAAAAAAAACCTAGAAGTAGAAATTCAGATCTAATATGATGGCTTATGCCTGCAGTCCCTGTACTTGGGAAACAGAGACAGAAGGAACACAGTAAATCTAAGGCTATCTGGGTCTACATGATGAGGCCTGTTGTCCCTATCAAAAAAGAAAGTTTAACTATTTGATAATTTCTGTTTATTTTCCATTCTATTTATTTCAGAAATAAAGCATATTACAGAAGTAATAAAAATACTGCATTAATCTCAGCATGCTAGCATAATCACCAATGCAGTGCATAATTATGTTTTATAACTTTTTACACAACTGTAATCATTAATATAAATAATTTTATGTACTTTTTCATTTGCTCTTATGTCCTAACCATTTCTATCTTTGTTATTTTTTAAAAAGGTTTTGTTTTATGTATATGAGCACACTGTAGCTGTCTTTAGACACACCAGAGGAGGACATTAGGTCCTATTACAGATGGTTTTGAGCAACCATGTGGTTGCTGGGAACTGAACTCAGGACTTCTGGAAGAGCAGTAAGTGCTCTTAACCACGGAGCCATCTCTCCAGCCCCATCTTTGTTATTTTTAATGGCTGTATATTACCCCAGCAAGAAGAGAGTCTTAATTTTTTTCATGACTTATTTGACCATTTAAATCATACCCCAGTATTAGATATTAAGATGCCACATGTTGCTTTTTCAATTGCTTCTGCCTTTGGGATAGACTCATAAGTGGAACTGGTAACATTCCAAAGTCAGGACACGTATGTTAACAAATTTCATGAAGATGGCATGAATCAGCCTCTTACCTCTACAAGCTATTCGTATTGGATATTTTTCTTTTCATTGCCCTGAAAGGTTTAAAGAAATGAGCTTCAGTTTCATTGTGTGACCACAATGTTTATGGTTACACCTTCTGACCTACGTGCTCTACCACAGACTACAGTGATAACCACGAGTATGTCCTGATGTCTGTCAAGACATAACCGGGGACCGTGATTGGGAGACTAGGAATCTTAAACAAAATATGCTCAAAATCCATGGAGAGGATTATGGGAAGGGCTTCCTCTAAGTCATTTTTAGCTATTTATAGTTACTAGGTATTACTGTAGTTAGAAAAATGGCCAGATCTAGTTAATCTGGAGGAAAGGAATTGCACACAGTAGCACCCCAGTTTCATTTGCAAAGAAATGGATGTGTACTTCGGAACCCTACAGAAGCCTTACATGACCATGAGTTTTCTGTCAAACTGTGAAAGCATCACTTCCATGAGAAAATGTCTATAGAATATGGAGCCTAACACGTTTAGGACACACATGCACGTTCAGTAGATTTTCAACTGTTTTTTGCCCTGACCTTTCGTTAGACTCGTAGAGGCTCTTGCTCCCCTACACACCATCTTGGTCTCCAGTTCTCACTCTGATCCCAGCAGCACACAGCCTTCAGGGAAGAAAGCTTGCAGGATGCTCTATCAGCCACCCACGTCTCACTTGACAAATACATCATAAGCCCCTAACCCTAAAGTAACACCAAGGTGTTCGGGAACCAGTGTTGCACATGTGTGGGCAGTGCACTTTAGGATAAGTGGGTGCCATCCTTCTGCAGAGAGTGCTGAGCACACACAGTGTCTGACACTGGCCCAAGCACTTGTTTGCACTAGAACAACTGCTGGTGGGGAGGGGGAGGTACTCAATAAGTGACAACAAGAATATGGCATGGCTGTCCTTGCTGAGGCCTCTTCCTCTTCCTCTTCCTCTTCTTCTTGCCCTTGCCCTTCTTCCCCTTCCCCTTCCCCTTCCCCTTCCCCTTCTTCTTCTTCTTCTTCTTCTTCTTCTTCTTCTTCTTCTTCTTCTTCTTCTTCTTCTTCTTCTTCTTCTTCTTCTTCTTCTTCTTCTTCTTCTTCTTCTTCTTCTTCTTCTTCTTCTTCTTCTTCTTCTTCTTCTTCTTCTTCTTCTTCTTCTTCTTCTTCTTCCTCTTCTTCTTCCTCTTCCTCCTTTTCTCCTTTTCTTCCTCCTCCTCCCTTTCTTCCTCTTCTACTTCCTCTTCTTCTGATACAAGTTATCTATCTATCTATCTATCTATCTATCTATCTATCTATCTATCTATCTCAGGATGACCTTGAACTTGTGGCCATCCTCCTGCTTTGGCCTCCAGGGTGCAGAGTACTGGGATTACAAGCATGTACCATGATGCCTAGCTAGAAATTTTTGTTTATTTTTTGAGACTGGGTCTCTTTATATAGACCTGGCTGTCCTGGAACTCACCATGTAGACAGGCCTCCAATTCAGAGATCCACCTGCTTCTCCACGCTTTGTCTTGGGAATTTTTTTTTCAAGACAGGGTTTCTCTGTGTAGCCCTGGCTGTCCTGGAACTCTCTCTGTAGACCAGGCTGGCCTCGAACTCAGAAATCCACCTGCCTCTGCCTTCCAAGTGCTGGGATTAAAGGCATGTACCACCACTGCCCGGCTTCTTTTTTCTTTTTAAAATGTATGCGAGCACACTGTTACTGGCTTCTGATACATCAGAAGAGGGCATCAGATCCCATTACAGATGGTTGTGAGCCACCAAGTGGTTGCTGGGAATTGAACTCAGGACCTCTGGAAGAACAATTAATGCTCTTAACTGCTGAACCATCTCTCCAGCCCCACCTTAGGAATTTTTGATAATTAAAAGTTCCAACCTATGTAGTGAAATGTTTCATGCTTACATTCAGAAAAAAATAAATTAATGAAAAACAAATCACTTTTTATGAAGAAAACTGGGTATTGAAATACCAAGTTGCCGGGTGGTGGTGGCACACGCCTTTAATCCCAGCACTTGGGAGGCAGAGACAGGCAGATTTCTGAGTTTGAGGCCAGCCTGGTCTACAGAGTGAGTTCCATGACAACCAGGACCATACAGAGAAACCCTGTCTCGAAAAACCAAAAAAAAAAAAAAGAAAAAGAAATACCAAGTCAATGAATTTGGTCCATGTTCAAGGTCAGTAGAGGGACTGCACTCTCTGTGTCTCAGTCCTGGCCCTTCTGCTCTTACAAACATGCAACATGCCCATTAGTCCGTCTTTTCTTTTCTTTGTTTTTAAAGACAGAGTATCACTATGTAGTCCTGGCTAGCCTGGAACTCACCATGTAGACCAGGATGACCTCTAACTCCTAGAGATCATCTACCTCTGCCTAATGCTAAGATTAAAGACATGTCCCCCATCCTCCAGTGTCCCCTCATCCTCCAGTATCCCCTCATCTTCCAGTGTCTCCCCCATCCTCCAGTGTCCCCCCATCCTCCAGCGTCTCCTCATCCTCCAGTGTCCCACTATCTTCCA
>NW_022196912.1:23944326-23959800 GCF_008632895.1 Mastomys coucha
CCTCTAGTGTCCCCTCATCCTCCAGTGTCCCCCATCCTCTAGTGTCCCCCCTCCTCCAGTGTCCCACCACTTTCCAGCTCACCCGCTGTGTCTGATCTGAGCTTCCACTGTAAAGGGGATCACAGATGCTTCCACATTCGTGGTTGGTGAAAGTTAAGGGGAGCATCACAAATGCCTAAAGTCTGGTTCTCACCGTCTTTATATCTTGCCCATTGGCACATGCCAGCAGGAGAAACATGGGAATTTGGCAAACCATGCAATTGACCAGGAACTTAGCTGTGAAGGGAGAGCCAGGCCAGGATTGCCTGTAAAGTTTCTGCTTCCTCTCAAGCCCTTCACAGGCAGGGGGGCCCAGAGGAAGGAATCCTGACCCTGCCATCTTCCTTAGACTCCAGGGCCTCCCTTTCTCTAAAGAGGTGGGGAGTGTGCTGAATGTGGGGTGAAGGGGAGATCAGTGCAGCCAGGCTGCAGTCAGGCACAGGAGACTGCCCTTCAGTTAGCTGCTTCCACTAGTTACCTAGGAAGGTACCCAAAAGCACGGCGGGGGTGGGGGTTGGGGGCGGGGCTGGAGGGCTGGGGCAGAGACCACTCCCAGGGGAAATGAAGGGCTTGGTGTGGGAGGAAGCAGGAAGGGGGGCAGTATCAGGGAAGAAGGAGCACGAGAGAGTGTGAGGAAAAAGGTAGAAGTCATTGTGTGGGAAGGAGGTTGAGGGACGATGCCAAAAAAAGAGGAAGGTGTCAGTAGTGGTGGCGAGAGACTTTGGAGAAGGAAGGAGAAAGCTGGAGAGTCGCGAGGGAGGGAAGAGGAGGCACTCTGACCCTCCAGTTTACTGCCCATTCCTTCTCCCTTGCTGAAACATCCAGCCAGTGCCTTTGTGGCCTCTTGGGCTGGGTTGCAATCTCATGCCAACCCTCTTGATGGTTGTCAGGAGATCTCTGGGGAGGACGCTGCAGGAGCCTCAAATGCCACCTACTCCCGGCCTCTCTCCCAGTTGATGTTTCTATTTTGGGCACCACATTATTTCCTGCTGTGATTTTTTTTTTCAGGCTTCTAATTCGGGCTCTGAGGTAAGCTGTGACATCCGCTCATGCCCGCAGGCCCCTCCCGCACACTGCTTGTCCTCCCGGGGGCGCCGGCACCCCTCAGGCCCAGCAGCAGTCCAGCCGCTGCTGCGGGGAGTCTTGGCAGAGCCTGCCTAAAAATAAGCTTTCGGATTTCCCCTCCCCCTGGTAGGGCAGAAGGAGGCTAGCTAGAATAGATTTCTAGGCAGGGCTTTGAGGGGGTGATGGAGTGAGGTTGACAGGGACCTGGTATAAACTGTGCCACTGTGCCTAGGAATGGGTGTGTGAATGCTTCCGTGTCCGAAGTCTATTTAACTATGTTTGGACAATGACCCTTTACAGATGCTGATGAAAGATGTACACCATCCCAGAAACTGTCCACAGCAAACTCACAGGTAGACTCCTTGTAATTTTAGATTTGTGCACTTCCTGGAGTTGGAGAGCCCTTGTTCAAAGCCCTTGGTATGCATGGATACACCCCTCCCTGATCTCTCCTCTCAATCTCAGTATGCCTCATTTTATTTAATCAATATGTGCTTAAAAAGAAGTCTCTGTATGTGCAGCACTTTAAACAGAGGCAGATTGTAAGCTATGTCCTCAGGGCAACAACAGCCTCCTAAGACTCTTCTCTGGTTTACTACCAAGGATCTGCTGGCCATCTGGCAGTGAGGGTACTCACTGCTTTGGGTTCTAGCAGACTGAGGTTCAGAATTCAATTAAGTAGGCTCTGTTTCTGTTTTCCCTGACTTCTCTCTCACAGTAGACGTAATGGCAAAGCTTCTGGGGTGACCATCCCAGTCCATGGGGGTGACTTTAGCTGAGACTCCTAGCCCTGAAGATTATGAGGCCTGCTTTGCTTGTAGACCAGAGCCTAGCATAACTGTCCTCTTAGAGGCTCTAGCCAGCAGTGGACTGAAACAGATTCTGAGACCCACAGCCAAACATTAGGTGGAGTTTGGGGACTCTAGTGGAAGAGTTGTGGGGAGGATTGGAGGCCCTGAAGGAAATAGGATCTCTACAGGAAGACCAACAGAGTCAACTAACCTGGACCACTTGGGGCTCCCAGAGACTAGACCATCAACCAAAGAGCATGCACAGAATGGACCTAGGCCTCCCTGTGCTTGGTCTTCACTGTGTGTCTCCCAACAACTGGAGCAGCAACTGCCCCTGACTCTGTTGCTTGCCTGTGGATCCTGTTCCCCTAACTGGGCCACCTTGTTTGGCCTCAGTGGGAGAGGATGTGCCTAACCCTGCAAAGACTTGATGTACCAGGGTGGGGGAGCGCTCCACCTTCTCAGAGGAGAAGGGGATGGGGGAGATGGAGGGAGGGACTGTGTGAGGGGGGTATGGTAAGAAGGGGACAGCATTGGGATATATGTGTGTGTGTGTGTGTGTGTGTGTGTGTGTGTATTTATATAAATGAATAAATGGGAAAATGATAAAGTTCCTCATGTGACTGAAAGGGAAAGAGGTAGCATCTTGTAAATGGTCTGGGTCACTGGAGAGGTCATTTTTTGCTTTTGAATCACATGCACCTGGTCTGTTGTTGCCTTTAAGAACATGTAACATCCAATAAAATTTGTTTTTTAAATCTACCACATTTTAATTTTTTTTTTTTTTTTTTGTGTGTGTGTGTGCATGGGCAAGGGGAACACAATTGTGGAGGTCAGAGAACATCTTGCAGGTGTGGTTCTCTCCTTTCACCACATGAGTCTCAGGAGTGGGACTCTGGTAGTCAGGTTTGATGGCAGTTAATCTTTACCTATTGAGCCATCCCTAATTTTTGCTTTTAAACTAAAGTTAACTGCTATGGTCTGAATATTAGTGTTTCCCTGCCAAAACAAAGGAACAAAGTCAAATGTTACAATTCTTATTTTTTTAAAGAATTATTTATTTTACGTGAGTACACTGTCGCTGTCTTCAGACACATCAGAAGAGGGCATCAGATCCCATTACAGATGGTTGTGAGCCACCATGTGGTTGCTGGGAATTGAACTCAGGACTCTTAACTGCTGAGCCATCTCTCCAGCCCACAATTCTTATTCTTATTCTCCTCCTTCTCCTCCATCTCTTCTTCCTCTTCCTCCTCCTCCTTTTTCTTCTTCTGGTTTGGTTTTTTTTTTTTTTTTTTTTTGAGACAGGGTTTCTCTGTATAGCCCTGGCAGTCCAGGGACTCACTCTGTAGACCAGGAGTGGCTTCAAACTCAGAAATCCTCCTGCCTCTGCCTCCCAAGTGCTGGGGTTAAAGGCATGCACCGTCCCCTCTTACTTCCCCCCACCCCCGGGGTTGGCTAACTGCTTACTAGGAGCCATACTACTTACTAGGAGGCAGATGCCCTGGGAGGCAATTAAGTCTCCTAGGGAACTTTCAAGAATAGTATTAGGAAAATGGCTTGAGAGAGCTTGTCTACTTTGTCAGGATCTGCTGGTGCCTTGAGATCTTGGGACTTCCCAGTCTCTAGAACTCTGAGAAATGAAATTCTATAGTTTAAAGATTACTCAACCTAACATATTTTGTATTAATCATCCAATGGCCTGAAACAGGTACACTGAGCCCAAATTAAGGAAGTAAGAGAAGCTATTTCTAGAACACTGAATGAGGACCAGGAGCCCATCTCCAGGAAAATGAGAATTATTAGCCCTTGAAGTAGGCTTGTTCTTGACTCTAGATCCTCCATTTCCCACAGGTGTTCTCCTCCTACCTCTACATGGGCACCAATCTGCCCCTATCTCTTTGGGAACTCTCTAGGGCTCCCATTTCCTTGTGACCCTACCCCTCCCTTCACATTCTGATGAGCACTCTTGACTTCTTGTCTCCCCTGACTTTCCATCTGGCCCACTTTAGTCTCCCTCATTACATTAAAAAATTAATCAAGAAATGGTCCTCACCAAAAAGCAGGCACCCCAATTCCAATGCCTGGTAGGACAAGGCAGGTCATGAAATGGGTAAGTGGGTAAAGCAGACCAGGTTGGGGGTAAAGTGGCATGTAGACTCCAGGTACCTAGTCTAAAGGGTACCTGCTACTTAGCTCCTCTTTATTTCCAGCCCAGGGCTAACCCATCTCCCAGAGTTGTTTGCTTTGGTTGGTTTGGTTTGGGGCTTTTTGAAACAGGATGTCTATTTGCTACAGTCCTGGATGTCCTTTACTATGTAGACCAAGCTAGCCCCAGACTCATAGAGATTCACCTGCCTCTGCCTCCTGAGTGCTGGAATTAAAGACATGTACCACCATGTCCAGCAAATTTAGTTTTTTAGAAGTATTATACAGGGCAAACCAAACATGGCTGAAGGCTAAACTTAGCTCACAGGTCACCCTGTAGTCACTCAATGTGGCAGAAAGCACTCTAAGCTGGGACTTAGGGTTATGCCAGGAATGCAGGCTGTGCTACCATGGATAAACTTCATCCCCCTACCTGATGATAACAGAGTCTGTTAAATGCTCTGGAAAGCCCTTTCTTTCAGTTTGGTAGCTCGATGGCTCTTTGCTTATCTTAATAAGGGAATACTGTTTGGTTGAACTGGCTGGTTAATGAGAATCACCATACACATACAGTGACCAAGGATTACCACTTTTCAAAGAACAGGAACACAATAAGCATTTGGTTATTGGAATTCTCCAGGGTTAACTGGAAAATCCCCTCAATCAAGGTTATTGTTGAAAGACATTCTAAAATACCAGTGTTGCTTCCTGCCTTTCTAAGCTCAGGGATGCCCAGCCAGAGGAAGAGATGAGTCAATGTCTGGAGACGGCTCTGCCACCAGGCTTGCCCCAGAGCTGGCTGGAGTTCCTCTCAGCCAATGGTTGCTCAGTGCATGTTGGTGCCTGTAAGTCAAGGGCATCAAAGCTACCCATAAAACAACTATCCTAGGGGTGGGGATGGGGGGGGGGCTTGCCAGTCTCTCTGACCCGAATCTAGACTCTTCATTTCCTAGCTATATGGCTTTTGGCAAATACTGCAAGCTTTCTGAATGTTAGTTTTCTTGTGTATAAACCGGAGGTAACGATATGGTCCCCCTGAGTTGTCATCAGAGACATGAGAGAGTGGATGCTAAGTGGTGGGGAGCTCGTGGGAAAACTGAGTGCTGGAAAATTGAAGTCGCTGTTCCATTAGGAACAGAAGCATTTTTATCATGTGAAGCCATGGGATTCTCTAGCTTTTTCTTAGTGAAGTTAGAAAGCTCACACCCGTTACTCCCAACCTCAGTAGACATCTGAGAAATCAGCTATTACAGAATTTAATTCTCTACTCCCTCTCCTTTCCACCCTCACCCATCACCACACCACCAGCCTTAAAACCAGAGTCATAACTTCACTTTGGGACGGTCATACGCATAGTTGATTCATCAAGAGTCATCAATGGGGCCAGCAAGACGGTTCAGGAGATAAGCACATTTGTTGCCAAGAATAAACTACCTGAGTACGTTCCCTAGAGCCCACATGGTGAAGGGGAGAACTGACTCTCAATATATTATCTTCTGATTTCTACACAAGCCCTGTGGCCCAAGTATTACAGCCACCTCACGAAATAATTAAATACATAAAATGCATAAAAAAGTCATTCAAGAATCATCAAAAGTTTGGTTTGAATGGGATATTCAAAAATTAAAGTACATCTACCCATTTACATTTTTAAAAAATGTACTTTTATTTATGTGTGTTTGTGAATATGTGTGCAGGTGTCAGAGGAGGCCAGAAGAGCTTGTCAGATGTCCTGGAGTTAGAGTTACTGGCCTGCTGGGCATGCTGGGAACTGAATGCTGGTCCTCTTGCAAAATAAGAAGTGGCCTTAACTGCTGAGCATCTCTCCAGCCCCTCATCTACCAATTAACCACAAGGAGACAAGATAAAACCTTCAGAGCAGAGGAGAGGGCAGGCATCCCTAAGCCAGCAGGAACTAGTCCCACGGGATCCCTGCTCATAGTCACAAGCTCTCACCAACCTAGCGTAGCTGAGGAGCAGTCTACCCACAGCTGGCCTGTGCTCTGGAGGAGGGGGTCGCTGCCTAGGAGACCAAGATGGCCGCGGAGGCATCTTAAACTAAAAACCAAAGGGATCGGAGACTAAATGGGCCATGTGATCTGCATATGTCATGTTGGACCCTACACTAAGAAAAGGGTTCTTACTTACAACATCATTTGAAGAAATGGATACATTTTAATATGGGTTATTAAACAATATATTATATCCGCATGAAGTTCCCTGGTTAATGTAAAATGACATGTGTGTTTTTGAGGCCTTCACACCAAAGTATTTAAAGGCAGAGTCATTTAACGCCTGCAACTTATTCTCAAAGGGTTGCAAGACAGAAACAAAGCAAGTACAACTGCGCATGTCCATAGGAAGAGGAAGGAACACCAAGGCTGCAAGCGCTGACAAGTGCTACACCTGAGTGGCGAGTACATGGGCGTCTCTATATTAGTCTCAGAGCTTTTAAGGGAAATCAAATTATATTAAGATAAAGAAATAAAACAAAGGGCTGGAGAGGGGTCTCAGTGGTTAAGAGTATAGACTGCTCTTCCAGAGGTCCTGAGTTCAATTCCCAGCAACCACATGGTGGCTCACAGCCATCTGTAATGGGATTGGATGCCCTCTCCTGGTGTGTCTGGAGACAGCTACAGTGTACTCACATACATAAAATAAATGTCTTTAAAAAGTAATAAAACAAAGTCTGGGGCTGGGTATGTAGCTCAGTAGAGAAGTCTATGCCTAGCAGAAAGAATCAAACAAGTCAGCCAGTCATGGTGGCGCACACCTGTAAGCCCAGCACTTGGGAAGGGGAAGCAGGAAGTTCATGCTCTCCCTCTATCTCAAGGTCAGCCTGGGCTACGTGAAACAAGACACCTTGTTTCTAAAGACAAAACCAAAACCATCAGGCAGATCTGGGCTGCCGTTTACAGAACCGTCTCGTCTGACTGCATATAGTGAACTAGAGCCCTCATGTGGAGACAGGTTGGAACCCAAGTCCCCAAGGCTTGCCATTCAAATATACACAACTAACAGAATGCCTCTCGGAGCTGTGAAGGGACTAAGTGCCTATGTCAAAACCCGCCAGAGAATTATTCATGTACACTTCAAGTACATGCCAGTAAGAGTCCAGCAGACGGAAAAGAAGGCCCAAGGATGAGACAGAGAGGTCTATTCTCTGGGAGTAATGACACTAAGCTGAGGCAGAAGAACAGAAAGGAGGTGAAAAAGGAGGCGTGGTGTGGCGACTTCTAAGTGGTAGAACAGCCCGAGCAAAGCTCTAGTGTGGGCAAGTGGCGTGTGTGTGTGTGTGTGTGTGTGTGTGTGTGTGTGTGTGTGTGTGTACAAGGAACTGCAAACTCTTCCTCGCCTTAGGACCTGGAGGGAAGGTTCAGCGCAGCACCCAGTATGGACTGGACATCTGCAGAATGTGTGAGCGAGTGAACGGCTCGGCTCAGGTTCCAGTCTCTATCTGGAGAGAGCCCCCTCATTCCCAGCTCTTAAAGCTCACAATGCTATGGAAAGAAAGCTCTCAGAGCTTCTCCTCTCAGAGCAGAGCTGGAAGAGACACCCCTGCGCACCCCTACTCCCACCTGAATGCCGTGTCTCCTGTTAGGGAGAGACAGAGCCTTGATTCTGGGCAGCCTTGCTGAGCCCCCCGGGCCCAATGGGGCTTTGTTTTGTGCTTTCCCCAACCCCACAGCCTGCCTTGTTTATTTGTTCAGCAGGTTTATTTCAGCCATGGCACAGCCTGTTCCGACTCTGGAACATTTACGAGATGAGCCAATTTTTAAAAATCATACAAAATAAATGATTTCTCTTGGAGCTAAAGGGTGGGGCTGCCAGGGTGGGAGACAGGTTTCTGGCCAGCTCTGGGCAGAATTTTTGGCTTATCCTTCGATGTATTCTTTCCCCTACTTGCCCATGGGAACCAAAGAGGCTGAGATGGGATTTCCTGCCTCTATTTCTCCAGACTATGATGTGGAAAGATTGGGACATTCAACCGTAAGATTTCCGGTTCTCATCTCCACCCTTGTTAGTTCCACACCAAAGCCTGGCTCTCAACCACTGTGTTCAAGCCACAGCCCCATCTAATTGATCAGCCTTGGGATGCAGATGTCAGAACTAGACCTGGACATCCCACCCCCTCTGTAGCAGCTTTCTTTCCCTCTCTGCTTGTGAATTCTGGCTTTACCCTTTAAAGTCCAGCTGTCATCTCATCACCTCTAAATCCTACTGTCTTCCCTGTAGCTGGCCAGCTATTAAAAATATTTTTTTTCAAAGCCCAACCAGGATTAACAGGACAGTTAAAAATGTTGAATTTCTTTTTTCCTGACTGGATATTAACTCAGTCTAGTGATGTTATGTATTTCAGTTGATCTGAAACGCTTATTTGTAGCTATGTGGGTATTTTATATCCAAAAGACTAGAAATTAAAGATTAATATGTTCAATTTGGGGACCAAAAGAATACTTTATTCAAACCTTAGTTTAAGCAGGTTTAACTGCATTCCTTAGCGCTCCAGACTGAGGAAGGAAAACTGAGAGTTCAAGGCTAGCCTGAGCTACATTGCAAGACTGTCCTTAAAAAAAAAAAACAAACCAAAAAAACAGTCATGCATCCTGACCAGCTGAAAAAAGGATTGATAAGAGGAGTCCATGTGGCAAAGGGAAACTGAGAGGCCCACCTTGGCCTTTTGACTTGTTTCCCTAAAAGGCCAGGTCCACAGTGGGCGACATCAAGGATAGATGCTTGAGGTTGATGATCCTCTCCAGCTCCTGAGATTACCACACCCTCTGCCAATCCAGGCCAGTAAACCCATAAGAATCCACTTAGGAGCTGTCCCAGCCGCAGGCCCTGGATGCCTAATTGATGGCATGTACCCAGGGAGCACAGTGGCCAGGGCAGTGTGTCATGGACTCCAATGCCCACACCAGCACACTCTGGGGCAGCTCGAGGCAGCTCCCCCAGAAGCCCGGCCAGCTGTAGGAGGTACTGTTCTCCTTTTCCAAGATTAGCTCAGACTTCAAACACCGACCCCGGGCCTGCTCTCTGCCAATGAAAACAGTATGTCAGGAGCCTCCTTAGGTATCTGGAGGACAGCTCCCTCGGCTCCTCCCTTCCTCATATGAGGTCATTGAATCAGGATGACAGAGCAAACAGTGACATGTGCTAGGACTTGTTCCCAGAATGATTCCAGGGATTCTCCAACCCTTCTCTCCTCCCCGCTTCAGAATGTGTGGGCGGTGAACTGAACTGTACTTAGTAACTGGGTTCCTTGGAATGGTAAAGAGAAGGTAGGTCCTGGATAGACAGACACTAGCACAATGAATTCATTCGAAGCCTCAACACACTTTCACACCATTCTAATCTGACTTAAGGCGGGTAGGAATTCTGTACCCCACTCCATAGAGGAGGGGTGTAAGGTGAACAGTTCAGGGTTACATCGCTTAGACAGACTCAGGCCTGTAATTATTTTGTCAATAGTTTTGTTACATCTTCCTGCCTTACCAGTTTCTTAAATCTTGACTTTGGGAACCTTAAACTTCCCACTCTTTGCCTTGCTGCCTATCAACAACAGTGTCATTTAATGTTTTTCTTTCCTTTTTTTGAGACATGGTCTCACATATACTAGGCTGGCCACAAACTCCCTATTCACCAAGAATCCTCCTGTATCTATGTCCTGGGTACTGAGATTAGGTGTGTGGCTTTGTGTACACCTGGCTGGCATGTCACCACCTGAGCAAGCTAGAGTTTCCAGCCCTACTCTTAACTGGACCCACACTGAAAGTTAACTTTGTGAGCAGCAGATGGCAGTGGCTCAGCATGTAAGAGAGCTTGCTCTACAAGCATGAGGACCCAGGTTTGAATCACTAGATTGACACAGAGGCATGTGTCTGTATTCCCAGCATTGTGGGGGGCAGGAACAAACAGATCTAGATAGCTCAAAGGCTAGCCAGCTTACCCAAAACAGGCTTTTTTTTTTTGTTTGTTTAGCAAGGCAAACGAGGTGTGTCTTTGAACAAGACACTTGTTTCTAGTCTGTTTCCTTCAACAGCAATGACAACCATCTCCTTTCTGCCATTCAAGAACACAGATGACAGATCTGGGAAAGAGAGGTGTGAGAATCCTCTGTAAACCATAAAGTGGTAAGAGCACTATGGGATGGCCCAAGTCTCCCACTGAGTGTTCTCAGTGTGACTGGAGAACGACTCTCAAGGAGAAAACAAGGGCACAAACGATAGGTTGGAAAGAGATTTGGGGAGCAGCCTTTGGTTGGAGAGGGATTTAGGGTGCAGCTTTTGGACCTTGGTAACGCCCCTGGCTAGCCCCCACGCTAGCCCCTGGCTAGCTTGCTGCTTCCAGGTGTCGGGCTTGGAAAGACACTGCTAAGCTGAAGCAACTTGCAAGACTGCTTCTCTTTGATCCTTTTCTTCTGACTTGGAGCCTTTTCTTTCAGACTTTGCAAGTTAGCTGAATAGTCATGGTTCTCTACTGCCCTCGTGTGGTCACTCCCTAACGCTGCTGCATGGGCTTCTGAAGGGAATCTGAGGGACAAAACCCAACCTGGAAAGCAAAGCCAACCTTCCAAACCAGCATTTTCCAAGGCCAGCAGAAGACTTATACCCCAAAGTCAGGTCGACATCTTGAAGTAAGTGCTCTCCAGGGGAGGGGGTGAAGCTACTGTAGTGGGAGATGCTGACAACAGAGAGGCCACACGTGTGAGGGCAGGGACAGAGGGAACTGGACTACAGCTGGCTGTTCAACTTTGCTGTGGACTGAAGACTGCTTTACACTTCAAAGACAATAGAAACAATTTTACCAATCACAATTTTCTAAGAAGTACACCTATAGTACAGTCATTCCTTGTTAACCATGGGTATCCAGGGTTCCCTACACATGCCCAAATGTGGGGTGTTCAAGTCACTTCTACAAAACAACACCATGTTTGCTTAATAGAGCTCCAAGACAACAGCCTACTTTAAAAGAAGAGGACTTTGGGGGGATGCCTGTTATTGAGAGAGGGTCCCACTATGTAGCCCTGGTTGGCTTTGAAGTTACTATGTAGACTGGCCTCAAAGTCAGAGATTTAGATTATCAGGCATACCTAATCAGGTATAAAGGGTGGGATAAAAGCACGTCTGGAGTCATGATGATCAAAAAGTACAGGGAGCCTAAAAGGGATTTTAAAGCTTCACAGGGATTTGATCGCGGAGAACCTTCAGGTTTCAGAGCGAAGCACTGGGTAGGGGTGTATCTGAGACAGCAGCTGAGACAGAGAGCAGACAGAGGAGACCTGGGAAGAGGCCTGGCATGAGGGCAGTGTGCTTTAAACCTTTACCTCAGCAACCGAGGGATGAAGAAGCTGCCCTCAGGAAGGAGCCATTTCCCCTTCACATGCCAAGCTGGTTAAGTCTTCTCATGGTGCCAAGTACTATGGAGGAGAAAGATTTCTGGCCTCCCATGGAATAGAGGTCTCAGATCCACCCTGAAGCATGGTGTGGCAAACCCCCTAGCCCAAAGCAGGACAAGGTCTGCTAGAGACCAGAGACATTTTGAAAACGTCTCTTAATGCCACATCAAATGAGAAATCTCAGGATCAAAGAGTGCTTAGTCACAAAAGATCGGACCGGTTTGATAGCGTGACCCACTCACCAAAGGTCAAGGGGCCTTATGTCATTTCCCAGAAGCTCAGCATCTGGTCGGATCAAATCCTGTATGGGAACTCAGCCCCAACATGCCCCCCTCTTCCTCCAGGAAGATTCCTGCTTCTGATTGTCACAGAGCTGGCAGGCTTCCCTCTGGCTCCCATTCTTTCAGGAAGCCATCTACAGCTGCTGGTCCCTGTCACATGCTATGGTGGTGGCGGCAGAAGCTTTTCATTGGTAAAACAGATTTCAGGTTACAGCTAAGGGCTTCAAAGTTAGTTCAGAAAGGTGATGGGCTTCCAAAGACAGCTAACCCTTCCAGTTCTAGAGATGTAGGAAGGGCTTAGACTTCAAGGGGCTAAGCTTCATTCCAATTCCTATTTGTTTTGGAACAATTCTAGGAAGAATGTTTATGGCAAGCAGTCAACAAGCACTAATGGAATGTGCTAGGTACTTTGTATGGTAAGAAGTCCCTGTTCTCAGAGTTTTGGCCTCAAGGAGAGGAGAACTACCTTGTGCTAATACTTTACTCTGCTTTTTCCTTCCCAAAGCTTTGCTGATACTTGTCCACTTCACTGCCCTGTCATTTCTGCTATTAGATGCTACTGCCCTGAGGTCACACAAAGCCACTCTGCTCAAGAAAACAAAATTTAGACATATGTGGGGCGGGGAGGTTGTGTGGAACTCTTAGAGTCAAGAGCCCTTACTGCTCTTGCAGAGGATAGCTCCGTTCCTACGCTGCAGGCATACACTCACACAGAAGAGACAAACTGCATACTTCTTAAAAAGTAATCTTTTAAAGGGAATAAATATTTTAGGGACTGGCTGTAGGGGACGTGGTTCTTATCAAGGGCAACCCCCAAGACAATACTATGTAGAAAGTTCATTTGCCTCTAAACAACTACAGTCTGACAAGAGAAACCAACCCTGCTGGAACATGGAGATTCCTACAAAAACCAAATACAGTAACCCAGACCTTGCCACCCCGGGGATCAAGACTGAAGACACTGGGAAAATCACTTCACTCCTTGGATGGAGGTGGAAGGGGGTTGGGGTGAGGAATATAGGACATAACACCCTAGCAACTATGTACTCTTTTTGTAGTACTTAGAAAGAGGCTTCAAATTTAATAATTTTCTTCAATCAGGGAAAGCGAGTTTTCATCTCACATTGACTCCTTTTAATTCTTTCAAATTATGGTTTTCAAGGCATCGTTATGTACACCTCATGGTCTCAGCCATCCTCAGCAGAGGGACATACATATTTACATTGTTTCCAGTTTAGGGGAATCCTACTGTGTACCAACACTTACTTTCAGGACCTTTCAGAAGCAGATGATGACTGGAGTTGTGAGCTTACGACTGCCAAGCCAGAGAGACCCTGATGAGCCCTTCATCACTGCAGCGTGTTCTTTTTGCGTGGTTTCCAGGCTAAGTGCTTCAGTCACACAAAGCGAGCCTCCGGATTAGGGAAGGCTGCTCTTTCCTTTAGAATGCATTATGAGGACTGTGCTTATGATAATAGAGATGTGCCTGGTGGGATGGATTCACAGAGTGAAGCTCTAATGCCCAAACAAATGAGCAGAATCTTGACAACCGCCATGCTGTGATGATAGAGACACATGTACATGCCATGGCACACATGTGGAAGTCAGTTCTCCTACCATGTAGGTCCCTGGGATTGAACCTGGGTTGTCAAGCCTAGTGGGGAGTGCTGTTATACACTGAACCCACCCTTTTCTCGGAACAAGGCATCCCCCTGAAGCTCACTGGCACAGCTAGGTTGGCTGGCTGAGTAAGTTCCAGGGGATCCATCTGTCTCTTCCTCCCCACGCATGGGGTCACAGACACAGTGCAGCCACGCCACACCTCAGTGTTAACTGTCAACTACATAGGATCTAGAATCCCTTAGGAAACAAGCCTTTAGGCATACTGTGAGGGTTATGTTGACTATGTTAACTGAGGTGGGAAGGCACACTAATAATAGGCGGCACCATTTCCCGGACTTGGGTCATAGACCCAAGGAGAAGAAATGGTGAGACTCTCAGTGTGTAAATGTGCTTGCTGCCGAGCCTGAGGATCTGGGTCTTCTGACCTTCACATTCATGGCTCCCTAATTCCTAATGGCAGAGGCGATGTGACTATACTTTCCACTCCCACTGCTTTGACTCCCTTGAGGACACGCGACGCTCCTCAGCTGTCTTGAGCCAACTGAAATCCTTCCTTATGCTGACTTGTCAGGATGCTTTATCACTGGTGAAGTTGGAAAGGTCCATGCTAGGTACCTTCAAGGGCTCTGTGTCCAATTGTCTGGGCTGCCTCATCAGGCGGACACTTGGTGAGCTCTTCCTGGGCTTTGGTTTCAGTAGAAAGTGTATTGGTTCATTCTGAACTGGTTGTTGTATACTCTTTCATTTCATAGCATTTGGATGGAGCTCTGACTAGTTTTGAGAATATTTATTAGCATTCCCTGCCCCTGCCATTCTTCAAGTATCTGAGTTGTCTTGTTTTTCTGCATCCTCTCCTGTTTTTTACAACATAGCCTCTCTCACTTTACAGTCTATGACTGCCTGATGCTTAAAGACTAGGGAGACAAGGACATGTGTTCCCTCCAGCCCAACAGGGTGCAGGTGGCAGAGGGACTTCCCCAGGGTGCGCAACACCCTCAGAGGAGCAAGACACAATACCCTCACCATGGTTTGTAAGAAACCCTGTTGGCTCAGCTCAGAAGACCCACAGAAGGGGTGACCATCCGGTGTCCTGAGCCTCCTCACACAAGACACGTAGGAAAGAACTGACTTCGGAAGAAGAGCCAAAGGAGCTACTCTCATAAGCAGCAAAGTCTGCCAAGCTAGAAAGGTGGTTACAGCTTTCCCGGGAGAAACTAGTAAGCTGAGAGATAGATACAGAGGAGCAATTGCCCCTCCAGCTGGCTCTATTTTTAACAGTTATTGTAATTTAACCTGCAAGTATTTGATCAAAGGGGGTGGGGCGAAGTAACTTTTGACATACCTAAATTGCCTATTCTTCTCCTTACTAAACTAGAAGTCCTAGAAGACAGAACAAAAGATCATGAATGGGCAGCCTATTTTAACCGGAATTTTATAAGTATACAGCAAAAGAAATGATAAGATTTTCAATTAAAAAATGCTATCGAAACTTTTTAAAGACATTAAAGAAGAGGAAATTCATGAGAACTTCAAGGCTGGCCATCGAGCTCAGCAGTAGTGTTTGTCTTGCATGCGCAGGTGCTTAATCCTCAACACCTAGTGCTGTTTTGCTTTTCAAAAAAAATTTTTTAGAGGTTGAGAACTAAAGATTAATTTGGAGTAAGTTAACTTTTCTAATCATTCCTCTCATTGATTCCTCTCCCACGCTGCCTTTCTCCTTCTCGGCCTCTCCAGTCTCTTCTCCAGTAAGCCCCATCCAGATCCACACTCTGTAGCAAGGGGAAACTATGGCACAGCTCAGAGAAAGCCTAGAGGGAGCAGAGGTCCTGATGGTATCTAACCCCTGGACAAAACCTGGGCTGTAAACACTAAATTATAGGATTATATATAGGATTTCTTGAGTCATATCAAGACACTCTGAGACTGAAGCAACACGTAGAGCTTTTTTTTTTTAACCTTTATTTTTGCCCTAAATGTTTTGCATGTATCTGATGACTCCAGTGTTGTGTTGTGTGGCCTCCTGAGCGTGACTCCAGTGTTGTGTTGTGTGGCCTCCTGAGCGTGTGAAGGAGAGCATCTTCATGGCGTACCCGTGTGAAGGAGAGCATCTTCATGGCGTACCCGTGTG
>NW_022196912.1:23959911-23970883 GCF_008632895.1 Mastomys coucha
ACCCGTGTGAAGGAGAGCATCTTCATGGCGTACCCGTGTGAAGGAGAGCATCTTCATGGCGTATCCGTTTCTTGTGCTCTTTTCCTTTTCTTTCTGTTTGCTTTGTCCTATTTCTGTTTTGTTTTTGCTTTATCTTATTTTACCATTATCTTATCCCTTAGATGCCTATTTTCTTTCTTTTTTTTTTGAGACAGGATCTCTCCCCCCCCCCCCCTTCTTTCTCTCTCTTCCTTTCACATAGCTGTCTTGGAATTCAATACCTAGATCAGACTGGCCTCAAAGTCAGAGACTGGCCTGCTCTGCCTCCTAAGTTCTAGAATTACAAGGCACTATGCCCTGGCTTTCAGTGTATTTTCTAAGGAGAGACAGTTAGGGGATGGTTCTTCTACATGTAAGAGGGGTGGGGATTGGGAGGTCCTGGGAGGAGTAGAGGAGAAACCATAATTAGAATAAAAATATGAAAAAAAACTATTTTGAATAAAAGAAAAAAAGACACCAAGATTTTCTTAAGAATTCTTATTTACTTACAAACCAATGTTGTCTTGCTTTTTCTAATTAATTAGAAATTTACATGTGCAAGAGCAGTTCCCTCTGCTGCTCTCAAACAAGGAAGTTATTAACCCAAGCAAGCTTCATCCTTTGACTGCTCTGCCTTTTTCTGGGCCCCTCTTAAATCTCAAGAGCATGACTATATATTTACTACTTTGGTTCTTTGTACTGGGTGCATTCTAATTTAATATAATCATATTAAGCTTTTCTGATAATTTCTGCTATTTACTGATTTTTTAAAAAATTATTTTATGAATATGAGTACAATGTAGCTGTCTTCAGACACACCAGAAGAGGGCACCAGAACCCATTACAGATGGTTGTGAGCCACCATGTGGTTGCTGGGAACTGAACTCAGGACCTCTGGAAGATCAAGCAGTTAGTGCTCTTAACTGCTATTATTTCATTCAAGTGTTTATGTGTCATTTTGTCATATGTCTGTTGGGCTAAGTCCATGATCTGACATTCTTATTTATGACTTCAATATTCAGGGCTATGTTTTTTTGTCCCTCGGTCTAACTATCTGGGTATTTCTTGTTTCTTCTGAAAACAAATGGTGATTGCTCCCGATGACTATCTAAAGCCACACTATTAAAACACAGGCATACAGACTTTCAAGGTTTTCCTTTTCCTTTACCTTCACAGTTGGAACTCAGGCCCTTAATTTTCTGGTTCTGGAGGCATGAGGCAGCTCCCGCACAAGCAGTTAAAATACACTCATCCTTGACACCCACACCTGTAAAATGCTTCACTTCCCAGGACTGAAAGTTTTAACTACTTCCTGACCTACTATTCAGGACTGGCTAACTTCCTCTACTATCATTATTGTTTGTGTTTTGTTTTTTTTTAGACAGTTTCCAACTTTGTATCCCAGGCTGATGTGGAACTCTGTATGTAGACCAGGCTGGCCTTGAAACAGGTGGTCTTCTTGCATCTGCCTCTCAAGTGCTGGGACATCATCATGCCTGGCCTACTGCTTTATATTATAATGAAGTTTTAGAGGAAAGTTGTATCATCTTGGGACTATCTGTGTTTCTGGATACATAGACTTATGTTGTGGAGAGCAGAGGAATCCCAGAATTAGTTAAGTTGTGAATGTGTGCTGTTGACATGGTCATGGCATATGGCTAAGAGAGATCGCAAAGCCTTCCTCAGGGGTCCACTGAGGAAGTGTGAATACTGATAGTGTGTGCAGAAAATGTCCACCACAGCGTTCTCCTCCTGGATGTTATGGCCTGAAGACTGCTTGTTAACAGAGACTGTGCCTACCAAGATTAGCTAAACCTGCCTTTTGAATTTAACTGTTTGCAACAATCCTACCTCCCTGTTCAGTGTAGATAATAAACACACTGACCCTCCAGGGTGCTGGTTTCTCTATCTGAGATCCCAGTCCACTGATCCCAGCGCTTCTCTGTGTCTGTCTGTCTTTTTCATTCCCTCATTTTGAGGCATAACGGATGAGGCAGTATGTATGCTATTTGGTATGTTTACAAAATACATCCCGCCTCTTGCAATGGTTTGATTCAAACCAATTTATAAAGCTCATGTATTATAAACTTAGTTCAAATTCCTTCTAGTTCGTAAGAGTCAAACAAAGGTGAGAACTTATTTTAATTTTTTGTAAAAGAAAATGAAAACCCCCATGAGGAGGACTAGCACATTCTTGCCCATCATTACTTTACAGATTTACGGTATGATGCCCCTTTTCTTTCCTGTATACATA
Organism: Mastomys coucha; assembly: GCF_008632895.1. Lineage (NCBI taxonomy): Eukaryota > Metazoa > Chordata > Mammalia > Rodentia > Muridae > Mastomys > Mastomys coucha. Next base: position 23,962,184 of record NW_022196912.1, read on the forward strand.
CAGCTTTCTGTGTTTTCATTAAAATAGTCATTCTTGTTAAGGAAATGACCTAAGTTGAAAACATTTGTAAGAAAAATGAAAGAACCAAATATGAGTAAGGTATACATATTTTTGTTGTTTTTTGTTTTAATTAAAGGAAAAAATGTTTTTAAGAAAGGATTTTTAGATGTAAAATATAGTCCCCCCCCCAAGGGAAGGATTATTCTAAAATAGAAAAGGAAAGATAAGGCCAAACCCAGAAAGTATGCAAAAGGTCTTTCAGGCCACAAGGTTTATAAAAGATAAAGCTTGTTCCCTATGATTGAAGGCTATTAACTTCCTTAGATCAAAACTAAATGATGCTCTGATGTAAAAGTAAAACCTAACTCACTTCTTCGAGCAATAGGTCTTAAATTTAAAAACAAAACAAAACAAACAAACAAGACCCAAACCAAGCTCAGGTGGGTGTGACAAGGCCCCTTAAACCACACAGCTTCCCGCACTCAGGAGATGCAGGAGAGTGAGTCCAGGCAGCAGGGATACAGTGAGACCTTGCTTTAAGGGGGAAGGCTCAGAGGACAAAGACTTCGTGCTGAAACTTTAGACTGCCTCCCAATGCCTCCAACACAATGGCATACATTTCATCACAAATCTGTGGGTTTCCCCAGTGAGTTAAGTCAGAAAGCTAGCCTTAGCAGTAGGGAAATTTCTTTTCTTTCTTTTTGTTTCTGTTTTATTTTTTCAAGCTCTGGATTTCTCTGGCTATCCTGGAACTCACTCTGTAGACCAGGCTGGCTTTGAACTCAGAGATCTGCCTGCCTCTGCCTCCCAAGTGCTGGTATCAAAGATGTGCTTCACCACAGCCCTTTGGAAAATTTCTATTAGAAAGAATTAATTCTATTTATTAGCCATGACCATGCCATTTTGTAAAACTCCCTCATTTTGGTTAAATGGTAATAACTTCCCCAAACTACTACTGTATTACTATTGGCATTTCTAGAACTAAAGTGATTTTTTTCCCCTAGATTCTGCCATCTCCACCTTGCTGAACCCCAAGTAATCTAGGCCATGAGAGGTGTTTACAGATCACTCACCACCCTCTCATGTCCTTACAATGACCAATCTCAAGGGAAAAAAGAAAAGAAAAAGGAAGAGGAGGAGGAGGAAGAAAAGGCAGGGGAGCAGCAGCTGCAGTGTTTTGATCCAATCCCCATCCCTTCTCCCCACAGATGTCTCCAGTCTGTTTCTGAGAGTTTTCTTGGATTAAGCCTTTGTAGAGGGTTAATTAATCTGTTGTAGAAGTCAATGGTTTGCTTTGCAGACCTTGCACTTGGGACATTCCTGACAAATTACACAGTAACTGTAGAATTCATTTTGTGGTTAAATATTAACTTCATTTGTAAAATTGAGCCTACGCATTTTCAGTGAATCTATAATCTTTAATTATCTGGACTGATAGTTAAATATACAAATGACACTATAAAAATTTGTTTCAAAATTAACTAAAGCTTTTAGTTTCTTTACCCAAAGACTCTTCATAGGTCTCTTAATCTAGGATCAAACCCTTTTAGAAAGTGTCAATTATTTCTTCATAAAGCAACTGCTGGGCATCTTATAAAACAGACAAAGTACCATATAAGCAATCTTTCTACATTGAACTCCCAGACAATAACTAAATAACTAGGAGCTAAAACCACGTTATATAAAAGTTTTCCTATTAGATAGGTCTAAGCACCTCTTGTGTCACAGAAATTTAAAGTGGGGAGGACATGTTGGTATACATTTTTTTTGTTTGTTTGTTTGTTTTGAGACGGGGTTTCTCTGTGTAGCCCTGGCTGTCCTGGAACTCACTCTGTAAAGCAGGCTGCCCTCGAACTCAGAAATCTGCCTGCGTCTGCCTCCCAAGTGCTGGGATTAAAGGTGTGTGCCACCACCCTCGAACTCAGAAATCTGCCTGCGTCTGCCTCCCAAGTGCTGGGATTAAAGGTATGTGCCACCACCACCCAGCTTGGTATACACTTTTAATCCCATCCCAATCTTCTTAAAACAATCCCGATCCTGTCCTTAAGAGGCAAGGCGGGCAGATTTCTGTGATTTGAGGCCAGCCTTGTTGCAGTGTGTTTTTGCTACAGCACACTGCTTTGTGCTTTGTGCCAGGGGATAGCACACACACACGTTAGCTTACTTTTAAAATGCCTTGGCTACCTCAAAGGCTGGGCATTCTTAAACCTTCCCCTGCTTGCCTCAGGTCTATTCAGGGAAGTGACCAGTGGCCACTTACCCGAAATCTCACAAGGCTGGCTGGCTTTATTTCCTGCTGCTCCTGTGTTCCATCCTTCTACCTTGAGTCATGGTAATCTTTCTCCGTTCCTCTCTGCGTCCTACCCTCGCAATTCTAAGTGTCCTGCCCCATGCCCAGCCATTGGTTGTTGGTATCTTTACTGATCGATCAAAAACCAATTAGGGACAAGGACCTTTAGCAGATTCCCAAATGAATCAAAGCATGAGAACCAATCTCCAACAAACCTGGTTTACATAGTAAGTTCCAGGCCAGCCAGGAACTGAATGAAACCCTATCTTAAAAAACAAAAACAAAAAACAAAAAACAAAAAAAAGTCCTAGTCAGTCTGTTACAGTTCTACCCACATTTCTTTTCTCAGCATGACTAGTCCTGATGACTACCCACCCGTAAATGTGGCTGGATATTCCAAAGAATAGGATGTAACCAAATCTATCAAATATTCAAACTTTAATTTATAGGAGTAAGTGATACTGCACTGTGATCATATTCCTTTTGTAATGTAATTGTCCATTTACTTCCTCAAACTAAAATACTGTGTAATACCAAACAGCATTACTAGTCACAAAGATGAGTTATAATACCTTAAACAATAAAGACCAACAGTTCCTACAACTAGAAACTTGTAGAATCAACAAGAAAAGCTAGATTTAAAAATCAAGAATAAATTATTTCAAATACAAACATTAAAATAAAATTTCAGCAGGACATAATGGTACACTTTTAAACCCAGCATGCAAGAGGCAGAAGCAGGAAGATCTCTGAGTTAGAAGCCAGCCTGATCTACAGAGGAAGTTCCAAGACAGCCAAGGCTATACAAAGAAACCCTGGTCTCAAAAACTCAAAAACAAATAAAAGAAAATCAAATCACATGAACTAGAAATGAAATCATATCCAGCCTAGCTGAAGAATAGGAAAGAGGGGTTAAAATGCCTGTTCCCCGCATCTGCAACACTCACCACTGTTCGTCTTCTTCCTCCCCTCCACCTCCTCCTTCTTGGTTTTTGAGACAGGGTCCTTGTCTGTGTAGCTCTGGCTATCTTGGAACTAACTATGTGAACCAGGATGGCTTCCAACTCACAGATCTGTTTGGCTCTGCCTCCCAAGGGCTGGAATTAATGGCTTGTGCTATTATACCCAATTTAACTTTGCTTCTTTAGATCATTCCATATTCCTGTTTTAATTGTAGATAAAATATTCCTATCACATTTGTGTAAACATTACATGCAGATGGTAAAAATGGAGAGAAGTAAGACCCCCCAATCATGATAGCTAACAATATTAATATGGTTCGGGTTCTCAACTATTTCTCTCTCTGAAGAATGCCTTCCTGCCCACTCAGATTCATCTTTATTAGGTCTCTAGAATGGGACTTACTAGCACTGTGAAACAGATATAAAACAACATTTGGATTGGCCAGCTGGCTCGGTTGGTTAGATCATGGTACTAAAAAGGCATTTAGCCTTTGCATGCATAAACTGCAGTGGTCAGCCAACAGAAGTGTTAGTGTAAGTCCCCACACTGAACACTACCAGGCTGACTGGCTGCCGTATTAGAACTCTGTGACTGTGAAAGGTTAGAATGCTGCAGAACCAGAGACAAGTTATCTTCCGTCACATTTGATGAGAATAAACTCCCTCCTCTGCCCTCGGACTGAGAGCTGTGTTGTGCATCTACAGCGTTGGCAGGGGGCACTGAGGCCTAAGGACAGCCCACTCTCCCCGCAAGACTCACCCACTGTGGCAGCAGGATCCAGCACAGGCCCTGTCTGTCATATTAAAGGCTCTAGCCTTAAATCGACATTAAGGGAGTCATCATAGGCTCAATCCATGGATCACGCCTCTTGCTTTACTGACTCTCAGTGTACATGGTTGTCTTTTTTACATATATATATACACAGACACTTAAATATAAACACTGGAATTCAGGAGAATCCAATAGGCACACAGTTTTAGGAAGCCAGGGATACAGAAGAAAAAGCCAGTCACCAGATTTTACAAATGGCCATCTGATCCCTGGTCATGACTTGATGTCTCCTCCCAAACATCTTGTGGTTCACAAGGTCTTCCTTTGGGACTCTGAACCAATCAATAGCCATACTTGTCATTAAGATGGGTTCTGCCATCTCCACTTTGACCTACATCAAAAGAAAAGAAAAGAAAAAAATGTATTCACTTTTCCAAAGTCAAGAAAAAAAATATTCAGATATCAGTAGGTCAAAAGCAAAACAAATTAGGCAGTTTCTTTTATAACAGAATATTTACCTACAATTTTTTTTTTAATTTTTGGATTTTTGAGACAGACCTTCCGTGTGCTGCCTTGCCTGTCTCTGCATCCCCAAGGCAGGGATTAGGGAGTGGGCCACAGCACTGTGCTCTGAAAATCTATGTTTTGGGCATAATCTCATAATATTGTTTCTTTTTTACTCAACATTTATTAGTAGAAAAAAAGCAAATTATTTCTAGGACCTAAAGTTGTAATAGTTACTAGTATCTTAGAAACACCATCCATCAAGAAAAGCAATGCGTGATTAGCCTGTGGGGAGGCAACCATCCCTTACACGTTGTGTGTGCACTAGCACAGAGCTGGCACAGCCTCCTTAGAGTACAATTCTGGGCACACCTTTGACCCAGGACGTTAACGTCAGCGCTTTCCCACAGATGTGTCTCTGTACCTGGTATGTTTTGTTTACTTGTTTGTCCAGTAATCTTTATCCTTTTCAATTTCAGCATTTACCAATTTTCTTCATGGTTGATTTGTTTCAATAGATAGGATTTTTCATGGGAATCTATAATGTGCTTTGAATATATCCCCCACCCCCCACTACCCTTCCTCTCTCCCCTGCTCATTGGCCCCTTTATTCCTCTGGACAGCTTCATGTCATGTACATACATATGATTTTATAACTAGAGAAAACATGCAATATTTATCTTTCTGAAGCTGACTTAATTCATCTGGTATGATTACTTATTACAGAGTTGTTTGTAATGAGTAGCAAAAGACTAGAAAAACAGCAAATATCCAATGAGGTAACTATTTTAATAAAAGTCTGCCATAAAAAAGAACTATACTACCATTTAGTCAGACACGGTGTCATACACCTGTCTGACCAGGTTGGCTTTGGATTCATAATCCTCCTTCCTCAATCTCCAAATGTTCACCACAGAACACACAGTCCCATCTCTATCACACTTGTGCATCATATACACAACAATAATTAATAAAAATAAGAAACAACCAAGACAACAGAACAAGGGACCAGTGAGATGGCTTAGCAGGTAAAGTCAGTTGCTGCCAACTCCGACAAGTCTCCGAACCCACACAGTCAAAGTCCAGAATCAACTGCTGCACACTGCCCCTGAGTTCCAAATGCATGCCATGGCGCATGTCTGCGAGCAAACACACACACACAAAAGCAAACAACTATGCTGTCAATTAAATGAGAAAAAATAAATAATTGTTCTAAGAACAAATAATGAGTAGAAGAAACTTCCACTTGTGTAGAAAAGGTACTAGAATATCTTTTATATAGGCATTTTACATAATGTATTAAGAGTTAGTAATAAGAAACTGATAATATTCCATTATCTTTAGATAAAAAATGATTTGATGAATCAGAATCTAATTTTTTTTAGTTAATAAAATGTAAAATTCTTGAAAAAAATAAGCAGAAAAATATAAAAAGTGCATGCATCCCTCCCCCAGCTTCAGTAGTTAATAAAATGTGGCCAGTCTATCTATGATCCCCATCCGAGTTCTCTTATTCTCCACCACTAGAGCATTTAAAGGTAAATCTCAGATGTCATTACTTCTGTGAACATGTCTAGAATATAAGGACATTTTCCAAAAGCCATCATTCAACACCATTCAGACCTTTAAAGAGCCAATAATAATTTCTATCATCAATATTCAGTTGGTGTTTGTGATAGTTTGTATGTACTTGGACCAGGATGTGGCCTTGTTGGAGTAGGTGTGTCACTGTGGGCGTGGGCTTTAAGACCCTCATCCTAGCTGCCTGGAAGTCAGTATTCTGCTAACAGCCTTCAGTAGAACTCTCAGCTCCTCCTGCACCACGCCTGCCTAGACGCTGTCACGCTCCTGCCTTGATTACGGACTGAACCACTGAACCTGAAAGCTAGCTCCAATTAAATATTGTCCTTCTAAGAATTGCTTTAGTCACAGTGTCTGTTTACAGCAATAAAACCCTAACTAAGACAGTGTTCAAATGTGTGTGACTGTCTCATTACTTCACAAAAATTATTTTTACATATTTATTTATGTTCTTTTGAAGCAGGGTCTAGTATAACCCAGGCTAGCCTCAAACTTGGTATGTAGTAAAAAATGACCCTGAACTTCTGCTCATCCTATTTCTACTGCTGAATGCTGGGCTCACAGGCCTATATCACCATATCTGGCTTATGCGGTGCTAGGGATTAAACCCAGGGCTCTGTGAATGTTAGGCAAGCACCCTACCAACTGAGTTAAACACTAGGCCATTATAATCTTTTAAAAGTTGTTTAAGTGAGGATCTACACAGGATGCTCTAATTCTACTCACTAGATGTGTCTCATTACATCCTTTAATTTGATCAAAGGGAGACTTACTATATACTTCATAACTTTCTTAAATATATAACCTACTTAATATAAATAGGAGGGCTGGTGAGATGGTTCAGTGGGTAAGAGCACCAGCTGCTCTTCCGAAGGTTGTCTAGCAACCACATGATGGCTCACCACCTGTAATAAGATCTGATGCCCTCTTCTGGTGTGTCTTCAGACAGATACAGTGTGCTTATTTATAATAATCTTTGGACCAGAGCAAGCGGGGGCAACCAGAGCAAGAAGAGATCCTAAAGTCATTTCCCAACAACTAGATGAAGGTTCATAACTATCTGTACAGCTACAGTATATACTCATGTACATAATATAAATAAATAAATCTTTAAAAATATATATATTTTTAAAATATATATATAATTTTTAAAAAATATATATAAAAATTTATATATATATATATGTATATGTATATGTATGCATATATAAAAATAAATAGGAGCCAGAGATGGCGCAGAGGTTGAGAGCAGTTGCTGCTTTTGCAGAGGACAGAGGACTTGAGTTCAGTCCCCAGTACCTACATGGCAGCTTGCAACCACCTATAAGTCCAGTTCCAGGAAATCTAACACCCTCTTCTGTCTTCCATGGGCACACACGTTGTATGTACACACACATACACACACACATCTTAAAGGAAGGAAAAATAAACACTATACCTTCAGGTGGGACCCATACACAGTAGTCTGGGTCATCCTCAGGATATTTGGAAGAAAGTATGGGTGGAAACTGCAAAGAAGAAATGTACTGTTTTACTCACAAGAGTTGTTTGTTGAGTCAGTGTCACTAAGTAGCTCAGGGTACCCTGGGGACTTGTGATCATCCTACCTAGGACTGCAAGTTTGTCCCACCATGTCTGATTCTAAAGACTTCTTGTACGAATTATTGTCTTTATGGCTGTCAGCAACAAAAGAGAGAATAATTTCTATGAATGACTCTGATTCCTATAAAGCCAGAGGTCAGTGTCTTCCTCAATTGCTCTCCACGTTTTATTTTGAGACAAAGTCTCTATGAAGCCCCAATTGGCCAGGAACACATTACATACACTAGGCTGGCCTCAAAGCCAGAGAGCTCCATTTGCCTCTGCCTCCCAGTTCTAGGATTAGAGGTATGTGCACCTCACACATCCCACTAGTTACTCATTTATTTACTTACTTGCTTAATTTTTTTTTTTCAGAGTTTCTCTCTGTAGTCCTGGCTATCCTGGAACTTGCTCTGTAAACCAGGCTGCCCTGAAACTCAGAGATCCACCTGCATCTGCCTCCTGAGTGTTGGGATTAAAGGTATGCATCACCATACCTGGCTCTGTTTTTTTTTAATTTTAGTTTTTAACTTTTATTGCATCATGATGAGAAAAGTTACATGATTTCAATTTATCTGAATTTGTTAACATTTAAAAACATATTTTATGTAAATAGAATTGCATCACATTTTTGTTTCCCTTTTGTACACCAACTCCTCCCAGAGACCCCCCCTTCATTACCTACAATATCTTTCTTGTCATGTTCCATAATATTTATAAAATATTATAACAATAAAAATAAGTATTATAAAAGTTGTTTGATATAAAACAAAAATCAATTTAACAGTCTCATGTAGATGCTTGTCTACAGCAATATTGAAAATATATACGTTTTTCTCAATATAAATTTTAAATAACTCCAAACATATTAACTGTATATTTCAAAATAATGCATCACTACTATTATTTTCTTAAATGAACATAAATATATAAAATCTTTTGTTTGTTTGTTTTGTATTTAGAAGAGTTTAAAATCTTGGCTCTTACTGTGGTACAAGCCCAAAATAAGA
>NW_022196912.1:23971500-23993828 GCF_008632895.1 Mastomys coucha
AGGAGAAGCAAGATTTCAAGACCCTTATGTTCAAGACACAGCCAGACACTGTCACAAACAAACAAGCTTCAAATATATATAGATTGTACAATATTGGACTTATTTCTCCAATTACCAAATTAGAGAGACCATTGGATGACAGTCAGCAAATTTCTAATTCCTCATATTTTTAGATTTCAATCAATTAGGATATGTTGGTAATATTAATTTTCATATTAAGATATTAAGAAAAAGTAATTGTTACTTCCTGGTGTTTTTGTTGTAAGACGTGGAATTAGGTTTGTTGAAAGATTACTTTTCTTGCTTCTTCTAGGGTATAGTTTCGCTCCTTATGTTGATGTTTTCCATCTATTATCCTTTGTAGGGCTGGATTTGTGGAAAGATATTGTGTAAATATTGTCTTGTCATGGAATATCTTGTTTTCTCCATCTATGGTAATTGGGAGTTTTGCTGGGTATAGTAGCCTGGGCTGGCATTTGTGTTCTTGTAGGGTCTGTATGACATCAGCCCATGATCTTCTGGCTTTCATAGTCTCTGGTGAGAAGTCTGGTGTAATTCTGATAGGCCTGCCTTTATATGTTACTTGACGTTTTTCCCTTACTGCTTTTAAAATCCTTTCTTTGTTTAGTGCATTTGGTGTTTTTACTATTATGTGATGGGAGGAATTTCTTTTCTGGTCCAGTCTATTTGGAGTTATATAGGCCTCTTGGATGTTCATGGGCATCTCTTTCTTTAGGCTAGGGAAGTTTCTTCTATAATTTTGTTGAAGATATTTACTGGCCCATTACATTGGGAGTCTTCACTCTCTTCTATACCCATTATCCTTAGGTTTGGTCTTCTCATTGTGTCCTGGATTTCTTGGATGTTCTGGGTTAGGAGCTTTTTGCTTTTTCTTTGACCGTTGTGTCAATGTTTTCTATGGTGTCTTCTGCCCCTGAGATTATCTCTTCTATCTCTTCTATCTCTTGTATTCTGTTGGTGATGCTTGCATCTATGACTCCTGATTTCTTTCCTAGGTTTTGTATCTCCAGGGTTGTCTCTCTTTCTGATTTCTTTATTGTTTCTATTTCCATTTTTAGATTCTGGATGGTTTTGCTCATTTCCTTCACCTGTTTGATTGTGTTTTCCTGTAGTTCTTTAAGGGATTTTTGTGTTTCTTTTTGAAGGGCTTCTAGCTGTTTACCTGTGTTCTTTTGTATTTCTCTGAGGGTGTTACTTATGTCTTTCTTAAAGTCCTACATCATCATGATGAGAAGTGATTTTATATCTGAATCTTGCTTTTCCAGTGTGATAGTGTGTCCAGTACTTGCTATGGTGGGAGTATTGAGTTCTGATGATGCCAAGTAACCTTGGTTTGTGTTGCTTACATTCTTACTCTTGCCTCCTGCCATCTGATTATCTCTAGTACTACCTGCCCTTGCTAAATCTGACTGGAGCCTGTCCTTCCTGTGATCCTGGTTGTGTCAGAACTCCTCAGAGTCAAGCTGTGTCTGTGATCCTGTGGTTCTGGGATCCTGTGATCCTGGGCGTGTTAGAGCGCCTGGAAGTAGAGCTTCCTCTGGATGTTTTGGGCCTGGCTGCAGAGCTTGTGCCCAAAGTCTGCTCAGGGCATCATCCCAGAGAGCTAACTTTTAAAATTATATTTGTGCTTTTGAGTGTGCACACCCTGAGGCATATGTGTAGATCAGAGATCAACTAGCCAGAATCAGTTCTCTCCTTTCACCATATGAGTCCAGTATCAAATCAAGTTGTGAGTCTTGAGAGCAAGCAAGCATCTGTACTAAGCCACCTACCATCCTTTTTTGACAGGTGATTTTGCACTGAATCTGGAGTTCACTTATTTGGCTAGACTGGTTGGCTTGTCTGCCTCCTCAGTACTGTAACTGAAGATGTGCTGAGAATCCAAACCCACCAAGGTCCTCACACCTGTCCCACAAGCACCTCACCAACTAAGCTGTCCCTGCAGCCAGTATTAGACCCTGTAGTGGTGTTAACATCTGGCCGGCTGAGGCACAAAGAATATGAGGCACTACTGCACTACAGGAAAGTCCCTGTCTCAAAAACAACAAAAACAAACAATAACACACACACATATACCCCTGGAAAAGAGAAATAAAAGGAGTGGTAAGAGAAAGCTGGTATCTGTCTTTGACCTGGTTCAGCAGACAGCTGGCCGGGCAAGTCTGCTGCTCTCCTTTGTGAGGCTGTTGACAAGGTTGGCCTTTGGGTAGACTGTGGTCTGGGCTTTGGAGGGTGACTTGAATCTTAACAGACAAGGATAGCTCACTATGTCTCCACTGTGCACTCAGTGTGTTCATTTTCCTCTTGCCAGTATGGAAAGTGGACACATGCTGGGCAGGGAATGCCTTACATGCACTCTCAATAAAATCTTGGGTCTGAGTCTGTGAATGAGCTTCTCCATTTAGCAACACTTGCCACAGCTAGCTGCTAAGAAAACTAAGCACACCTTGTGTCTCTAGTGGAGTAGGACTCTCTGAGCTTTGCATACTTTTTGCCCTAGGTGCTTTTTCCTGCTGCTGGTTGTCCCCGCTGTCCTTCTGCTGTAAGGAGCCACAGCTCCCCGCACAACCGCACACCGAGCTCTGAGTCCTCTTGAGAGTTAGTCACCCCAGGAGGATCCTGGGACAGGACAGGACAACCCACTTGTCCCTCTCTGAGGAGCTAGTGAAACAGGAAGCTCTTGAGAGATTAACACGGTTTCCACAATAGGTTAAACATTAAGATTACAATAGAGAACATCAATTATCCTTTTGTGTCACAAAAGGAGGAAGATAAGAACATGTTCCTCAGACTTCTTTGCATTACATACAAGATATGAAAAAAAAAATAGATTAATAAGAGGTAACTGTAGGGTAGATGAGCAGGGTAGAAGGAGAATTAAAAAACAAAAGTGAAGAAGAGTCCAGATTTCTGTAAGGAGCTAACGCTGCTGGAAAGTCTAAGGCAGTCTCATGAGTCAAAGACCCACCACAGTATTTTTGTTTTTAGAAAAGTGAAGTACTTACTTTGCCTGGCCCAGGAGATTTCTTTTTCTTCAATTCATCGCTGTCTTTTTTATATTCATTCCCTGGTGCTGCTTTAAGGGGGGTAAAGTAGATATAGCTGTTATCAGAAGTAAACATATTATAGAATGAAGCCCTGAGATGCTGCTGTAATTGAAGCCAGACACCTCGGTAACTGGCTTGTCTACAACTGTAAGATGCATATAAAGGTTTGGAGAGCTGACTCAGTGGTCAAGCAGATTTGCAGCCAACCCCCACTGGTAGAGCTCCCCACTTCCTGTAACTCCAGCTCCAAAGGACCAACACTTCTGTATACCACAGGCACTGATACTCATGCGCACATACCAACATACACACAACCAAAACCAAACTAAGTATTTGTAAAAAATGTACATTAAGAAGGAATAGTTGAGGCTGGAGAGATGGCTCGGCACTTAAGAGCACTGACTGCTCTTCCAGAGGTCCTGAGTTCAATTCCCAGTAACCACATGGTGGCTCATAACCATCTGTAGTGGGATCTGATGTCCTCTTCTGGTGTGTCTGAAGACAGTATACTCATAAAAATAAAATAAAATAAATAAATAAATCTTTAAAAAAATGAGGAAGAGGAGAAGAAGATAAAGAAGGAGAAGGAGGAGGAGGAGGAAGAAAAAGAAGAGGAGGATGAGGAAGAAGAGGAGGAAGAGGAGAAGAAGAAGAAGAAATAGTTAAGAGTTCAAGGTGCTCTTCCAGAGGACTAGAGTTTGGTTCCCAGCACATGTCATCAACAACCTGTAATCTAGCTCCAAGGGAATCCACCTCTGGTCTCTGCAGGCACCTGTATACATGTAGCATATAATCACAGACACACATATACATAAATGTGAAAAATATATAGGGGCTGGAGAGATGTTTCAGCAGTTAAAAGCACACACTAATCTTACATGGACTGGAGTTTAGTTCTCAGCACATACATCAAGTAGCTCACAAGCATCTATAACTGAAGCTCTGGAGGGATCTGGCACCTCTGGCCTATGAGAACAGCAGCACTCATGTACATATATCCCCACACAGACACACAGACACACAGACACACACACACACACACATTTAGTTTTTTTTTTTTTTTTTTTTTCGAGACAGGGTTTCTCTGCATAGCCCTGGCTGTCCTGAAACTCACTCTGTAGACCAGGCTGGCCTTGAACTCAGAAATCCACCTGCTTCTGCCTCCCAAGTGCTGGGATTAAAGGTATACGCCACCAACTGCCCAGTCACACATAATTTTAAAAATAAAAAAAATAGATCTTTATTTCATTCACACACGCACTCATAAGAAATTGCCTTTCACTGATATCATTCAGTCTTTAAATATCAAAGCTAGGCTATCAGCTAAAACATGATGAGGCTGCTTCTCCTATTCCATAGTTTAACTGTAACAGGCAGAGCCTGAAAAAGCAGCTTTCTAAGTATCAATCAACCTATCTACTGATTTAGTACTGCAGATTTAAATCATTTCCATGGAAGGACACATAGACTGAGAGGTGCGATGCTGGAGAGGTTTCCTCTGTCTTGTCAGAGAGAGACAGGAGGCACTGAGTGCTCTGTGAGACAGAAGGGGAGGCTCACCTAGGATAATAGGCAAGTAAGATGGTACCGAACAGAAACCCTCTCTGTACATCCCTAGCATCTGTATGCTATTTTTTGTTCTGCCTCCCATGGCAGCTGCTGCCACCTCCCTCCTTATAAAACCAGGTAGCAACTGTGTGTGAAGAAGCACTATAATCGGCTACCCTACTTACCTGAAGGGTCCTCACGTGATGACATTATTTTGCCCATCTCTTGATAATCTTTACTCTGCTCCACATGGCTGAGTTGAGATATGTTTCCTATAAAAAGCAGTGCCAGAGCATATTGTTATTATTTAATTCATGGTAGAGTCCAAGAGAGCAAAGACAAGAAGAGCAGCTACACACTTCTATTGTCATTCAGTTACACTACAGCAGATTCAATTCACCTTAAAGTCTTTAGTAAAGGAGTCTCCGCAAGTCGAGCAGAACCACTGAAGTTCTACTTTAAAAAACTCAAGTAGGGCTGGAGAGATGGCTCAGCGGTTAAGAGCACTGACTGCTCTTCCAGAGGTCCTGAGTTCAATTCCCAGCAACCACATGGTGGCTCACAACCATCTGTAATGGGATCTGATGCCCTCTTCTGGTGTGTCTGAAGACAGTGACAGTGTACTCACATACATAAAATAAATAAATAAATTTTTAAAAAATAAAGTTTAAAAAAATAACTTTCAAGTAAAACAATGGTTACTCTTATAACAAAAAGTCTTTAAAAAAGTATGTATCTACCTCGTATCTTAAAAATTTAACTTCAAGGAATATATATTTAAAAGATACCAGAATTAAGTATCAAGATTATTATTTACATTTTCACAATAACAAAAATTATTAGAGCCAATGAGATGGCTTAGCAAGTAAAGACACTTTGCTGCCAAAGTGGACCAATGACCTGAGCTTATCTCCAGAATCCACATGGCATGACCTGAGAGCCACCCTCTCATCTCCCAGGTGCACATGGCCCACAAGTGCCTTACCACTACATGAAATAAAGGCAATTTAACAGTTTTCAATTAAATTTAAAAATTAAATATTTTACATGTTTAAAAAGTAAAAAGTAAGCCAGGCAGTGGTGGCACATGCCTTTAATCCCAGCACTTGGGAGGCAGAGGCAGGTGGATTTCTGAGTTTGAGGCCCGCCTGGTCTACATCCTCCAGGATGGCCAGGGCTACACAGAGAAACTCTGTCTTGAAAAAACAAAAATCAACAACAACAACAACAACAACAAAAACCCCCCCAAAAACCCAAACAAAAAGTAATTAAATTATGGCATATATATGTATATGTGTATATATGTGTATATATATATATATACTGAACCACTATGATCCTTAATAAAAGAAAATCATATTATAAAAATAATATTATTATTATCCCTTATCTGATTCACAAAGTTGTAGAAGGTTCAGCAGGTAAAGGCACTTGCCACCAAGCCTGATGATGACCTGAGTCTGACTCCCCACAATCCACAATGGTAGAAGCAGAGATCCAGCTTCCTCCATCCTCCAACCTCCACATGTGTGCCACAGTAGTCACATAATAATAAATACATAGGTAATAAATTTAATTTTAAAAATTAAAAAGTAGTTTTAGGACATAGGAAAAAACAGGCTATAGATTCTGAATATGTTTCAGAATTCATTTACATAGAATATAATTCTATGTTAAAAAAATAAATAAGAAGACAGGACCAAAAACCTAGAATAATCCTTCATCAACTATGAATTTACTAATTATTTAACCTTTAAGATTTCTTTGTTGTTGTTTTGGGTTTTTTGTTTGTTTTTTTAATTTTATGTACATTGGTGTTTTGCCTGCATGTGTCTGTATGAGGGTGTCAGATTCCCTGGAACTGAAGTTACAGACAGCTGTGAACTGCCATGTGGGTGCCGAGAATTGAACCTGGGTCCTCTGGAAGAGCAATCAATGCTATTGACCCCTAAGCCATCTCTCCAGTCCCCAAGCTTTAAAGTTTTAAACCAAGTTTTAAGACCTGTGTTTTTAAATAAAGGTATTTCATTTGTGCTGACATCAATTCTCAGAAGACTATACATTACCTAACAAGAAATCCCAGCCCTAGGCACTAGATAGAAACTCTTAGTCCAAGTGACTCCACAAACAACAAAGCTGTTGCCATTGCCCGTTACTGACTCTCAGAGGTTGAAGGTAAGCCCCTACTGCTAAAGATGCTGCATACTTAGGACACAAGGCTGGACAGCTGGAGCTTCTGGAAGCTTTGCTCCTGCAGTCTACCAGAGAGTACTACACAAACTGACAAGGGAGGCAAGCAGCTGACAGTCCTATGTAGCCTCAACAAGTATGAACAAAACACAGACCAACACGCCAAGATACACGGAAAGGTGCTACAGTGGCTCCTCTGTTGGTGATAACCAACCACTGACTAATTGGATGTAAGGCTTGCTAAAAAGAGAAAAACCTGCTATTTTCACATGTACATACACTCTGATCCTCTGTAAAAAAAACACAACTGGTTTTGCATTTTTTAACTCTGCCACAATGAACACAACTGCTCCACTAGTGGTGGCACACACCTTTAATCCCAACACTCAGGAGAAAGAGGCAGTTGGATTTCTGAGTTCAAGGCCAGACTGATCTACAGAGTGAGTTCCAGGGCATCCAGGGCTACACAGAGAAACCCTGTCTCAGAAAAACAAAAACAAAACCAAACCAACCAAACAAACAAACCAGCACAGGGGAAATAAAGACACTACCATGGCTTTTTGTCTCCTTAGAGCACGAGGGCTCTGAGGGAGCGCTTGGGTGCTCCACTGCTGCTTCCAGCTCCAGCTCCGGCTCCTGGGGCAGCCTGACACCTCCGTCTTCCACTTGTTCTTCATGCTCCTCCTTTGCTTTCTCCTCCTCTTCTTCCTCTTCTTCCTCCTCTTCTACTTCAGGTTCATCCTTCATTTGCATTAAAGCTGGAGGGAGTTCTGGACGCTTGGGTGGCAACTTCTACAAAGAAAATAAACCCATGAACAGGAAGTTCTGCATGATGACTGAAAGGAACAAATCTCTGGGATGTTAGGCTAAATGTATACAATGCAGCCTCTCCAAGATAATAAGCCCCACAGAAATCTGCTAGAAGTGTAACCTCCAAAGGGAATTTTGTTCATCTATAAATCTAAACAAGTTTTTTTCAGTAATTTCTAGGGCTACAGATTACTAGAGAACATATATAAGAACCTAAGCTGGATCTGCAACACCAAAAAAACAAAGCAACAAGATTATTAACACAGCACCGGGCATGCAGATCAGTGGCGGTGTGCTTGCCTAGCAGATGCAAGGTCGTGTTCCATCTTCAGTGCTACACACAGTGTTCGGTGGCTCACCTGAGCTGTGGGAAGTGCACCCAGAACTCGGTTCTCACACCCCTCCCCCAAAAAAACCAGGGTTAGGGTTAGGGTTAGGGATTATTAAATATAAGACACTTGAAGCACCTTGTAGGGAAACAGACACTATTGCAGATGGGTGACAGGACCAGGATCCAATCCTGCCATACTGCTGCTATCAAAGGACTTTGATGTACTACAATATCTTCAGGGAAGTAAGTCAAATACATGTTTTCAAGAAAGAAATCACTTTTACTGCCCTCCCCTAACCCTCTCGATATTCTGAGACAAGGTCTTACTATACTGTGCTGGCTAGCCTGAAACTCACTATGTAGACCAGGGTGACTTCGAGTTTGGAGTGATCTGCCTGTCTCTGCCTCCCAAGTAGAGATTATAGCCCCAGGTCACTAGTTAGTTCCTTAATATTTTTTAAATATAAAATTAAGAAATCTTTTTTAAAAGCCTTTTTAAAGATTTATTTATTTATTATGTATAAAGCATTCTGCTTGTATGTATGCCTGTAGTCCAGAAGACAGGGTTTCTCTGTGTAGGCCTGGCTGTCCTGGAACTCACTCTGTAGACCAGGTTGGCCTCAAACTCATAGAAATCCACCTGCTTTTGCCTCCCAAGTACTGGGATTAAGGGCATCTACCACCATTGCCCAGCATTAAAAAGCCTTTTAAGAAACCATTATTTTCAGACTGGAGAGATGGCTCAGCGGTTTAAGAGCACTGACTGCTCTTCCAGAGGTCCTGAGTTCAATTCCCAGCAATCACATGGTGGCTCACAACCATCTGTAATAGGATCCAATGCCTTCCTCTGGTGTGTCTGAAGACAGCTACAGTGTACTCACCATATATATAAAACAAATAAATAAAATTAAAATAATTTTTTTTTCTTTTATTTAAACCTGGATACTTTGCTCTTCATAACTTTAAGTCAGTCACATGTATGACTGGGACTTCAGGCTTCTGGTATCAGACAACAGTCCATCACAATTCAAGGTCTTTCCATCTCAGTTGTTTTGTTGTTTGCTTTCAGACAGTTTGGCTCTGTAGCTCAGGCTGGCCCAGAACTTGAGTCCCTATCTCCCTCCCCAGTATGTTGATGACAGATATGCAACACTATAGCTGCCTTTTTTTTTTATTGATTTACATACACCCTATAAATCCATGTGAGAGGTCTCAACTCCTAAGATCTCTCAGAATGTCATCTCATTTGAGATGAGTGATTAAGTTACAATGAGCCGTCCTTAGTCAAATGGCTGAGAAGCCCTGGGCCCTAAGACGGTAAGCCTGACACTTAAAGGGAGAGGCAACTCTATGAAAGGGCAGCCATCTATAAGGCAAAAGATACCAACTACGCCAGCATCTTGATCTTGAACCTCAACTATCTAGAACTGTCAGAAAATAAACCTGCAAGGCATTGCAAGCTGAATCATTTAGACTTACGTCATTATGTTGCTAGTTTTAATCAACTTGACATAAGCTAGAGTCACTGGAGAGGAAGGAGCTTCAAATGAGAAAATGTGTTAATAAGATTGGGCTATAGCCTCAGCTAGGGGAAAGGGAGGAAGGTACAGAGTTCTATCCCTAGCTGAGAGACTACTGGCAAATGCTGGGTGCCGGGAGTGGGAGGGTCAGTTTTCTCTAAGAGTACACCTCTAGTCAGCCAAGTAGGCCCCAGTAGAAGGATACACACCCAAGAATATATGGACAGCAGAAATCAAGCTCAATGGGTTAAAAAAAGAAAGAGAGCTGGGCAGTGGTGGCGCATGCCTATAATCCCAGCACTTGGGTGGCAGAGGCAGGTGGATTTCTGTGAGTTTGAGGCCAGCCTGGTCTACAGCCAGAGCTACACAAAGGAACCCTATCTTAAAAACAAAACAAATGGGGGCTGGAGAGATGGCTCAGTGGTTAAGAGCACCGACTGCTCTTCCAGAGGTCCTGAGTTCAATTCCCAGCAACCACATGGTGGCTCACAGCCATCTGTAATGAGATCTGATGCCCTCTTCTGGTGTGTCTGAAGACAGCGATGTACTCACATAAAATAAATAAATAAATAAATCTTTAAAAACAAAACAAACAATCAAATAAAACAAAAACAAAGAGGAGGAGGAGGAAGAAGAGGAAGAGGAAGAAAAGGAAGAGGAAGAGGAGGAGGAGGAAGAGGAGACAAAAGGAGAAAAGTGAGGTTAGAGAGCTAGGTGGGTAGGACAGGGGTGTAGACCTGGGAGAAGATAGAGAGGGAGTGAATATCATCAAAGCACAATATGTACAGAATTCTCAGGGAACTACTTTTTTTAAATAAGGAAGAAAACCAATATGCCAGCAGTAAGCAAAATAATCATGGGGAAAAATATCAACATAGGCACTTCATTTCTAAATATAACATGCATTAGAAACACTAAACCAGTGCTCGCTTCAGCAGCGCGTATACTAAAACTGGAACGACACAGAGAAGATTAGCATGGTCCCTGTGCAAGGATGACACGGAAATTTGAGAAACACTAAACTAGCTCCAGGACTGCCGGGGCTACATAGTGAGACTGTCAAAAGAAAAGGAAAAGAAAAAAGAAAAGAAAGAAAAGAAACTAAACTAACAAACTAGTAAAAATAAAATACATGACTTCTTTTCAAGTTGACTGTGTCTGTGTGTACACAAGGGGAGGGCATCAGCTGTCCTCCTCCATCACTCTCCACCTCACTCCTTTAAGGCAACATCTTTACTGCAGCCCAGCCAGGCTGTCAGTCAGCAAGCCCCAGCAATCCTGCCTTAGCACCCCTCAGTGCTGGGGTCACAGTCTGCACAGGGCTATGCTTCACTTTACATGGGGTACTGGGCCTTGCACTCTGGTCCTCATACTTGGGAGCGACACTGAGCCATCTCTGCAGTCCAGTTCACTAATTCTCAGCAAGAGATGCGCATGCTAACCCAATAGGCCTTTCCCACAAAACCAGGGAATAAGACAGAAAATCTAGTTCAGGGACAGCTCAAGGACTACAAATTGAACACACTTCTTTTTTTTTTTTTTTTTTTGGTTTTTTGAGACAGGGTTTCTCTGTATAGCCCTGGCTGTCCTGGAACTCACTCTGTAGACCAGGCTGGCCTCGAACTCAGAAATCCGCCTGCCTCTGCCTCCCAAGTGCTGGGATTAAAGGCGTGCGCCACCACCGCCCGGGCTGAACACACTTCTTAACTCACAACTTACCCCAACTGTTCCAGTTTTTAATTTGAATTTGCTTCCTCCTTTCATGGCACCAAAGAGAGGCAATGCAAGTTTCTTAGTTTTGTTTTCTGCATTTGTAGTCTGAAGTTCAGTCCTAGGAAGAACAACAATTATAAATATCTATTCTAGTTAAGTTCTAGGTTTTACCTTACATGCCATGAAACTGGGCTGGCAAGATGGCTCAGCAGGTAAAAGCACTTGGCAGTCAGGTCGGAGAACCTGTTCAACTCTCTGAGCCCACAGAAAGGTGGAAGGAGAGAAGTGACTTCACAAAGTTGACCTCTGACCCCACATATTGTACTACACCTCAACGTGCAACACACACAATAATAAGGAATAGTGTTAAAAACACCAAAAATCTGACAAGGATACTTCTGAGAAAACAGACATGACCACAAAATGAGTATCCGGATGTAAACAATAGGGCAGCGAGCCTACTGAGGAGGTGACTTGGCTCCCTGAGCCCGTGGTTCCCAACATGGCACAGGATTTTGCATTTGTCAGATGGTGACTATAGTGACAGTTACTGGAGAAGGAAAATAAAAGTATAGTTCATCTTTGTGTGTGTGTGTGTGTGTGTGTTTTTTTGTTTGTTTGTTTGTTTTTGTTTGTTTGTTTTTTTGAGACAGGGTTTCTCTGTGTAGCCCTGGCTGTCCTGGAACTCACTCTGTAGACCAGGGAACCTCAAACTCAAGCAAGATTCGCCTGCCTCTGCCTCCCAGGTGCTGGGATTAAGGGCGTGCACCATCACCATCTGGCATATAACCCATCTTAACATCTAGATGCTTTTATGTAACAGTTAAAGGTTTCATAGAGGGATGAGGGGCATATCACATACTGACAGCCTAAAGCAGCTCTGAACAACGGAACTTTATGCAATGATGGAAAACTTGTAATGTTTATATTGCATTGTCCATTTGATTAAATAAGCAGCCACATTTGGGCACATTTGGGCACTTGAAATGTGGCTAGTATGTTGAAGAACTGAATTTTTAAAACTTTACTTAAAGAAATTTTAATATTATATACCGTTTAACATTACAGGGTGTTATACTGCATAGTACAGCTTCTCAAGTGCCCAAGTGCTGAGATCACAGGCATAAGCCACCATGCATATCTGTCAGGTTATTGGTCTCGCTCTGTAGTCCAGGCTAGATTGAAACTTACTATTCTAGTGCAGGTGGCCTCAAACTTGAGAACCACCTGGTCAATTTCCCACATGCGAGGATTACAGGTGTGCACCAGGGCTAGAGAGATGGCTCAGCAGTAAAGAACACTGACTGCTCTTCTGAAAGTCCTCAGTTCAAATCCTAGCAACCACATGGTGGCTTACAACCATCTGTAATATGATCTGACGCCCTCTTCTGGTGTGTCTGAAGACAGCTACAGTTCTTAGACACAGGTGTACACCACCATGTCCAGATTGTAATACAATTGTTAATGTAGTTTTCTAGTTGCTTATTAAAAAACTGAAACTGTCAAAGATAAAACTGTTATCACATAACCATAAATTTAGACCTAAAACACTATGGCTACTTGGTGCAAAAGTCTCGTTGGTGCAAGTTTACTCACACATTGACTTAGAAAGTATAAAGAATTTAGATACTCTCAAGTCTCTAACTGCTGTCCTCCAGTCACCCAGTTCCTTTCCCCAGAGACAACTCACTCAGTTAGCTTTTATACATCTTTCCAGAGATAGAACAGCAGATGCCATTGGGAACCCTCACCCATTCTCTTTAACAGAGTGATCAGCTACTGCAGATGTTGTACACCAAGGTCCAAGTCTACGCCTTTCTCAGAACTGCTTGTGTTCCCAAAGCCTGTGGTCAATGTTAGTGTGTGAGAGGGTAAAGTCCAAGCCCCTGGCCTCTAGGACACCTCTGGTGCTACTCTAATTCTTGAAAGCACATCTTTGCCCAGCTTGTTCCCTGTTATTTCCTCTATTTCAATACAGATTTCTCTTGAGTGGCTGTGAGTAATGTTTCAGTAAATCACTTGTAAACAAATCCCCACGTCAAAGTGTGTTTGTAAGGAACTTGACTAAACGGACATATACACATATACATATAGAAAGGTATAACATCCTTACCTACACATTCTTCCTTTACACAGACACTACACTGTTCTATAATTAATATATCTCTTGCTACTTATTATATTTTGATAACAATCCCACAATTTGTAAAAATAGTTGCTTCCTTATCTTAATAGCTACACGGTATTCTATTGTATAATATTTAATTTTGTGCTTGATAAGCATTTATGTGATTGACATATTTTGTTATTATAAACAGTATTATATATTAATAATTTTCAAGTATATAAAGACAAGAGTCTAGAACTAGGCCAGGTGTAGTTGCACATACCTTAATCCCAGCATTCAGGCCACAGAGGCAGACAGATCTCTGAGTCTGAAGCTAGCCTGGTCAACATAGTGAGTTCTAGTCCAGCCAAGGCTACTTAGTGACACCTTGTCTCAAAAACAAACCAAAACAAAACCTAAATAAGTAAATCTACATTTCTTTTCCTTCTTCCTTTTTTTGTAGTACTGGGAATTAAACATAGAGCCTACAAGCACTCTGCCATTGAACTATATAGCCTTAGCCCTAAATGTTGATTTTTTTTCCTTCCTTTTCTTCCTTTTCTTTTTTGTTTTGGTTGTATTGGGGTTTGTTATTTTGCTTTTTTTGAGACAGGTGTCACTATGTATCCTTGGCTAGCCTGAAACTCGAGAGAGATCCACCATTGCCAAGTGTAGCCCAAACTTATTTTCAACTTGCTTCATTAGCAGAGGATGGCTCTGAACTACTGATCATCTTGCCTCTACCTCTCAAATGCTGAGATTACAGGCACATACTACCATGCCCAGATCTTTGAGTGCATATTTCATTTTTTTGTGGCTGATTATCTATTACCTTGCATAAGCTTTTATATATTGGAGGTATGACTCTTTCTTTTTTTTTTTTTTTTTTTTTTTTTTTTTTTTTTTTTTTTTTTTTTTTGATTTTTCGAGACAGGGTTTCTCTGTGTAGCCCTGGCTGTCCTGGAACTTACTCTGTAGACCAGGCTGACCTCGAACTCAGAAATCCACCTCTCTGCCTCCCAAGTGCTGGGATTAAAGGCGTGCGCCACCACTGCCCGGCTGGAGGTATGACTCTTTTGTGCATAGTGCTTTTAAAAGAAGTCTGCTCTGCAAAAAAATATACAGCAGAATACTGCCTGATCTGGCCTCAATGAGAGAAGAAGCACCTAACCCTTGAGAAACTTGAGGCCCCAGGGAATGGGGAGGCCTGGCAGGAGTGCGGGGTTGGGGGTGGGGGTAGGCACATCCTCTTGGAGACAGTGAAGGAGGAATAGGATGAGGAACTGTTGGAGGGCAAAACAGGAGGGGGATAATGACTAGACTATAAAAAAGAGAAAAGATAATAAAAAATTAATAAAAAAAATATAGATTTATAAAACTGTTAAAAAATAAAAAATATTTTTAAATGCTTAAAAAAAACCCTTCCTATAATTCCAATTAACTAAGAATCCATATAATATCCATGGAAAACCCTCTAGCAATCCTCTATAGTTCACGAAAAGTCCTTTTATCCTTGTTTTTTGTTTGTTTGTTTTTTTTGTTTTTTTAATGTATGAATACACTGTCTCCAGAAGAGGGAATCAGATCCCATTCAGATCCCATTACAGATGGTTGTGAGCCACCATGTGTGTTGTTGCTGGGAATTGAACTTAGGATCTCTGGATGAGCAGTCAGTGCTCTTAACCGCTGAGCCATCTCTCCAGCTCTGTCCTTTTTGTTCTTAAAGGCTGTCTACACCAGGAGCATGGCGCAGAGGTACAACATGTACTATGTGTGAAGACTGTGGTTGACCCTTAGCACTAAAAAAATACAAAACAAAATAATTCTGTAATTATTAAATACAAGGTTAAATAAGACTGGATGTGGTGGTACATCCATATTTGGAAAGTAGAAGCAGGATATAATTGCTTTTTAATTATACACATAATTAAATGTTCACCTCTGGGTAAACATTTAGTTGAGGGAAGGAGAGGGGTTGAATATGATCAAAATATATTATATGAAATTCTCAAAGAATAAAAATTTGACTAAAGTTTTCTTTAAAAATTCAACATTAGGCTGGAGAGATGGCTCAATGGGTAAAGACCAACCCCAAGTCTGGGTCCAATCCCAAAACCCAGATGATGGAAAGAGAAAACAACAACCAAAAGCTGACCCCTGACCTCAACATATGCAAACCACACAAACACAACAAATAAATGTAAAAAGAACACAAGTTCAAGGTCATGCTGGGCTATATAGCCCCTGTTCGAGGCCAGGCTGGCTACATGGCTGTAATTTTTTCAACTAGAACTACTTATACTTACTTTTTTAGTTCTGGGATCTCTGCTGGCTTTACAAGTTTTATTAACCCTTTAAGTCTCTGTTGTTCTTTTCTTAGTTCAAAAGTCCTCAGGTGAAGTTTCTTCCGGGACACCCCATCTAATGTGCTCCCTGATTTCATTTCTGACATGAATGCATCTAAAGAATCCTGAGATGACGATTCTGACAGAACTGTCCAAAAGGAATAAGACACGCTTAGAAAGACAGCCCAAATACCTTTAAATTCAGTCGAACGATCCACAAAGGGTTCACAAATGCGAAGCTGAAGAGCCATCGCCACTGACATTAGGAATAAACCCAAAAGTTTTAGCTGTGTGGGACCTCGGAAGGTGATTTAGACTTCATTCCCGTCAACTATGTTTTTTAAGGAACTCCAAAAAGCAGAGATTGACTGAGGTTGTTTTAACAGTATCATTCCATACACCAGGCAGACCTGAACATACTACAAAGCCAAGGGTGACTTTGAACTCTTTTTTTTCTTTCTTCTCGCTCCAGCCCAAAGATTTATTTATTATATGTGAGTACACTGTAGGTGTCTTCAGACACACCAGAAGAGGGCATCAGATCTCATTACAGATGGCTGTGAGTCACCATGTGGTTGCTGGGAATTGAACTCAGGACCTCTGGAAGAGCAGTCAGTGCTCTTAACCACTGAGCCATCTCTCCAGCTCTGCCATCAACTATTAAAAGAAATTAAACCAAACATTTTTAAAAAATATTTTTCTAGTTCTACAATGTTACACTGTGGGAGAAGAAATGGCTCAGCATTTGCTGCTCTTGCAGAGGAACTCAGTTCAGTTTCCAGCACTCGTATGGCAGCTCACAATATTCTGTAACTCCAGTTTCAGGGGACCTAGACCCCCTCTTCTGACCTCCATGAGTACTACACACGCATTGGTACAAAGACATGTATGAAGACAAAACATTCATTAAAAACACATGTAAAATTAGAAAGCTATATTGCTCCTTAAAAGTACTTCCAAAGCCTGAATGCACCAGTGTATCCCAGTGCCTAACACCATGCAGTACATACTTATATGACAGGTGCTCGATAACTATTGGCTGATAGTCTCACCTTTGCTTGAAGCCTTGAGCCTTTCAGAAATTTCGGCGAGTTCTCTTTCGGCATCATTTAACTTTGCAACCTAGAATGCCCGAATTGACAGGATCAGCAGGAGTTTTCCTTCCCATCACCTTCCCACTGTCAATACTATTAAAGCTTTTATGATGACAGATTCAGAAGTCCATCTAAGTTGGCTCCTGATGAAGTTGATATTTCATTTATTTACTTTATTCTAACAGAACTAATTTTAGAATCAAAAAACTCAAAATAGAATGAGTGACTGAATAGTTACTGGTAGATGTTGACTGTTTTAAGCTAGGAATACTGCTAAATATAGTGGTAAATGCATGTCATGTTAGGGCAAGTTCCTGAATGGCTGTGCCATTCCAGACTAAGGCAATACCATTGTTCTAGCTTCTCTTAAATGTTGGGGCCTAACATCAGTTGTATTGTGAACACCCAAACTTGGAACTGTTTCATTTTTGCGGGTGGGGGGTTATGGGGAGTAACACCATATCCAAAAAGTGTTCATTAATAGATCAATCAAAACCTGGAGGAAAGTGAATGGCAGTGAGTAAACTTTTTTCCACTAACTTGAATAAAACTAGTTTTCTTACATTGAATTTAGATCACAAAAGTTGTAACAGTATTAGATTTCTATGCTGTTATTTTTAAAAGCTATAATGACATAAAAGGAGCTACTTCTATGAACAACTTGCCAGTGACTCAAAAGTTTCCGGCTTCTCATCAATCTTCCCAGCCTTCTTCATCCGGTTCAAACGCTTCTTCTCTACCAGGCCAGTCCGATCAAGGAATGTATCATCGTCACTATCATAAAAATCCTCATCTTCCCAGTTCTTGGCTTTCCTTTTCCGAGATACTAAAAATAAAACAAGTCATAACAAAGGGTTTGTTTGTTTGATTATTTATTTTATTGAGAAAGAAAAGGGGGGGAAAATGGAGTTGGGTATGGACTCAGTTAGCAGTGTGTACACAGGCCATTGGCTTGATCCTCAGCAGCATCTAACTAGGTGCAAGGGAATAAACCTATAACACAGCACTGGGAAGTAAAGGTAGGAGGGATGGAAGTTCAAGGCTATCCTTGGCTATATAACAAGGTTGAGGACAGCCTGGGATACAGACTTTGCCTAAAAAAGGAGGAGGAGGAGAGGAGAAGGAGAGGAGAGGGAACTAGGTCACATGCACAAGGGCACTTGTCATGCTGCTTATACAAGGAACCTAGAGTAGTCAAATTCTGTGCTGAAAAGACAGCTTAGTACACAAAGTACTTGTCTCACAAGTCTGAGGACCAGGTTCAGAGCCTCAGTACCCAGTGCAAAAGCTGGCAGGGAGCCTACCTGTAATCCCCAACACAGAAAACAATCGGTCCCAGGGCAAGCTGGTCAGCTGAGGGCTTGGGTTCAATAAGAGATCCTACCTCCAAATAAAGGGTGAGGAGTGACTGAAGATACCTAACACCAACCTCTGATCTCCACCCGCTTTACAAAGAATTAAACCAGAGGCAGAAGCAGAACATCAGACACATGGGGTGGCAGGAAGGAGAATGGAACTAATGTTCATAGGCTACAACTACACCAGGGAGAATGAAAAGTTCTGAGCTGGGCAGTGATGACTACATAAATATACCTAATGCTACTAAATTACAGCATGTTTGATGCTACACATATTTTACAACAATGAACAGTAAAAACAAAGCTGGGCATGTTGGTTGTATGCATTTAATCCCAGCACTCCATAGGCAAAGGCCAGCTTGGTCTACAGAACAAGTTCCAGGACAGGGTGGGCTACACAGAGAAACCCTATCTCTAAAAAACAAAAAACAACCAAACAAAAAGAAATCAATCAATAAAAAGGTAAGATGATAATAAGAAAAATACCACTAAGCATAGAAATAAACAAAGAAATATGAACCTGAACACATGAACCAGGATGACTTTGAATCACAACTGTCCTCCCATGTCTGCTCTGTCAATTACAGACATGCACCACCATATCTGGCTCAGGAGCCAGGGTTTTTGTCTTTTTGTTTTTGTTTCTGAGACAGGGTTTCTCTTTGTGTAGCCCTGGCTGTCCTGGAACTTGCTTTGTAGACCAGACTCACCTTGAACTCACGGAGATCTGCCTGCCTCTGCCTCCTGAGTGCTGGGATTAAAGGTATGCACCACCAACCCCTGTTTTGGTGTTTAGTTTTAAATGTGCACTCATCTATATACAGAAAATGTCTAAGACAATATAAACAACTGTCTTAGGATGTTGGGAGGGAATACTTGTCTCTGCTTCAGAAAGTTCTGTACAGTTTACACACTATCCATGTAGAGAGATTATGTAGCTTTTGCAATAATTTTTCTTCATTTTTTAAAAGAAAAAAAGTTTTTAATACTGACCTGCTTCCTGCCGTAGCAAGCCCAACGTATCGAGAATCCGACAAGCTTCCAGAGAGCACTGTATCATTGCTTCTTTTTTCTTTCCTGAGTGAATGGCCTCAGCCACCAACTGTTTCCCAGTTGAATCATCTACAGGTAACCTGCATTGGTTTACAGGGGGCTGGAGCTCAGGAGTAAACTCTGACTCTCATGAAAACAGCTATCAAGATGACTGCATTTCATGCTCTCAGGTAACTTCACTCTGTCTTGCCTCAGCTGGATTTCAAGTCATTTCCTTCTGCTTTTACTAATTTCATCCCAGCTCCCAGTGCTATTGAGCTATCAAATGCCCAAACTGGGAACTAGCTTAAAGTGCAGAGTGAAGTTACTCTTGGGCTATTCTCTGCAACCATATGTTAACTTGAAACTGGCTACTTTCAGACATACACATTAGCAAGGAAAGAGCACATGAACCCAGTACTTAGTAGGCAAAAGACAGAAGACTGCCATAAAACAAGACCCTGTCTCAAAAAACAGCTAAAATGGGCTGGAGAGATGGCTCAGTGGTTAAGAGCACTGACTGATCTTCCAGAGGTCCTGAGTTCAACTCCCAGTAATCACATGGTGGCTCACAACCATCTTTAATGGGATCTGATGCCCTCTTCTGGCATGTCTGAAGACAGCTGCAGTGTACTCATCATAAATAAAATAAATACATTAAAAAAACAAAACAAAACAGCTAAAACAAACAAGAGGAACATACCTCACCCTGCAGAGCCAAGTGCTGTGTCCCTGCTCATCAAATTCATACTCTAACTCTTCTCCTGTGGGAAAAGAACAATCTCAGTCAGGTCTAAAATTACTACTTGATGCATAAAGGAGGACTGTATCAAGTCAAAGATGTCAAGTTTTAACATCACCGTGAGCACTGTTAGGGATCGCCATCTGGAAATCAGACTAGAATGAATGTTACATGCAAGAAAATCCAAACAATCAACCCAGAAGGCCTGATGGCACAGACTTAATCCCAGCTACTCAGAAGCTGTAGCAGGAAGATCTCAAACTCAAGGCTGAGCTACAGGATGCACTTGAGGCCAGCCTGGGCAACTTAACGAACCCTGTCTGAAAAACAAAATCTACACCCCTGTAATAGCTATTCCTGGTCATCAACTTGACTATATCTGGAATACACAAATTTCTGACCCGGGTCTTGACACAGATCCTGAGGCATAGTGGCCATGAAGATCTTAGGCTTTGGCAAGGTAGTATGCACCTTTAATCCCAGGAGATTAAGGCAAGGAGGTCTCTGAGTTCAAGATCAGCCTGGGACAAGCAAATCCTAGGTCCAGGCGTGGTAGTACACACCTTTAATCTGGGCCACACCTTCTGCTGGAGGCCTCCATAAAGACATTGGAAGAAGGAAGACTCACTTCTCTTACCTGCTTGCACTTACTTGCCAGCACTTACTTGGAACCTACTTCTTCAGGGTTCCAGCTCATACAGAAGACAAGCTGAAATAACTAGCCTTGTGGGATGAGCAACTACTAGATTCCTGGACTTCCCATCCACAGCTGCCCATTGTTGGGTTAGTTGGACTACAGACTGTTAAGTCTTAACAACAGATTCCCTTTATATAGAGAGACTATCCATAAGTTCTGTGACTCTAAACAATCCTAACTAATACAACCCCCAATTAAAAAAAATAGAAGAGGGCTAGAATCAGGTGTGGTAGCTCATACTTAAAATGCCAGCACTCAGGAGAAAGGTGCAAGTTCAAGGCCATTCTAAGTAACATTGAAAGTTTGAGACCCTATCACTTGATGGGGGTGGGGTGGGGAAAGACAGAGTGTTAGTTAAGAGTTAGGATATATCTCAGTGTTAGAGTGCTTGTTTGAAATACATATAGGTCCTATGCTCAACCCCAGACCACAAAATACAATCTTGGCTATGTATACTTATATATACAGCTTATAATACTAGGCATTCAGAAAATGAGGGAAGAAGATCATACCTACAAGGCCTACCTGGTCTCCAGGGGATGGGGGTCACAGTTTGTTGCTTAGTGACAGAATACTTGCCTAGCATGAGCAAGGTCCTGGATTTGATCTCAGCACAATCAGAACAAAACATCCAAACCAATCATCTCTCCATACATACTTTTATTTATCAATTGTGTGTGTATGTGTTTGTATGTGTGTGTGCATATGTGTAAAGACAGGGTATCTTCCTCAGTTATTTTTTACCTTACAATCGCTCACTGAACCAAGAGCCCATCAAGTTGGCTAGGCTGGCTAATCAATAAGCTCCAAGAATCCATTTGTCTCTCTGCCTCTCAAGTCCCGGGTTTATAGCCATGCTGTCATATCCAGCTTTTTTATGTGGGTTCTATAGATCCAAACTCTTGTCCTCCTGCTTGTTAGCAGGCACCTTATTGACTAGCCTCAACTTTTATACATTCATAGGCACAGTTAGTTTTCAGAAGCATCAATATTCATTTTGCTGTGTTGCTGGAGACAGGACTTCGTGTAATCCAGGCTGGCCTTGAAGATGCTATGGAGACAAGCAAAGCATGGCTTTAAACTCCTGATCTTCTTGCTTCTGCTTGCTAAAGTGCTGGGACAACAGGTACCAGCCACCATGGCTGACCAGAATCATAAACATTATGTGTTGAAAGCAATTAGTTCACATATATTTTAGTTATGTATGTGTACATATACATGTATAAAGAGAAAGAGACAGAGACAGAGAGACACAGACAGATGGATTTTTCTTCCCAATTGGGGAATATAATAATTTATGACCATGTGCATAAATTAACACTATATTAGGTACTGTAAATAATCTAGAGTATATTTAAAGCACATGAGAGGATATATGTAGTTTGTATGAAAATATTATGCTACTTACTATAGAAACTTCAGCATCCTCAGATCTTAGTATCTACAGTGAAGTATCTTGGAACCAACCCCCCAAAAGCCCTGTGAATAACTATGTATGTGTAAATGTATACATAAAACAAGAATATATCCATAAACATTCATCAATGTTCTCTTAAAGTATATCTACGGAAACAATTCTCCCTGAGAACATTTCTTATCATATGAAGGTAAAATCTATACTAAGAATTGTAGCCAGGCAGTGGTGGCGCACGCCTTTAATCCTAGTCCTTGGGAGGCAGAGGCAGGTGGATTTCTGAGTCCGAGGTAAGCCTGGTTTACAGAGTGAGTTCTAGGATAGCCAGGACTACACAGAGAAACCCTGTCTTGAAAAAC
>NW_022196912.1:23994112-24011506 GCF_008632895.1 Mastomys coucha
AAAAAAAAAAAAAAAAAAAAAAAAAAAAAAAAGAAGGGGCTGTAGAGGATGGTTCAGTGGGAGAAGCCTTGGCCTAGAGAGCATAAGCATTCAAGTTCAATGTCCTAGAAACCATGTACAAAAGCTGGGCATGGTGGTATATGCCTGCATTCTCAGCCCTGGGGAGGCAGAGACAAGAGGAGTCCTGGGGTTCAGAGGCTAGCCGGTCCAGCAAGTAGGGGGCTCCAGGACAATGAGAGACCTTGTCTCAAAGTAAGTAGATGGTGTTCCTAGAATTACATCTAAGGCTTTCTAGAATACATACATTAAAAAGTACTGATTATGAAAAACCATATGAATTAGGAATAATAAATTCTAAGCCTTTGTTTCATTTCCCTACCACTAAATCCAAGATCTTTTGAGAAGAATGTGTTAAGTTAGGAGAAAAGTTTTTAAGACAGAAAGAAAGACAAACAAGAATTTTACTATTTTCAACATAAACCTGGGACTGGTGATAGAGAGCTCTCTCTCAGTGATAGAGAAAGCAATTTCCTAGCACACACCCAGGGTCTGAGCCTCAGCAACCAACAAAAAATAAAAACAAACAGAGCCAAAGAAAGTTACTGAGACTGACCACAGAGCAAGAAATGAGTGAGGAAGACAACAGGCAAACACATTATTTGCAAGAATCAGGAGAAAGTCAGAGCTGTAGGAAGCGGCACTGTGTGAGCACATTTTACTGTCACAGCCAGAACCAGCTACTCACATACCTTCTCGGTCAAAGAAGCCTTGAAGAGCCTTCTTTGGATCCTTTATATAAAATGCCTCCCGGTCCTGCTGAAACTCCAAGGCAATGGGGTTCTCTTCAGCCTCATCCTCCACAGCATCTTCTCCTGAAGGAGTCAAGGAGACACAAAAAGAACAAATATAAGACAAGGGTATGTGAATGACATTCATGAGCCTTCTAGGCCAAATCAGGATATAATTAGATGAGCTGGCACAGCAACACACACCTGCAGTCAGTACTCAGGAGGCTGAGGCAGGAGGATTGCCTGACTATATAGAGACAATGTTTCAAGAAATACACACACACTTATTTATTCATATCTGAAAGTGACTAACAGAAAGATATCTGAGGGCATAGGTTAGAACAATCACAAAGTCACCATTATGAATATCTCTATGTTTTCTAAGCTGTCTAACAGACAAGACTTGTTTCCATGGCTTTTTCTTCTTTTCATCACTTGAGAGACATTTACCCATC
Source organism: Mastomys coucha (assembly GCF_008632895.1). Classification (NCBI taxonomy): domain Eukaryota; kingdom Metazoa; phylum Chordata; class Mammalia; order Rodentia; family Muridae; genus Mastomys; species Mastomys coucha. The sequence goes on from NW_022196912.1 coordinate 23,995,356, forward strand.
ACACTTTGAAAAACCACTGAGCTCTCTAGCCTAGTCTCTTTATTATTAGTAATTCTCCAGTCTGACAAACAGATGAGTCAACACAACACTCCCTTAAAGCCAACAGTCTCTGCCCTGTACACCAATGCCGGTGTGCACCTCTATCAGGATTACTTCTCCTTTCCTTCAAGTTCTTGCTTGAAACCCTTTTCTTTTCTCCTTATTTTATGAGAAAGGGTTTTTCTGTAGCTTGGGCTGCCATAGAACTCACTCTGTAGACCAGGCTGGCCTCAAACTCAGAGATCTGCCTACCTCTGCCTCCCCAGCGCTGGGACTAAAGGTGTGCACTGCTACCACCACTCTGGCTTCAGCTTGAAACTCTTATTTACAAATATATAAAGTGGGATAGGTAAATATTCCTGTCGCGAAGCTTGACAACCTGGTTTTGACCCCTGAGACCCACAAAGTAAAAGGACAGAAATGACTCCTGCAAGTTGTCCTCTAACCTCCACAGGCCATGCCCCCTAACACAAACACACAAGAGTTAAACTAAGGGGGGCTGGAGAGATGGCTCAACTCGTAAGAGCATCGACTGCTCTTGCGAAGGTCCTGAGTTCAAATCCCAGCAACTACACGGTGGCTCACAACCATTTGTAACGAGATTTGACACCCTCTTCTGGAGTGTCTGAAGACAGCTACAGTGTACTTACATGTAATAAATAAAACTAAAAAAAAAAAAAAATTCAAAAAAAGAGTTAAATTAAATAATTCATAGTTTCCAAGAGATCTAAATTGGTACTGTCCAACAGAAATATAAGTTTATGAGTATAATTCTGAATTTCCTATTAACTACTTTAAAAAGGTCATCTTACCATAATAATCATTACAAGAATATGATAATATTTTCTTTTCTTTTTTTTTTCATTGTCATTGAAATCCTGTATGTAGTTTGCACTTAGAAGGCATGCCTTTGGTGAGCCACATTAGACATGCAGATAACAGCTACCATATTGAATAGCATAGATCTAAGTTCCCAGTGACTGATTCATTTTCTGACAGTAACTCAAGCATGCTAATGGTTTCTGGCTTATTCTTTACAGTTAGCATAAGTATTTTTTGCATTTGTTCTGTCTTGACATCTACAGGCCACACACACATACAAGTGCCACAGTGCACACAGAGATCAAAGGAGAACCTGAGGGAACCCATTCTCTTCTTCCACCATGTGCTTCCCAGGGGTCAAACTCAGGTCATCACAACTAGCAGCACACACCTTTTCCTGCTAAGCAATCTCACTGGGCCACAACTTTTTTCTTTCATTCATTCTCTTGTTTGCTTTTTGAGTCAGGGTCTCTCTATAATGTAACTCTGGCTGTCCTAAAATTCAATATATAAATAATGCTGGCCTGAAACTAACAGAGATCCACCTGTCTCTGCCTCCCAAGTACTAAGAATAAAGGCTTGCATCATGATGCCTTATTAGCCCCAACTATCTTTTTCTTTTAAAGTTTTAGTTTATGTATATGGGTATTTTATCTGTATGTAAACCTACATGCCAGAACACTGCATCAGATCACATTATAGATCATTATGAGCCACCTCGTGGTTGCTGAGAACTGAACTCAGGTCCTCTGAAAGAGCAGACAGTGCTCTAATTACTGAGCCATCTCTCAGCCCCATCCAACTATCTTTTTATAAGCCTGAATACCTATCATCCAAAATACGGAGCTATGCAATAACCTCGCGAATGTTTTTTACTTTTTGAAAATAGCCCGAGAGGTGAAAAAATATCAAATACTGATTTCTCAGCCAAAGGAATAAAGTAAAAATTTTCATGCTCTTCAGGTGATAATCAGCACTCAGAACTCTGTGTATATGTGTGTGTGCATATGTGTGTGTTTAAATGATAAAAGCAATAAGCAAATTACACAGTGAGAAAGAGTGTATGTATAATGCCCATAATTCAAAAATTTTATATCACTAAAGTTAATGACCCTGGGCTTGCAAATTACATTACCATAATTCAGCTGTAGGTTTTTTGAGCTGTATGATCAAAAGCACTTGAGGGTGCCATCAGGAATGAGCTCAGAGCTTTCAGTAGTCGTTTCTTACCCATTCCCCACGTGCAGCCCATCTCATCATCTTGACCACTTGTATTTCTCTTCCCTTCAGTGGCATCTGCTTCCTCTTCCTCATCTGAGTCTTCACCTAACATCTTCTTCTCCAATAACATTTGCTGCTGTTTGCGCAGTTCCTTCAACTGTGTTACTGTTAATTCAGATTCTGCTTCTCGGTCTTCCTCTGGTCCCTAATAAATCAAGGGAAAAATATACACATATATGGATTCAGAAGTGGAGAAATTACTTTCCAAGATACAGCAATATACACAGACCTGTGGGTCCAGAATGAGCCCTATGCTTTTATCATTGGTTACAAGAATCCCTTTTCTCAACTAAACCTTAAAGAAACTCAGAATCCCAGCACAGAGAAGTCCCAAGATTTTTATTTTAGATTTTTCTACCTACCTGAAGGATAAAGAGCCGAGTGCTGCCTCCAAAGCGAATAACATGCCCGACATGGACTCTACAGTAAGTGCGGGGTGGGATGCGAGTTTTGTTGAGGAAAGTGCCGTGGGTACTTCCCAGATCATAGAGATAAAAGCCCTGTTCATGACCGTCAGAGTCTCCGCTAGGATCCGCCCCACGGTGCTGTAGTACAGCATGGTACCGAGACACGGAAGGATGCTCCAGGCATATGTCACAGCTAGCAAGTCTACCGAAAAGGCAGCGGCTCGTGTCTTTCAAGGTGCGGGTGCCAAGGATGGTGCCACCCTTCAGGGTTTCGAGACTGTAGGGGGCCGTGGCTGGGCTGCCCCACGATGGTTCTTGGTATGGAGGAGCCCGGGTCGGACCGCCAGAAGCAGGAGCTACCCGCGGGGAGCGGAGCTGCTCCACAGGTGGATCCCCGGTCTCCTCGCTGTCTGACTGCGGCGGCGGGACCTCGGACTCCCCACATCCAGAGTCCAACTGTGCCGTGGGACATTCCTTCTTCACATCCTCAGGAACTGAGGGACTGGAGGCTGGAGCCTTACCCCGTACTGAGGGAGGCACCGGCAAAACAGGCTTCTTAAACGCGCTACTGACTTCCTGAGGTGCTGGCGCTTCTAGCTGAGAGGTAGTATCAGCCATCCTCCGCCGGGTGCAATCTCAAAATGTGTCCCTCGGAAACTCCAACCCCTCGCTCTCCACGTTCCCGCTCACTTCTCCTCCTTCCCAGCTCCCTGACGCTTCTTTGGACGGCGATGTTGGAGTTCCTCTTTCAAGACTCGCAGAGTTTTAAATATGTGAATAGCACTAGGGAGTCACAATACCAGAAAGCGGGGAGAGGCTCTCAAAGTGCTGTGAAGAACACGGACATTTTAGGCGTTGCAACCGGCTAGTAATAACTTCCCGTGGCAGAGGGCGATTGGGAAGAAGTGCTTCCGGTGGCCTTGGACCATTAATCAATAAACAAGGCTCCTAGTCTTGACCTAGTCGTCGACGAGGACCTGCCAGAGTCAGGCAGCCTCGTATACCACTCCTGGGGCAGGGCGGTGAGTATTTGAGCTTTTATTTTCGGGTTCAGGTCCAGAGCGTTTCATTTACCTGCTGCCCTGTAAATCAGATTTCCCAGGATCCTGTGGTTGGTGCCTAAGCCTAAGCCTGCAGACCCGGAGCAAGGAGCCCCTACCTGCAGCTCCCGAACTTACTCCTTTTATGAAGTTAGGGAAGAAGCAATTTATTGTTTGTTCATTCTTTTATTATTCGGAACAAATTATTGAGATAGCATGTTTAGTGGCTTTACAAACCTGAGCATCGAAACCTCTTTTCTTTTTCACTTTGTATTTATGACATTGGCATGACATAGGACCACAGCTTCCACATCTGAAAAACTGGAAATAGTAGTGTTCTTTTTCATAAGATTGTTGGAAAAATGAACTAAGCAATAGTTTCTATTACAATTCTTTGTCAGAGGCCCGAAACTATACTAAGGTGGTAGCCATATCAAGTGGAAGAATACAGATGAGTAAGTCAACTAAAGTTAAGGTCCAGAAATAAAAGCAAATTTATGTAAAGATACAAAGAGGGTCTGTTGGGGCAATGTTGGGGGATGGTGATTTCCGTTATCCTAAAGAACAAATTCAAGCCTGATAAAGATGTAGAGGAAGAGGTCACAACTCAAAGGGTCAATTATAAAAATGTCTGATGTTCCCAAGAAGCTGAGTAGTGGGGCTGGAGAGACGGTTCTGTGGTTAACAGTGCTTGCTGCACTTCCAGTGGACTTGGTCTTCCATTCCCAGCACCCACATCAGGGCAGTTTGCAGCCACCTCTAAGTCTAGCTCCAGAAGGATCTGATGTCCTCTTCAGATATCATTGGCACCTGCATACGCATGGAACATACACATACATACTCAACCCCCAACAGATAACAATAAAAATAAAAATCTCTATGAATTCATGGTCTGCCTGGTCTACAGAGCAAGTTCCCGGACAGCCACGGTTACACAGAGAAACCTTATCCTGAAATTAATTAATTAATTAAAAACAGTACAATCTTACCAAAGAAAATAAACTGAGGGGCCAGTTAGATGGCCCAGTAGGTAAAGGCACTTGCTCCCAAGTCTGACAACCTGAGTTCAATCCATGGAACCTACATGGTGAAAGAAGAGAACTCTCTCTCACAAGTTGTCTTCTGATTTTTACATGCACACATACCCAAAATAAGTAAATGTAAGAAAAGAAAGAAACTGAGTAGTATATTGTTAGAACTGAAGTCATTTTGTCCAGGAAGCCCCTCGTTTGCCTGCAGGGCACTGAGTTCATGCCTTTAAAGTAGCAGTGCCTGCATGCTACTATACTGCAGTATTTTGCTTTTGTTATTCTTCCCTCAGGACAAAGATCTTACACCTTTACACAATGTATTCATTTGATGTTTATTGGACCCAAAGAGACATATATGCAGTGAACCTGGAGAAGTGAATTAAAGACCGGTAGTAGGTTTCATTGAATGGTAAGCCATAGAATTCTGACTTTTTTATAAGCAACACAAAACAAAACAAAAAGTTTGGAAATGTAGCTCAGTAATAAAATACTTTTGTAGCATGTGTTCAATCTTCAGCATTGAGAGACAGAGAGACAGACAGATAGACACACACACACACACACACACACAGAGGGGAGGGGAGAGAAGAAAGTCCAGCAACAGGGCCAAGTGTAGATCAGATTCTGAGAAAGACTGGAATAGCAGTTTTCAACCTTCCTAAAGCTCTGACCCTTTAATATAGTTCTTCATGTTGTGGTGACCCCACAACTATAAAATTATTTTCATTGCTACTTCTTTTCTTTTTTTGTTTTTCTGTTTTTCTGGGTTTTTTTTGTTTTTTTTTTGTTTTTTTTTTTTTTTTTTTTTTTTTTTTTTTTTTGTTATTTGAGACAGGGTTTCTCTGTATAGCCCTGGCTGTCCTGGAACTCACTCTGTAGACCAGGCTGGCCTCAAACTCAGAAATCCGCCTGCCTCTGCCTCCCAAGTGCTGGGATTAAAGGAGTGCACCACAACTGCCTGCTCATTGCTACTTCATAACTAAATTTGCTACAGTTATGAATCCTATTGTAAATATCTGATATACAGTATATCTGATATTCCTTACCTATGAAAGAGTCATTTGATCCCTAAAGGGGTTATGACCTACAGGTTTAGAACCACTGGTCTAGAGGAAGGAATACTTGTTAGGAGGCAGCAGAAGTCACTCAGATTCAGTTTGGAGAGACAGCTCAGTCCACTGCAAGCATGAGGACCTGAGTTCAGTCCCCCAGGTCCATATAAAAAAATCCAGTTGTGGGTACATGTGCTTATAGACTCAGCTTGTGGGGAGGAGGAGAGCAGAATCAGATCCCCGGAACTCACTGGTGAAGGGGGTGGTTCTTATGCTAAGGTATTATTCCCTTATTGGTTCTTGATTTGTTAGTAAAGAAAGCCGGGGGCCACTTGTTGGGAGGAAGGATACAGGTGGGACCTCTGGGTCCCAGGAGGAAAAGGGAGACAAGGAAGGAGAGAGGTTTTTCTGCCATGCTTTGGAGGAAGAAGAACACAGCAACCATGTGAGGTCTTGGGGGAGCTAGGGTTTGTGACTGGGGGCTGGGTGGTCGTGGATGTTTGGCAGGGTCTAGGTGGGACTAGCCACTGAAGTTTGGGGCAGGTGGAGAAACAGATAAAAATATTAATAAGGTCATGCTTTTCCAATTAAGAGACTGTAATGCTCAACAATTGTGCCAATAAGGCAAGTTATAAAGGAACAAACTGAGAGAGAGAGAGAGAGAGAGAGAGAGAGAGAGAGAGAGAGAGAGAGAGAGAGTGTGTCTTTTATCCACAGATTCAAGGGAAGCCAGGTTGGGGGCTAGTAGCTCAGCTGGTCCCAGAGCAAAGGCAGTAGAATAAAACTACACGCAACACACTGGTTTAAATAATCAGCAAACCTTAGACTCCAGTGAGAGATCTCAAAAAGCAGGATGGAATGTTGCCTGAGGCTGATCCCTGGCCTCCATGCATGCACCCACAAAGAACCTCTATTTGTTCATGTCTGTGTCAGAATTTGGAAGCATAAGTCTAGATTAAAGGCTCATGAGTGTTTCTAACAGGCACAGCACAGATTAAAGAGCACCTATTAGTATGTTTTGTTTTGTTTTGTTTTGTTTTGTTTTGTTTGAGATCTGGTTTCTCTGTGTAGTACTGGCTGTCCTGGAAATCACTCTCTAGACCAGGCTGCCCTTGAACTCAGAGATCTGCCTGCCTCTGCCTCCTGAGTGCTGGGAGAAAGTACATTACCATGTCTGGCTATCTGTTAGTTTTTTTTTAATGCTACTCTCTTTTCCCATTTTTTTTTTTAAGATTTATTTATTATATGAAAGTACATTGTAGCTGTCTTCAGATGCACCAGAACAGGGCACCAGATCTCATTAGGGATGGTTGTGAGCCACCATGTGGTTGCTGGGATTTGAACTCATGACCTTCAGAAGAGCAGTCAGTGCTCTTACCCACTGAGCCATATCACCAGCCCTCTCTTTTCCCTTTTAATCTAGCACAATTGTGTAAAAATACTCTGGAAGTACTCCAGACCTCTCACTTAAGTTTCATGCCTTGTCAAGTATTTAGAATGAGGCATGATGGGTATTCTGGTGATAAATTTGTGACATGAAATAGGCAGTGTATATGTTAAGAGCCCTACACACCAATCACTACTCTTCACCTATTAATTAACGACTTTGTCCTTTTGTAATTCAAAGAGGAGTTGCCGCTGTGTGACTGGCAGCTAGCAGTTATTTCTCTCTTCATTTCTTCAGGGAGAACATCGTTTGTCCTAGAGTTTTGCTAGTACCTTTTTCAGAGTGGCCTTAACTTGCTTCTTATGTGAGACCTGCCTGAACTTCCTATTTGTCATTACAGAAGCTTATGGTCTCCAGTTGCCAGAGACGCAAACACATACCATTAGGGTATCATCTACATTAAGCCCAAGAGCTCTTCTCTGCTTGCTCTAAAATGCTGAGGTACTGGGGAGAGATACCAATACCGTCAGGACAGACCAACAGAAGTTCCTTTGATCTGCTCCCACGGGAGTTCCGTCTGGTGGAAGTCCATGACCCACCCCTGCACCAGCCCTCAGCCAACAAGCCGAAGCCCCCCACGATGCTGGATATCCCCTCAGAACCATGCAGCCTCACCATCCATACCATTCAGTTGATCCAGCACAACCGACGTCTGCGCAACCTTATTGCCACAGCTCAGACCCAGAGTCAGCAGCAGACAGAGGGGGTGAAGGCTGAAGAGAGCGAACCTCTTCCCGCCTGCCCTGGCTCACCTCCTCTCCCTGATGACCTCCAGCCTTTAGACTGTAAAAATCCCAATGCTCCATTCCAGATCCGGCACAGTGACCCAGAGAGTGACTTTTACCGGTAAGACAAAACATTGCTGTGTGGTGTTTTTCTTAAGTGATCTCCCCTCCCCCACGATCCTGTTACAATTATAGCAACATTTCCGCTTCTACATGAGGATACTGGAGATGAGAGTGATTGACTAGAGTGATTGGCTAATGTTGCTCAAGTCATTAGTGGAGTGACAGTCCAAATTGCCAGAAGCTAGTGTATAATTTTATTGTTGTTGTTTCTGTTTTTATTTTATGAGTTTTTCTGTATAGCCTTGCCGTCCTAGAACTAGTTCTGTAGACCAGGCTGGCTCAAACTCATAGAGATCTACCTGCTTCTGCCTCCCTAGTGCTGGGATTAAGGATATGTGCCACCACTATCTGTATTTTTAAATTTTGTAGCACAGTAGGCATTTATTGAGCTTACTAAGGCCAGACGACTTACTAGAAATGAAACAATACACTGATACATGAATAGTAAAATGGGCTGGGAAAGCAAGGGCCTGACACGAAGGAAATCAAAACAAAACAAAACAAAAAACCCAGCTTGTAACAGTTGGCAGCATATTCACATTTTGAGGGTAATGTAGTTTTATTCAATAAAATATTGTTCATTGTATTAAATTTGTGTTATTACTATGACTGTATTTTTTTTTTTTTTGGTCAAGTTTCTATTTTAATTGTTAAGAAGAACCTAGGGGCTAGGGAGATGGCTTAGTCAGTGAGGTGGTTGATAGTCAGAACCCATGTAAAAAAAAATCCAGGCATAGTGGCTTACATTTATAATCTCAGCACTATGGAGTCAGAGACAAACATGCCTGAGGCTCTCTAGTCAGACAGCGAATCTACTTGGTAAGCTCCAGGCCATGGACTACCCTGCCCAGCTTTTTAACTGGTTCTCAAACCCAGGTTCTCATGACAAGCATTTTCCGGACTGAGCAATCTTCCCCAGCCACTCCCTTGTATTTTGAGGCAGGCTCTCTCCTTGAAAATGACACTGTAGGTGTCAATATGCATTGTGCATACATGTACATGCATCAAGCCCCTACATGCACACGCACTTGCGCGCGCGCGCGCGCACACACACACACACACACACACACACACACACACACACGACTTGAACCTAGTTTGTTCTATACATATTTTAAGAAACTGTATAAGAAAAATTAATATATACTTCCCATTAAAGAAGCCTATATACAGGCTATAGATGTAGCTCAGAGGTTAAGCCCTGCTGATTGCACTGGACCGGGGTTCAAATCCAAATACTATAAGAGGAAAAAAATCCATATAGTGCTCAAATTAAGTGATAGTAATTAGCTTTTTTTTTGGAGGGGGTGTTGAGACAAGGTTTCTCTGTGTAGCCCTGGCTGTCCTGGAACTCACTCTGTAGACCAGGCTGGCCTTGAACTCAGAAATCCGCCTGCCTCTGCCTCCCAAGTGTTGGGATTAAAGGCGTGTGCCACCACTGCCCAGCCAGTAATTAGCTCTTTATTAGGTACTTCCGACGCTTTTAACCTTTGGCCCAGAAAGACTGGCCATGGACATAGTAAATGAAGTTAGTGCTGTCTTCTTTTCTAAGTGTCTATAACTTGCAGAGGGTGTCACTGCGCACATCATAGTTAAACGAGTGAGGGCTCTCCAGGCACCACCTTCTGCAGGAGGTGGCAAAGCAAACCAAGGAACAGAGAGTTGCTTCTCTGCTTTATTTTTATTTATAAAACAATTTCCTTTGCAGATGGAGGCATAACACCAATAACTCTTCAGAGGGGTTGGAGGGCTGACAAGTGGGTAAAGAATGCTTGTTCTTCCAGAGGAACTGGTCACTCACAGCTGTCTAATTCCAGTTCCCAGTGACCCTCCTCCACTATTATTCTGTACAGTTTATTTTAGACACACATTGCTTTTTCAAACTCGGTAATTGGAGGGCTCAGGAGTATATTGGGTTGCTGACCTGTGCTCTGAGAAGAGCAGGACAAAGGTGACTGTTTCTCTAGAATGCTCTCTAGAATTCTCTAGAATAGGTCAAGGATTACTGGGATTGTAAAACTCCAGTGAGACAGACTGTGCACCCCTTGGCAAGAACTCGAATAACACTCCCTGTCTCTTCTCTCAGTGGGAAAGGAGAACCTGTGACTGAGCTGAGCTGGCACTCCTGTCGGCAGCTCCTCTACCAAGCAGTCGCCACAATCCTGGCCCACGCAGGCTTTGAGTGTGCTAATGAAAGTGTCCTGGAGACCCTGACTGACATAGCACATGAATACTGCCTCAAGTTCACCAAGTTGCTACGCTTTGCTGTGGATCGGGAGGCCCTGCTGGGGCAGACTCCGTTCCCTGATGTGATGGAGCAGGTTTTCCATGAAGTGGGCATTGGCAGTGTGCTCTCCCTCCAGAAGTTCTGGCAGCACCGCATCAAGGACTATCACACTTACATGCTCCAGGTGAGGAGACCCTGGGAAATGTGGGCAAAGTGTTCTGCTTTAGCAGGGTCTACAACACATGTTCTGGAGCACAGTGCACAGGGACTTGGAGCAGAGTGAATTTGACACACTTTTCTAATGGTCTGTGTTGTTTCTCTGTCCTCACCACTGGCCCAGTGAGCCGTCAGGTCTTTTTTCAGTCAGTGGGTAGCTCATTCCTCATTGCTTCCTCTGGAAGAAGTACACGGGTATCTGGGGGTCTCAAACACAGTGGCTAGCATTCTTTTTTTTTTTTTTTTAAAGATTTATTTATTTATTTTATGTATATGAGTACATTGTAGCTATCTTCAGACACAGCAGAAGAGGGCATCAGATTCCATTACAGATGGTTGTAAGCCACCATGTGGTTACTGGGAGTTGAACTCAGGACCTCTGGAAGAGAAGCCAGTGCTCTTAACCACTGAGCCATCTCCCCAGCCCCATGACTAGCATTCTTTTATTCAACACGTATTTATTGAGGACTTACTATGAATCAGGCATTGTGGGAGATAGTGGTTTACAAGGGGGAAGTATTCATGGGAAGCAAAAACAGGCAAACAAGTAATAAGCACAACAATTTCAGATGGCATTAAGTGCGCTAGTGGAGTGCCAGGAGGGTTCAGGTCAGAGCACCGTCTCTCCAGTTCTTGCAGCTTAGGCACTTAGTGACAAGTAGCCTTCAGCATCTAACCAAAGGATCCAGATTACTTGCTTCCCTCAAGGTTTGCCTAGAGGGTCTGTATGCCAGATGCTTGGGAGGTTTCTGATGTGTGAGGCACAGGAGTGTACACACATATACACATGCACATGGGCACACGTGCACACACACCAGAAAGAACAACCCATCTGGTAACTCCTGATCTGCCCAGTTTTCCTTGGGTTACCTCAAGCTCACTATCCAAACTAATTCTAAAATAGCCCTGGAAAACTAACTCTTGCTTGCCAGCAGATTAGTAAGCAGCTCTCGGAAGAATACGAAAGGATTGTGAATCCCGAGAAGGCCACAGAAGACACTAAACCTGTGAAGATCAAGGAGGAGCCTGTGAGTGACATCACATTTCCTGTCAGTGAGGAGCTGGAAGCTGACCTTGCTTCTGGAGACCAGTCCTTACCCATAGGGGTCCTCGGGGCTCAGAGCGAGCGCTTCCCATCCAACCTGGAAGTGGAGGCTTCACCACAGGCTTCAAGTAAGAAAGTTGTATTCATTTTGTGTCTGGTTCTGCACATCTGAGCACTTCCTGACAGTGAATCAACTCCAAGTGGGAGAAAGGCAGGCATGGGTAGAACAGACGTTGCTGGAGCAAACAGAGCTGTAGTGAATCCTTTACAATACTCTCTGGTTTAAGGAGCTGTTTCCTTGATAGAGACTTCCAGAAAATTGCAGACCAAATTGTTTTGCTGTGTTGGATGGAGCTGTTCTGTTGTAGGTTTACAACTGTGATGACTTTAGGAACCTGGAGAAGTGGCTCGTTACTTTTTTTGTTTTTAGGCAATCATATTTTTATTTGTTTAGTTGTTGAGACAGGGTCTTTCTGTAGGATTGTGGGTCCCCCGTCTGCTCCTCCAGTCCTTGGTTTGACAGGGCAGCAGGCTTGTTGGTGGTTGTGGCTGGGAGTGCATAGAGGCCTTCTATGGGAGATTAGGCCGTGGCACTATAGGCAAGGCCTTCTCCATGTCTCCCCATAGCAGATCCCGATGAAAAGACAGTCCATGGTTCTAAGGCATTTATTGTCATGATGGAAAGTAAATGTGTAAAACTATACCCCACATCTCAGGGTAGGCCTGAGGTTAAATACCTTTTGTAGGGAGCAATGCCTGGGAAGGAAAACTTATTGGCTATACCCTCCGGGCTTCTAGGTACCTCATTAAAATAGAGACCTCTTGGTTGTGTATCTTTTATGTGAGAAACATGGCACGTGTGTTCCAAGTCAGGAGTCTGGTGGGGAGCTGGGAGTCACCTAAGCCTCAGGTGTGGCCCACGGAGTCTCCGGGTGTCCACCTGCTCTGCCTTACTAAACTTCCTGGCAGGATTTTACATCCCACATCTTGCCTTGTGGTCTAGATAGGTCTGGAATTCAAGGCCTCTGTTTCAGCCTTCCACATGCCAGGATTGCTAAGCTTCAACAGCTACCCTGAGTCAGTTAAGTTGCAAATTAGTTTGGACACTTAGTTGTTTACAAATGTAAATATCAAATCCTCACATGTGACCCAAACAAAATTAGGTCAGTGTTAGAAGTGCTAAGAGGTTTTTCTCTGAGGAAGACATAATAGTTAGCAGCAGAAATGCATTACCAAAATACAGAAAGATAGAGGACACCAACACCCATGTCTCTTGTCGGGAGAGACAAGTAGAGAACTGATGTCAGCATCATGTATGAGCATAGTCTTCAAAGTGCAAGAGAGGCCTAGAGAGTCTCAAAGAAAAGGAAGAAAGCCACACGGAAAGAAGGAAAGGGAGCTACAGAGATGCTGTGCAAGCATGAGGACATAAGTTCAAATCCCAGCACCCATGTAAAAGGTATGGATGGCTGTGTGTTGTGTGCCTATAATCCCAACACTGGCCAGCCAGCTTAGTGAAAACTGAGCTTCTAGGTCAAGGCAATGAGAGAGCAACAAAAGAAGATACCTGGATACCTCACATCCTTCTCTGGCTTCCACATGCATATGGATGGGCACACATACCTATGGGGGTGGGGCAGGGTAAACTGTAGAATTGTATCTGCCTTTGAACATAATCTTTCCACCCAGTTTTGCTTTTTTGGTATAAGAATAGGGGGTGGATAAGGAAAAGGGAAAAACCATAAAAGTGGAAAGGAAGTGGTAATTTAGGGGTGACATTTGAACCCCAGACTAACAGTGACACCCTTACTCCATGTGGGGTACTGTAATGAAGCAGTTCCAAGACTGCTATCATGCAAGAGCGAGACATGCAGGTTCTGTGTTTGCCTCACGGAAGGCTCACGATCCTTCCCTTCATTTCTAGGTGCAGAGGTAAATGCTTCTCCTCTCTGGAACCTGGCTCATGTGAAAATGGAGCCTCAAGAAAGTGAAGGCGGCAATGTGTCTGCGCATGGGGTGTTGGGCAGTGATGTCTTTGAGGAGCCAATGTCAGGCATGAGTGAAGCTGGAATCCCTCAGAGCCCCGACGACTCAGACAGCAGCTATGGTTCCCACTCCACTGATAGCCTCATGGGGTCATCCCCTGTTTTCAATCAGCGCTGCAAGAAGAGAATGAGGAAGATTTAATCCAGACCTATAGCAGCCAGCAGAAAGCCCTGATGGCTGGATTGTTTCCATAAGTAGTAATCAGATTCTATTCTTAAGTGTAGGCCTTCCTAATTTCAGAGACAGTTCTTAACCTAATAACAGTTCACTTTGGCATCGTTTTTGTAGTTTTTGAAAAACTAAGCCACCGTTCACAGATGGATTGTGATACTGGCCTGGTAATCAGACCAAAGTACCATCCCCGGCTGGTTTTATTGTGGGACAACACACATCTCAGCTCCTCAGCCATGTCTCTGGCACACTTGAGAATAATCATGCCACTTTGATGCTCCTTGCAGAGGTGGGACGCTGAGGTGCTTGGCTTAAACTTCAAAGCTTGCATATATTCATGTAAATATATGCAACTATAGACAGCAGGGACTCATCCATCTACGTTGTGTTGTCATTGGGAACCCAGTAGTAATATAGTCAATAGCTAAGCCTAACAAAGCTTATCAGTCAGATTTCAAACTATTTTTGCTACTCTTACAAAATGAGAGCCCTGGGGTAACAGCTGTTATCCTTATACAGCTGTCCCCACAGTTCTTTCTTTTCTAGATTATTCCAGCCAGCCCCGTCATTTTTTACTTTTCGTATGCTCTTGTGCTGACACAGACTTTTAAGTATTTTTTCACCATGCACATTTCCAACTGTTCCTTTTCTCCTTGTGAAGGCGGCAAACAGGATCCGCCAAAGCTGCCAGATGGGCGGCATCCCCCGATGGGCAGCATCCCCCGATGGGCAACATCCCCGGCTTTGCTTCAGGACAGCTGTTGGTTTGTTTCAGGTGTTTGTTTGTTTTTGTTGTTTTGTTTAAAAAGATATTTGAGGAGCCAGAGAGATGTCTCAATGGGTAAAGTCCCTTTCAATTTAAGTTTGATCCCAGGGACCCACATAGTGTAAAGAGAGAACCAACTCCTCCATACATGCCATGGTGCATGCATGGGCACACACACACATACAAATAAATTATTTTTGGAAAAAGTCACTTGAGTTATTCCAGCTCTTTTTTCAGAATTCTTTGACTATTTCATGCACACACATAAGAGGTTTTTCCCTTCTCCCAAGCATGGCTTCTCCCTTTCATGTCTTCTGTGTATGATCCAAGGTTCATCAGAGTTGCCTCAAGATGAGTGGGAACGTACTTACTGAGCAAGGGCAACCTAGCAGCAGCTACTCACACCCCTCCCTCACAACCACTGTTTGCCAACAGGCCATTGGGGGTGACACCTCAAAGGTACCCTCATCACAATGAAACCTTGATAGGCCAATCTTGTGGAGGTCATATACAGATAAGCAGTTTCCTCTGCTTTCTAGCCAGTTACTGGTTTCTGTGTTAACTGATGCCCACTGCAATCAGCTCCCAAGGCTGAGCACAGCACCTATCTCAGATGGCACACAAGCTGACAAAGGGTGGGCATGCTCCCTTCCTTGAATGACAAACTAAGGTTTGTGGTGAGCTCTCCTCAGTGTTTGAGGTTGGTTATATGTGTGTGTGCTTGACCATGGTGTGTGTGGCCTGTATAGAGAGGCCAGAGACAACTGCTCTGTGTAGTCAGTTCTCTTGTTCAACCTTCACATGGGTGCCAGGGGCAGAAGACATGGTGTCAGGTTTGCATAGCAAGTGCCTTTAACTCACCAAACCATCTTGCCATCCCAACTTAACAGTTTTCAAAGACAGTCACATGTACCCTAGATTAGCCTCCTAAAGTTACAACTTAATTTTAAAGTGGGATTTTTTTCAAATGAATCCTTAAGACTCTTAATTCTGTTTTGATCTTGTAGTTTGAAAATAGACCAAGGCTCATAGGAAATGGAGGTGTGACCTTGCTAGAATATTAGTGGCTTTGTTGGAGAAGGCCTGTTACAGGGGCAGGCTTTGAGGTCTCCTATGCTCAAGCCAGGTCCAGTGTCTCAATTCTTTTCCTGCTACAAAGACGTAGAATTCTCAGCTACTCCAGCACCATGTCTGTTATAAGAGTTGCCGTGGTCATGGTTTCTCTCTTCACAATAGAAACCCAGTAAGACAGATCTTATCTTAATTTGGTTTGAGACAGTAGCCCTGTGTAGCCCTGGCTGTCCTGGAACTCACTCTAGACCAGGCTGACCTTGAGCTCAGAAATCCACCTGCTTCTGCCTCCCAAGTGCTGGGATTAAAGGCGTGCACTACTACTGCCCGGCTTATCTTAATTTTCATAAAGTGGCCAAGAGGCAGTTAGTGTACTTAATTCACTTACTTAGGAAACATTCATTAAGCACCTCCGTTTCTCCCTCTCAGGGTGTCCAGGTACTGCTACACACCAGGCTGGAAGGATGAAGCAGAATGGGGGGATGGAGGCAAGAATGGGCGGCTTCTCCAAGGATTTTAGTTTATAGCTCTACTAGACAGTACTGAATAAATAAATCAGTTCTCTTAGCCAATCTTCAGTGAAACAGCTGCTGCACATACCTTTATTGGGGTGGGCTTGTGTGAATACACTTTATTCAGGGA
>NW_022196912.1:24011960-24042792 GCF_008632895.1 Mastomys coucha
AGCTGGCCTGTCTCTGCCTCCCACATGCTGGGATTAAAGACAAACACCATGAAACCTGGCAGAAAGGTCTTTAAAAAAAGAAAAGAAAAAGGTGAGGTTTTTTTTTTTAGATCAGCATTTCACACCAGCTATGGAATATTAAATAATAATAAGATAAAATTCTGTGTTGCTGTGAAATAATCCTGGAGAAAATGCACCATGTCAAGAAAGATAAGCCTGAGAGAGCAGGCATGTCACGAGGACTGGGTGGTCGATTCACCCAGACACGGGAAACTAACCTACACATTACATCCTACCAGACATGTCTTTAAAGCTCTGTCATAACTAATAGTGGTAAGTCTACTAGTGATCACATACTTTCTGATATCAAATCATGACAGGAAAGCTTAGCACAAAGTTAAAGTTAAAATCTTTATCCAAGTCTCCATTCCAACAGTGTTCTTGGAAATGTGCTACCTTGTGTGAGCACAGATCCCATCAGACCTGGCCGCCAAGGGCACTGTGCTGCTCCTACATACAAACACATTCTCCTTTCCTTTCCCATCCTGCTTAAAGAACAGCAATTTGGGGTGCAGAGTTAGGAGCACAGCATTAAGGAAGCTGTGCCCATAGCTCCAGCATGTCAAGACCCAAAGCAACCTCAGGACAGAAGTTCTCTCTGCTCCATCAGCAGCATAAATACTTGAGTTCCAACGATGCACTTGAAGTTATAGGCTGAACAGCTTGCAGGGCAGTGAGAATACCTCCTTGCATAAATATCGGGAGAAGCTACCCAAGGATGGACATCCACCTGCCAGCTCCTCCTTCAACCAGACTTCATCTAAGTCCAGTTTCCCTCAAAGAAGTCACCATCTGGAAGCAAACTGCTCGACGGCAGCCTTGGTTCACAGGAAGGATGTCCTCTGCATGGAGACCCAGCACACCAGACCCTACAGCAGGTGGGAGGCCTACTTGTTTCTCTTCCAGTGTTGTGCCATTGATTCCTGCATGAAGTTCTGAAATGCTGGCTCTTCACGGCTTTCCTCTGTAACTGTAGGAGAAAAGGGTGCTGCTTTTAAAACCTTCATAAAAGACAATGAGTAAGAGCTCCTGTCACACACACACACACACACACACACACACACATTTTAAAACTATTTTTCACTTTTTCAAGACAGGGACTTGCTATGGATCCCAAGCTGACCTAGAACCCATAGTCCTCCTGCCTCAGTCTCTCCAATGTTGAGGTTATGAACATGTATGTGCCTCCACACCTGGCTGAAACAACTTTTAAGGAATTACATACTTACACCCTCAGTCAATGAAATGGCTTACAGAACATGCAGCATCAAAGTAAAGAAACTATCCCCCCCTTGCTGGGTGGTGGTGGCGCATGCCTTTAATCCCAGCACTTGGGAGGCAGAGACAGGCGGATTTCTGTGTTCGAGGCCAATCTGGTCTACAGAGTGAGTTCCAGGACAGCCAGGGCTACACAGAGAAACCCTGTTTCGAAAAAACAAAAAAAAAAGAAAAAAAAAGAAAAGAAAAAAAGCTATCCCCTTCATAAATCACTAAAATGAGGTCTGCTCAGGTAGGCGAGAGAAAGAATAGTAGATTTACCTACAACCTCAGCTACCCAAGATCTAGGAATAGGGAACCACCACATTTGACTGTTAAATACTCAAACACTCAGGGGCTGGAGAGGTGGCTCAGCGGTTAAGAGCACTTTGTTGCTCTTGCACAGGACCCAGGTTTGTTTCCAGCACCCACATGGTGGCTCACAACATCTATACCTCCATTTCCAGGGGATTTATGACCTCTGTGGGAACCAGGCATTTACATAGTGCACACACAGACACACAGGCAAGACACTCACACACAGAAAGGAAAATAAACACATCTTTAAAACTCAACATTAATGACTCAGGATGTAGCTCAGTAGCAATGCTTTCAGCAGGTAAGAAGGCCTGGAGTACAGCCTTTAACACCAATCAACCAAAGCACCAGTGACAGACGGAAAGAGCAGCACCTGACAACTGAGTCAGAACTTCAGAAGTGATAAGACATGAAAGGGATGGTATTGGGGTCTCGAGACCAGTGTGGAGAGACCCTGCCTGCTGTGTAGGGGACATTCACTAGACAGAGGTCCTGAACTGTGTGAAGAAGAAATCAAGCTCAGCACACACAGACAAGTGAGGGTGCGTGCATTCATTCCCTGCTCCTGACTGTGGATGTGACCCGACCTCTCCACAGTGAGGGATGCTGCTGGAATATGAGCGGAAACAAATTTCTCCACTGAATTTCTTTCTGTCAGGCTATTATGCCACAGCAACAGAATGAAATTAGAACACATAGCAAGGTCAGAACTCTTCACATGGAACCCTTTGCTGGTGCTGTATGCTCTTCCATCTTCCCTTTCTGTGGTCTCTGGACATTTGCTCAGCATCTCCTCTCAGCAGTGAAAACTCTCCTGAGCAGACGGGGCAGCTGCTGTGCCCACCGGCTGCCCCTCACCTCTGTGGTCAATGTCATCCGTGTCACTGTCGGCTTCCTCATCCTCCTCATCCAAGGTTCCTCGCGTCAGGATCAAGTCAGAAGGGTCCAGCACAGGAGATGCACTGTCTAGGGTTAAAACATTGATAAGTACATGTGTCTTCTGAGCTGACTCTGAGTTGTTACGCTGACCAGATGGCAGCATGAGAGCGCGCTTGACCAACAGACATGTGGGAGAGTTTGTCTTCTAAATGTAACTCCACTTGTCATTCCTAACAGGGTTTACTTCACAAAGCAATTTCATGAGCCTCCTTGTTTCTACTGAGGAAAATGTGAGAAACATGTCTCTGAAACCCCAGCACTCTGTTTTACTGGCTCACAGACAGGAAAAAGCTATGCTTTAAAATTCCAAAGAAAGATGAAATATAAGACAGGGTAATGAAGCTTCTAGGTGGAAAACAGGTTCAAGGGAGGCCTGAAAAAAAGTACAGGGTGAAATGACAGGATAGAGCAGCCAGGCCACCTTCAAGCAATGGAGGGAGGGTAACATTCCCTACTCAATGAATAAGGACTAAGCCCCAAGAATGAGAAGACAGTCTAATCAAGAATTTCTGGCATAGGTCTCAGTAGAAGTTAATTTCTATGAGGACCTGAAACTATAGGAGGCGGTGCCCACTGCCCACCTTCCAGGAGCCTGTGAGGCTGGGAGCTCAGCTGGGGATGGTGTAAGACGGACTGAAGGTAGTAACAGGGACAGAAACAAATTTCAGAGGCCAACTGGGCAAGGTGGTACACACCTTTAGTCCCAACACTTGGGAGGCAGAGACAGGCAGTGAGTTCGAGGAGGTGGGTGATCTCAGGGTCCTATGGTCCTACACAGGATGATGCCAGGATGTGCTAGCAGTGAATGCTTCCTATCATACCCAGCTAAGAAATACCCAAATATACAAGTCAGCCACAGAAACTCTCCTCCCCTTCAACAGCTCATCTGGAAACAGCAGCAGCAGATTTGACATCTGCCTTTTCAGGTACCCACGAGTGACTCTGGAGGACCTCACTGTATACACCCAGAAGATAATGAGGTATGTGCTGAGAACAGCGCAGAAACATTCAAGTTCCTGGGTACCCAGGCAGGTCCCCCCTTGCTGATCTCTGACAGACAGACATAAGTGGACAGAGGTCACAAACAGAAGCTTCATTCTTGAAATAAAGTACTCCCAGAAAAAACTTGTTAAAAGATGGAAAAGATAGAAGATATAATTTATTGCCACAATAAATACATAAATAAAATAAAACTTAGAATATATTAAAAAAATAAAGTCCACCTATGTGGTTTTTGGGTCCCACTGAGCTGCAACAAATTTCCATACTGTTTTGTTTTTGTTTTTGTTTTTTTTTCAAGACAGGGTTTCTCTGTGCGGCCCTGGATGTCCTAGAACCTACTCTATAGGCCAGCTGGCCTTGAATTCATAGATCCTCCTGCCTCTGCCTCCCGAGTGCTGGGATTAAAGGTGTGCATCACCCACAGCTTGGCTCTACCATGCTTTTTGTGGGTAGTCCATCATCTTGCCTCTCTAGGAGACAGGGAATATATATGTATTTTTACATTTATTTATACTAGTTCTTGTGTACAAGTGTTTTGCCTACATGTATATTTATGAGCCACAAGCAAGCCTGCATGCTGCTCATGGAAGTGAAAAGATACTGTTGGATCCTCTGGAACTGCAGTCACAGGTGGTTGTGAGCCATCATGTGGGTGCTGGGGATTAAAACTGGGTTCTCTGCAAGAGCAGCAAGTGCTCTTAGCTGCTAATCTATCTCTCGAGCCCCAGGAGTATATATTTTTTAATATAAGCACATCCTAGAACTCTCACAGAGGGTCAATGATAAAAATAACAGAATGAAGGAAAGAAAGAGGAGTAAGGGAGGGAAGGAGGGAAGGACAAAGACTTAGTGAGGTAGCAGAGTACAAAGATTAAGGAAAAAACACAGCACAACCCATACCAGTTACCAGAGTAAAACAATATGTAGTAAAGAAGATAAAATCCACTCCATAATGTAACGTGAAATAACAAGATAACATCCCAGAAAGACTCAAGACCTGTCAAATACGAAAATTCTTCCTGTTCTTGAGGAGGAAGAAGGAGGAGCAGAGAGATGTCAGTTCTTCCTGGATTGATTTATGACGTAACCTAGACACAATGGCTTTCCAGGAAGCTAGGTGAGCTGGGGTGGACATGCATGTGGGCAAGCAGACGCAAGAAGGACACAGCCCAGGAGGAGCAGCCTGAGTGGACACAGAAGCCTTATGTTAAGACTGCCACAAAATTAATGTTCAGGAATGTAAGGAAAGAAATCAGCAGAATACGAAGAGTTCAGGCCAGCTAGGCGGAGTGGATAAGGGCACTCAGTCACAAGGCGGAGTGGATGAGGGCACTCAGTCGCAAGGCGGAGTGGATGAGGGCACTCAGTCGCAAGGCGGAGTGGATGAGGGCACTCAGTCGCAAACCTGATGAGCTAAGTTTGCTCTGAAGGGAATGGCTATACCTAAGACCATGTATCAGATAATACTGTGCCCAAGTTAATCTCATTTTTTGTACTGGGATTTTATAAAATTATATCATTATTTTTAGAAATAATACACATACCAAAATAAAAAAAAAACACTGTATCTGCATGAGTTTTAAGTAATTTAGGAAAAAGTGATGTATACTATGTGATATGTAAGGTTACAAATAGCAGGAAAAGGAGAAAAAGAAAATGTAGGAGTTAACATTCTGGGACTCTTAAAAGTTACAGCGGTTCTTTGTACTAAAGACATAATTTTTCTGTATATCTAAAATTCAGGGATAATGCAGTGTAAAAAAAAAACAAGCCAGAGTCCCTGTCAACGTGATGTATAAAAACTTTCAAACAAGACTGGGAGCAGGACGAGGCATGTGTGTACCATCCCCTGGTATTCTCTGTTCAGGTCACGTACAGATACATGTTACAGACATGTTACACATGTCTCCATTTCCCCTATCCTTTCTCTTGCTCATTTATACATACGTTGCTGCTGAGTGGATCCACCCTCCATTCCCTTCAAACACTAAGAGCACTTCCAATACCTTTGCCGGCCCCTGGGTCCAGGGCTACAGAGCCCAAATCCTTCCGAAGACGCTCCAGTTGCTCCTTCTGCTGATTACTCTGGGCGCTCGCCTGTAGACAGGGGGAAATGTCCTTAGGTTAAACAAGAGAACCTGGGCTGGTGAGGTGACTCACTCAGCGGGTGCATGTGCTTGGTGGTCTGATGACCTAAATCCAATCTGTGGACCCCACATGTTAAGAGAGAACTGACTCTAGCAAGCTATCCTTCCACGTCCACATATACTTTTCCACCCCCACAGAAATACATTTGTAATCCTTTTTTTTTTTTTTTTTTTTTTTAAGGTAGAGTCTCATGCAATATAGGCCATCCTCAAATTCACTATGTAACCACAGATGATCCTGGACTGAACAGGAGTCACTACCATGCTTGTCTGGTGCTAAAGAACAAGTGCAAGGTTTTGTGCATGTTAAGCAGATACTCAACCAGTCCCCAGTCCCAAGACACCAGCCTTTTAGGAGGAGATTGGAAATGAAATGATAAAAACATTAGAGGCTGGTAAAGGATGACAGATATGGAGAAGAACCAGTGTGATGCATGGGCCCAAGTGACAGCAGGTTTTCTGCTGCATGGTGAACGAAACCATTCAGAACTTATACCTTAAACCATGACCCAACCCAATGCAGGTTTTGACAACAGCAGTCTCATTTGAACATTTTGGGTGCAAGTTGTGAGACTGCTCTGTTCTTCAAATTCCTATAACTACCGTTTAAACTGACCTCAGAGAATGGGGGAGGTGGGAGAGAAAAAGGTCTTGGTATATGTATCTTACCAAAATTCTAATATGTAAAAATTCAGATACAAAGCCCGCGTGTTGGCTGTGCCTGTAACCCCAGCTCTCAGAGGAATGAGGCAAAAGAAAAAAAAGTTCAAATACAAAAGGGGTGGGGGGAGGGTTATACAGAGACCTGTCTGCACACAGACCACACACAGTTACCAACTTAAATGAAAGAGTGTCTGAGATGGGATGTGGGATCACACGGCTAAAGTCCCTCCTGCTCAGATGGCTGAGTTAGGAGAGCTCTAGAGCCCCAGAGTTTTAGACCAGCCAGGGGTACAACTCAAAAATAAACAGGACCAAAACAGGGCTATGCACATAGCTCAGTGTGAAGAGCAGCACCAAAGACAAACAAAACAAATTACAAGAATTTAAAGGAAATACTGAAATTCCATTAGTCAATCATATCTCAGCAAAGCTAGAAATAAATAAAAAAGTACAAGAAGGTAAATTTAAAATTTACACTGAAAGCCTAAACAAAGCACCATTCCAAGATGACTCAGAGGGGTGTTGAGGGAGTTAGGGTTAATTAGGGTAAGGATTTTTCCCCTTGGTTTTTGTGGGTTAGTGTTTCATGTAGTCCAGGCTGGCCTCAAACTCACCATGTAACTGAGGCTGGCCCTAAAATTTCCTTTCCATCCCTACTACCAAGTGCTAATTACACCACAGGCCAACATGCCATCTGGTCCCCAACTTCTCCAATCAGAACTCCCCTATTAGTGTGCTCTGAGAGGGTTCAGCAGACCTTCTGAGAGCTCTAAATCACATCATCTCCCTCTTACCAGTGATTTCTTCAGACGTTCGTATTCAGGACGATATTCCCTGGAAAGAGACATGCCTTTTAAGTTCCTCTCCTGAATGACCCATAGCACCCATCCTAAAGCCATCGCTTCTGTTTTCTTAAAACAGACAAATGACCTGACCTCCCTGAAGTGCCTTGTACACCTGAGTGTACCCCTGAGGAACTCAACAACTGCTGGTGTGTGGGGCACACTGTCTGATTGTATATTCACACAGATCTTGGTACTGTTACTTCTATGGCCCATCACCTGTCTCATATTCTGTAACTATTCATTCCTCCTCACCTACCTAAGGCAATCTAGAATTGTATCTGATTAGCTATAATAAAGAGCTGATAGCCAGTAGCTGGGTAGAAAAGGAGGGCACGTCTTCTGGGCAGAGAGAGGGAGACTGGGAGAAGAAACAGAGGTGGGAAGAAAGAAACGGGCAGGGAGGTGAGTGGTTGAACCAGAGTGGAGCAGAGAGCTAGAGCTGGCCACAAGGCAGGATGCAGTGCCAGGAGTTAGAGTAGCTGGGAGACTGCCCAGCAAAAGGCCTACACTTTAAATATTAAAGGCCTCTGTGTCCTGCTACACTGACGGCTGTGTTGCAAAGACTAAGGATGAAGCACCCCGACTGAGGGGTGTGAGGAAGCAGGCGAGAAGATGGGCTGCTGCTCGGGAAGCCCACTGTAGAAGGAGGTGATGGGCTTGAGTGACAGCAGAACAGACGCCATCCCGAGCCTTGGAAACACACACAAAAACTTGATGGTTAACCAGTGGGAAAATAATGTTGCCTGGCAACCATAGCTTGCTTATGAGCAAGCTATGAAGCCAAAGCAGCATGCTACCAAGCAGCCTATGAGGTCACGTTCTCAGGTGAGAGATGCCAACTCTGCTTTCCTTTAGGGCGATGGGATCCCACTAACAATGACGACAGTTGTAGCTGGCATTTATGAAGTGTCTCTATGCATCAGCAGCTAATAGGGCATTGCGTATACTTCCGCAAATAATACAGTGTCACTGGTGCCAGATCTACACCGTGCCTGTTTCTGCAGGCAATGTATTACAAGGACATACCCACGACAGTTTCTGAAGTATCTACAGGTCTTCTGTCATACAATGACAGAATGAGATGCTGCTCACAAAGCTTGTAATATCTACCAAGTGGATCTTAGGCTGGATGACCCTCGCCTCACAGCCTCTCAGTCCACTCACCACTTCACATTTCCATCTGTTTAAAGGAGGGAACAGGGACATGTCACTCCTGAGTGTGGTCTAGTCGAGTACATGTGTAAGGCAAATAAACTTTACACGGAGAATGTAAATGCTAACAAAACGACTGCCAGATGGGAATGGTGGGTAAAAAGAGTGGGCATGTTGACGGTCCCTCCCCCATCTCACCTTTCGTACTCCTCTGCAGCACTGGTGACCTGAGCACAGAGTTCATCGAAGCCGGTGCCCACCACAGCAGACACACCCACCACCTGCCAAGAAGCATCATGTATTTTAAAATACTGAGCATTTTGCTTCTAGAACTTTGTCGTTGAAAGAGTCATAAAACACATTTGGATACTTAAAGACATCTCTGGGAAAAAGCAAAGCCCAAACTGAACAAAACAGCCTACCTAGCCAAGGAGTCAATGAAAATCAGTCAGTGAAAGAAACAATTTAAAAGAAATCTCTAAGCTGAGCAGTGGTGGCACGGCCTACGGGAGGCAGAGGTAGGTGGATCTCTGAGTTTGAGGCCAGCCTGGTCTGCAGGAGTTCCAGGGCAGCCAGGGCTATCCAGAGAAACCCTGTCTCAAAAAAACAAAACAACAACAAAACAAAACAAAAACCCAAAAAACAAAAAACAAAGAAAGAAAAAAGAATTAGGACCAAACCTGAGCATTTTGTACAATTTCATTCCCCATCAAACCAATCCAAAGCAAACCCAATACTCTGTCCTCTCAATACCACTGCCTAGGCGTGCTCTGGGCCACCCACACCCAGCTCTGCTTATACAAACCTTACTCCTCCTTCAATGTAAATTGCAGGCTACATCCTCCACAACACTCATCTGCATCTCTCCCCTCATGACTATCAGACCCAACTGCCCATCTCCCATACATCACTTCTCTTAAACTGCATCCCAAACTCTGACAAGAAGGCTCTGGTGGACCCTGTGAAGTTCCATACTTTTTGTCTTTTTCTGAAATGTTAGGGATCAAACCCAGGCCTACTTAATTTGCATGCTAGAGAAGTGCTCTGCCACCGAGCTGCACCCCAGTCCATGAACTACCTTTTACGAAACAATGGAGAACGGAGGTTATTTTACAGAACGTAAAGCATTCCTTTCAGTGCTGGTTCAAAGGCAGGTAAGGCTGTGGTAAGACACCATGTGCAGCTCCTGTCACGAGGAGGAGGAGGTAAAATTTACCCTGAGTGAGCTATAGAACTCATCCAACACCAGGCTCATGGAACGAGTCAGGTTACTGACGTAGGTGGTCTCTTGGTTCAAGGCATCCTGGAAAGCCTCAAAATCCTGCATCCACTCCACTGCAAAGCTGTGGTCAATGATGTCGGTCTGTGTCAGAAAGAAGGCAGTCATTAGCAACCTGAATGAAGGCCATGGCTGGCCCATGGCAAAACCATTTCTTTAAGTAAGTGCTAACAGTAAAGAACTCGTCATCTACAGTTTCCCTCTCTGGCCCCATTTCCAGCGCCACAGCAACCAACCACAAAGACATCTATCACTATTTCCAGTAGACTGTCTCTTCCTCTACTGACGCAGAATCCCCTATGATGAAGGATGACTGGTACACTAGGGTTGATGGGTTACTCTGTCTACCCGACAATCACTTTGGGTGATTTAGGGGCAGTACTAAATACCCACTCCATGTGGCAGCCTCTACTTCCCTAATGTGCTTGTGATTTTCTGTAGGAAAATCCAGTGTGCTGACAGTGCCTGAGGTCACCCTTCACACCTGCTACCCAAACCTTCTAACATCAGCCAAGGCTGGTAAAGGCATGCTGAAATCCCCAAAGACCGCCGCTGCCACTCACTTTGTTCATGACCACAATGAAAGGCAGCTTGGTTTTGTACAAGATGCTGAAAAAAAAAAAAAAGATCAAACACGGAACAGCATTAGTAAAAGCATATTGAGGCAGGCATAATGTCACATGCTCTTGTTTCCAGCACACAGAAGGCAGACACAGGGAGTGAACAAGGTCAAGGCCAGTCTGCGCATACAGACTACTTGTTTCCAAAAATAACTAAAAGGCACTTGAGCTCATGGGACTAAGTAAAGAGAAAGGAAAACCTTCAGACGGAATTCAGTCTCTCTCCCAAAGGGAAATGACCACCAACACCCAGCCAGAAACTGACCCTCCAAGCCCATACCAGATGGTGATATTGATCTTTTTTTAATTTTTTTTTTTTTCGAGACAGGGTTTCTCTGTGTAGCCCTGGCTGTCCTGGAACTCTCTCTGTTGACCAGGCTGGTCTCGAACTCAGAAATCCACCTGCCTCTGCCTCCCAAGTGCTAGGATTAAAGGCCACCATCACCCAGCTTAATATTTTATTAAACAATTCTCTCTTTTTTTTTTACATAAATGGAGGGAATAAGCATTTATTGAGTACTCATTATGGGATAGTTACTCTGGTAGCCACTTTTATATGTATATATAGTATCTCCTTTAATCCACACAAACACCAAATAAATGTATATAATTTACACTTAAAGCATTTTGTAGCCTACACTACCATAGCACTTAATAGTATGCAGGCCAGGCTGGCCCCTTGAATTTATAGCAATTCTCCTGCTCCAGTCTCCAAAAATATTGTCCTAGAGGCTAAAAACTTCACACATTTACTGAGGTAGAAGGACAAGAGAAAATTATATATGCTTAGAGTACACATCATGAATTGTTTTGAAATTCATTATTCCTTACTCTTTACTGATTTAGTGTCTGCAGTCCTGATGGCTGACCCAGGCCCTGAATGTGCGAGGTACACTCTCTACTGCTGAGCTAGACTCCCAGTCCTCTGACATTGAGCTATTCATACACTGTAAAAAGACTACTCAGGATAATCAAGTAGCTGTCTTTTACCCATTAATATGACTGTGGAAAAAATGCTATCTTTCATGGAATTTCTAGGTGGATCAGGACCTCTTGTATCCAATATAATGTTTATTCCAAGAACTATCATACATTCCCCAAATTAACTTCTGTCGGTTGGTTCCCTTAGTGCTCTCCTTCAACATCACCCATGCGGCATCTTTGCTCTCCCAGTGCAACGTTTGGGATAAAATAGTACACATAAGGATTCTAAGATCTGTCTGCTCTTATTGTTCCTGATGCTATGGCAGGTCTTACTCCATAGTCCATACTGGCCTGGAATTTGCCCCCTTCATCTCCTAACTTGATTATGAGCACAACACCATACCTGGCTTGGATAAAACTTTTTATTCCTAGTGTCTCTTCATGTTACACTTTTTTTTGCTACTTATGCAAAACCTATGCACCATGTACACCAGAGAATTCTATTCTATCCAGATTTGGATCTCTCCCAGCTGGGAGTAACTTACATCTCTTTCTCCAACAGGTAAGGGAGGAGGATGCTGAGAGAGAATTCCAATTGTACATGTCTTCCTTTATTAGCCTTCCCCTAACACACCAAACAACTGAGTAACAAATGGAAATGATCACAAACCCAGGGCACTATAACCAGGACACAAAACCAACAGAGGGATATAGTCAGAGACAGTGAAGCTGGAGCAATGGCTCAGCAGTAAGAGCCCTTACTGTTTTTACAGGGAACCCAGGTTCAGCTCCCAGCACAAACATGGTGGCTCATAACCATCTGTAACTCCAGTTCAAAGAGATCTGATGGCCTCTTGTAGCCCACACAAGCTCCTGCATACACATGGTACATGGGGTACACATACACTCATGCAGGCTCACAAACACACAAATAAATAATAAATGTCTTTAAGAAAATAAAAAAGGGGCTGGAGAGATGGCTCTGTGGATAAGAACACTGACTGCTCTTTCAAAGGTCCTAAGTTCAATTCCCAGTAACCACAGGGTGGCTCACAACCATCTGTAATGGGATATGATGCCCTCTTCTGGTGTGCCTGAAGACAGCAACAGTGTACTTATATGCATAATATAAATACATCTTTTTAAATAAATAAATAAATAAATAAATAAATAAATAAATAAATAAGAAAGGAGCCAGGCAGTGATGGCTCATGCTTTTTATCCTAGCACCCATCCTGGAAACAGAGACAGTAGGATCTCTATGAGTTCAAGGCCAGTATGGTCTACAAAGGGAGTTCCAGAACAGCCAGGGCTACAAAGAGAAACTGTCTCAACAAAACAAAATAAATAAATAAAGTAAGAAATAATTTGGAGAACGAGAAGAAGCCACACACCTGACAACACCACTCCTACCAATTATTAGTTACCTGCATGCGTAAAGCATATTGGACATGAAGGTCACGGGGTTAGTGCTCCGGGACGTATCCATGACATAGATGACCACTGTTGGAAACGAGGATGCCTAGAACCACACAATAAGTGAAGGCTTAATCAGAGGCCTGATCACTTGCTCCCATACTCTCCTCCTCTCTTTCGTGGCAAGAGAGAAATCACTGTTGACAGGGCGTGCAGAGCCCCTCTCTCCCTGTCACATTCAGCCCCAGGTATGAACAGAACCTGAGACACTAGCCCGCTAGATGCCCTCGTGAACAAGATCAATAACACTCACCAGGGCCTCGGTGATGATTGTCCCCGAAGCTGACCAGGTAAATACTTCAATCTGTCCAGGTGTGTCAATCAAGACATATCTGGGGTAAGGAGATCATTAAAGGAATGCTACACTTTGGCAATTCTGAAGACATTCCATCACAGAGAATGCTAAGTGTCTGCTGATGCAAGATTGCGATAACCTCTGTGCACTGCCAAACAGTCCTACCGTGCCCCAAAGCTGCATATTTCCAAGAGTTTGCTCCAGATTGAATATGCTAACAAGAAGTAACTGAAGAAACATTAGCAAAACCAGAAAGCAGCTCTCTGACTTCTTAGGGACAAGGATGAGGGATGGAGGGAAGGAGAAGAAGAAATGGAGGAATGGGGGATGGGGAAATATTGCCTACAGAGTATCTCTGAACTAAGGACAATATTGTAAAATTGACTGCAGAGATAGTTATATATCCCTGTACATAATTCTGTGGATGTACTAGACACCACAGATTCATACAACTGGAAGACATGTAAACTGCATTTTAATAAAAATATGTTTAGAGGCAGGTAAACGTGGGGACATGGATGTAAGTCAGTGTGGAAGACAGGCTATGCATAGGCTTAGGATGTCTAATACCCTGGGTCCAATCTCCATGAAAATAAACCAATAAGAAAGGTAGCAAATAAATACAGGACAGGTACTAGGGAAACAGAAAGGGAAATCAAGGGTGACTGGGTGAGTGGAGGAGAGTTGTGAATTCAATAATGGTGATCCATGTGCAGTATGTAAATATAACACATTTTATAAAAGAAAACTCTACAGTATGTGATCTAAAAAAAAAAACCCAAAAAACTTGTTTTATTATTTTTCTAATGAAAACAAAAATCTACCTCAATTATAGCCCCATCTTTATAATAATACTTTGTGCACAGAAACAGGTAAAATGCCAATCACTGGATAACAGGAACTGTTACTAGGGCTGAGGGTCACAGTCTCATGTTTCCAATATTATGTATTCCTTTTAAGTAACTTTTTGGTCCATTTACTTAGTGTGCATGCCTGAGTACAGAGCCACAGCAAGCATGTGGAAACCAGAGGTCAACTTGTAGGAGTTCTCTACTTCTACTACATGGGTCCCAGGAGTCAGACTCCTGAGTCAACAGGTTTGGTGGCAAGTACCTTTGCCTACTGAGCTATCTCGTTGGCTCAGAATCTGAATTTTTTTATAATGAGCATATCTCCTTTTCTCTTTTTACTCTTTCTCCCTTAGAAGAAAAGTAAACATATTAAAAATTTAGTAAGAGTTAATGGTGAAAAATGACAGTAGGATTACACACACATACACACACACACATAATATTCATGTCTTCCCCATTCATGGCAGACTGTACTTCCTCAAACAGTGAGCAAGTCTTTCTCTGAAAGTTTCTCCATGACACGTAAAATGGAACATGGGTGACGGAGGGGTCACAGTAATTGGGAGCAATCCTCTGCGTTATATATCATCTCAGTGATTTCCTTGTCCACCTTTCTTTGTTTTAATTTCTAATGACTGTCTCAGTTAACAACTTCAGGGCTCAAAGGTCTCCCAATCCTTTCAAAAGCCTAGAATGTATTGATGACAGCCAATAAACCAGTAGTCAACTGAAATCACCTACCTGAATGTGTTCTGGGCCTTCTCAATAAATTTCATCACCTAGAAGAAAAAGATGTCACTTATAACAGGATCTACATACAACACAACACCGGAGGTCCCCACCAGGGTGACCTGTGTTACAGGCACCATCACAGAGCACAACCTGGGACACCAAGTAACGGACTCCTTGATGCAAGGAAGCAGAGCCACAGCCGCAGCACTGCGACCCGGAGAGCCCGAGGCCAGACCCAACCTGTCAATGTTACAGTGGGGTCCCTTGCACACTTGACCGTCACACCCGGCTTTGGTCAAATGTTAATGTCTCAAGTGGCAGAATCAGATTATTATGATTATAACCCCCCTCCCATGGAAGTAAATGATCGAGAAAACCTAAGGGATGACAAATACTTGTTAAGAGAAAAAGCATCAGTATGTCACCATTCCTTGCTGTAGCTGATCACAGTGCCCCGTGTCCTCAGTTCCAGGCCCAGTGTAATGCCATAAGCTGATAAGCCAGAGAAAGAACTCAGGTCTTTTGGATTTTTGTTTTCTCACAAACATAAAATGTGAAGTATCCCAGCTCACTCACAGGCTATTTCCTGGTCTACACAAAACACCTGCTTATTTTTGGTATCTCTTCATCTTTGCTGTTCTTCTATACCAATGAGATCAAGCTAGAGCATGTGAAGAGTCAGAATTCTACAGCGTTGCATCTGTAAATTAAGCAATGCCCTACCTGATCAAATCTGGTAGCAAAGAGATTGAGTGAGGTCACTATGCCACCATTTGGCCCAAGTCCATATCTGAACATTTGGTTACGGATTTAAATTAAGCATATGAGATTATATAGTTAGTACTTGATTGTCATCCATCCAACACATTATGGTATTGATGTTCAATTAATGGGTGCTAGCAACCTAATCTTTGAAAACACAACCACAGTGTTTACTACCGAGGTCCTTGCTAATCTCTCGTTTTAGGACTGGCCACACAAGATAAAGAAAATAGTGAATACACACCTGTCAAACACTGACAGGCTGCAGGCATCAATGATTAAAATAATTTGTGTGGCCAGGCATGACATGGTAGCTCAGTACCTTTAATCCCAGAATTCAGGAGGCAGAGGCAGGCAGATCTCTAGAATTTCAGGGCAGCCACGGCTGCATGTAATACTCTTTATTCTATTTCTCACTAAGAAAGCAACCTTCCTAGAGTTGCTTAAAGAGAGTCAGATGCCATGCAGAAACCAATGCATAAGAACACGACTCAATGTATTTGTCTGAGTTTCCTGGTCTAAATTCCTGTGAGTAACTTTACCAAGGCAACATCACTTCACTGGGCCCAGGCAGTAAAAGCTGGCCATGCACCTTCTGAGATCTTTAGTGACAACACTTAAAGCCCGAGTGATGTTAAGAAAACAGGAGGTATTGCTGTAATCTCTGATTCAGAGATACACTCATCTTATTCATCTTACATCCTCTTAATACAATTACTTAAAAGGACGTGAGTTTTCTACTTGTATTGTCACAACTTGACAGACAAAACCACTCCCCCAGAGCAACGAAAGAGAACAGTTTGCCATGACCAAGTCAATCCCACAGCAGATGAGGAAAAGGATACTGCTTCATGACTTCTTTATATTTCACTGTGTCTCGAATATCTGAGGGGGAAAAAGAGAGAATGGTTTACTTTATTTTTGGAAGCATGATCTCACTTGTCAGGACTGACTTTGAACTTCCCAAGTAGCCCAAGCTGCTCTTCTTCCTCAGCCTCCTGAGAGCTAAGACTATGGAAGTGCTACCATATCTTACCAGCATTTCCTTATACCTTCTTCCTTCACACTCTCTTCCTGACTAAAGATAACTGCCAAGCACCCTATGAAGAATGTGAGGCTCCTGGGTGCGGTGGCAAACACCTTTAATCTGAGGCCTCAGGAGACAGAGGCAGGTGGATCTCTGTGAGTTCAAGACTGGCTTAATCTAGGGGAATTTCAAGACAGCCAGGACTACACAGAGAGACCCTGTCTCAAACAAACAAAGAAAGAAAAGGTTAGGCGAGAAGCTCTTAGTTATAATCAATATTGTCTAAAACGAGATTACGAGTTTTAGACAATTTCAATGGTAGTGGGCACACACACAGGAATACTAACCAAAAACAAGAAAAGAAGCATTCTTACCAGCTGCTGCGTGGTAATGAAGGAACTCAAAGACAGTATAGGAACTATAAGCCAGTCTACTAAGATCTACCACAACCTACCCACCAGGGGCTGGAGATGCTCAGTGATCAAGAGCACTTGAAGCTCTTTCAGAGGACCTAGATTCAGTTCCCAGCACCCACACGGCAGCTCATAACTATCTGTAGATCCAGTTCTAGGGGTCCTGGTACCTTCTTCTGGCCTCTGCAGGAACCAGACATACACATGATGCAGACACACATGTGCCAAAACACCCATACACATAAAATAAAAACGAGTAAGAATAAACCTACCGACCAGGCTGTGAATGAACAATATTACATATGTATCCTCTAGTTTAAATAGAAAACTTGCTGCCCAATCTTTCCAAAATGATCAAAGATTCTTGTTGTTGTTGTTTGCTTGTTTTCAAGACAGGGTTTCTCTTTGTAGCCCTGGCAGTCCTAGGACTGATCTTCCTGCCTCTGCCTCCCGAGTGCTGGGATTAAAGGCGTGTGCCATCACCGCCCAGCCTAATCTATGATTCTTAAAACAAGATCCCCCAACCAATTTGTATATTTGAGGTATAAAAAGCTTAATAGGATTAGCAAGTGACAGTTAAGTCTAGGAATCAGGAAGCCTAGACCCCCAAGAGCCCTGTCAGTGGATCACACACACTTCGATAATAAATCTACCCTTCATGCCCATTTTTTCTTTTCCAAGCAAGGTTTGGCTATGTTTGGCTATAAGAGTTCGGACTGACTCTGAACTCTCCATATTCTGCCTCAGGACCCTTGGATCACACCAATACTTAATCTTTCTGATAGTCTCAACCAGAAAGCTCTCCTCAGAACAGTGCATATTTTTACACCCCGCCCCATAACTTTGGAAATGGAAGAAACCTTCCTACAGAGTGAATTATAGCAGATCTCATAAACTCTGACAAAAGAAACCAAATGAATCATGTGGCAGGTGACAGCCCGATCTAATGTCATATCTCATTCTCAAACTAATTCAATGGTTTCACATACTGAGGACAAGAGAGAGAAGTGAATGGGAATAGTATATAACAGTGGGATAAATCTGAATAAGCAAGAAGTCTGTTCTGGAACTCAGGCAAATCTACAGAAAATAGAAGTAGACAGCTAGTTTAGGAAGGAGAGAAAAGAAAAGGAAAGAAAAGAAAAGGAAAGGAAAACAAGCAGGCAGGCACTCACCAATATTGGCGGGAAAGGGGACTTCATGCACAGCTGGGTCCAAGTTGATTACATATGGTGGACAGCCTTTGTTGTGCAGGTGTCCTGTGAGCCTCTGCAAAAAACAGGGAGCCAGGGTTGGAGGGTGATGACCAAAGGATAGGAAAGGGCCCAGAGAATTCCCATTCCTTTACTGACCATGCTTATAAAATCTGTAACAATCTCCTTCTTCCCTCAGCGTGTTCAACACTGAACTCTTAAGTTTAAAAGCCATAGTTCCAATACCCGTCCCCTAGCCTTCCTCCATCACGACTTCGCCAACTTCGACCCTCCAAGGGTTTTCTTCCTGTCTCCTCTACTAAAACATTCACTCCGTAAAAGCAAGAACCCTGTAGATTTCACTGTCGCTGTACACTCAGAGCTCAGAACGTGGTAGGTCGAACGAAGAGATTCTTTCACAACTCTTCACGCAAAATCAGTGTAGTTGACATAACACTCCCCTACTCTTTAAGCCCGGGCCTTCGGAAAGCTGCCAATTCGCAGCAACACAATTTCAGCTGTACCAAGCACACACTAAGGTTACCCAGGAGACTGTCTCAAGTGACCCAGGCTAGGGTTCGAGGCTTCTGGAAGGAACTGGAATCAGAGGACAGCCCCAGAAAACCACGCGCCCGGACCCTCCGATTCCCCAGACTTCTTCCCTTCCTCCCGGGCCTGAGGCGCCACTACTGCTTCCGAACGGTGCACGTTACCTGTACAAAGGTAGTTTTCCCGGATCCCGCCATTCCCAACACCAACAGACACACGGGGACCTGGGGAGCCCCGGAAGCCTGGGGCTCGGCAGGAGCCGCGGGCGCCGCCATCTTTCCTTAGCCACGCCCACCGCTCACGGATCGACCTGTGGCCTACAGACTCGCTGCATTCCGGGCTGCGACTGGTAGGAAAATCCGCCCTCTTGCGTACAGGGCTGCGATTGGTCGGATGATCCAGCCTCTCTGAGTTTAGGGCTGCGATTGGCCGGAATATCCAAACCGCTCGAAACTACTGCAGTGGGCGTGCGACCGGCTTCTAGGCATCCAACTTGCAAGAACTACTTAGGTGCTGTAGCTGCCTATAGTGGCTTTGCACAAGTGACTGGGAGTATAGGGAACCAGGAAGGGTTGACACGGGAAGGGTAAAGCTCGTGTCCCCAGGGGAGTAATGAGGTGGGATCCCAAGCCAGGATCTGTCAAGATCAAGATCGTATTAACAGACTAAGGTGTTGCTCCACCTTTTATTTTATTGGCTAAAGAAGAAAAAAAAAATTAAACTCCATTACGTTCTAGAAAATATTACGTTAAAATTAGCGTAACACTTGGGCTGGAGAGATGGTTCAGTGGTTAAGAGCACAGACTGCCCTTCTGAAGGTCCTGGGTTCAAATCCCAGCAACCACATGGTGGCTCACAACCATCCAAAACAAGATCTGACTCCCTCTACTGCAGTGTCTGAAGACAGCTACAGTGTACTTACATATAATAAATAAATAAATATTTTTAAAAAGTTAGTGTAACACTTGAAAGATAGCATGAATACTATACTTTAAATAACAGAGAAAGAAACATCTTCTGGAATTCATCACCAAATGCAAAGGGGATTAAAGAAATGAAGGGTGTTTGTGGCTCAAGTGTAGCTGAGTAATTAATACTCAGGGTATGAGTAGAGGAAGGGAGGATGAATCTCATGAGGGAAAGCTCTCATGAGACTGACCAAAGTCTTGCTCGTTTGTATGGCTATTTGTCCAAGGGAAGAATAAAAGATGGTGAACCAAAGGCCCAAAGGAACCAGAAAACCCTTTAAAAGTCCCCTTTAAGAGTGAGGTAACGGGCTGGGGCTGGGGGTCAAGGGTGGCCCTGGGTTTTGTTAACATTCTTGGAGAGTGGATAAAACTCTTAAAGAACAAAAAGAAGGTTGTATATATCTATACATAGATATCTCATTTTATAATGATGTGTGCAGACTGTGGAAAGGTCTCAGTTTGATGAAGTGCTTGATGCACAAACTTAAGGGCCAGAGTTCAGACCCCAGCACTCACATAAAAGCCCAGGCATGGTGGATTGTGCTTATAATCCCAGTACTAGGGAGCTAGAGACAGGAGAACCCCTGGAGTTCAGTGGCCAGCTAGCTTAGCCAAATTAATGAGCTCCAGGATCAGTGAGCAATGCCATCTCAACATACCAAATGGATAGTGATTGTCTTTACCTGACTCAGGCCCTCTCCGGGCACCACTGTCTGGCTTGTGTCACTTTCCAGCAGAGATACAGGTAATATTATTTTTCTGGCAGTACCCATACGGTTCAGTTAGTTTAACCGTGATGACATTTACATTTGGAGTCATTTAATTACACTCAGGTATGTGAGTGAGCAAGTATGTAGGCATGCATGCCATAGTTTGAGTATAAGTTAGAAGACAACTTGTGGAAGTCGACACTCCCCACCATGTGAGTCCCAAGGATCGAACTTGGGTTGGAAAGATTGACTGTAAACATCTGTAATTACTGACCCATCTCTTGACTGTGGCATTAGCATATGGCAAGTTGAAGCTTTATATGGGGAGATTCTCTGACGACCTTTGATCTCCTCCCTACTTTTCAACAAAAGCAGAAGAGGAAGAGGAGGAGGGGGAGAAAGAAGAGAAGGAGGGGGGAGGAAGAGGAAGAGAAAAAGAAGAGCAAGCTTTGAAATTCCTACTCTCAGCATAAATGACTATCAATCATTTTCCAAGTGCAAGAGAAATCCCACCCATTATGTTGGAAATGAAAGCAGGCCCATTGCTTTTTAATTTTTTTTTTAAAAATAGGTTGAGGTAGCAGGAGATGCTCAAACCTAAGGATAATTTGTTTTAAGGCCTTTTATATAACACCTGTAATCCCATCACTCAGAAAGCTAAAGCAGCTGGGTGCACGCCTTTAATCCCAGCATTTGGGAAGCAGAGGCAGGCGGATTTCTGAGTTTGAGGCCAGCCTGGTCTATAGAGTGAGTTCCAGGACAGCCAGGGCTATAAGAGAAACTCTGTCTCGAAAAACCAAAAAAAAAAAAAAAAAAAGAAAGTTAAAGCAAATTCAAGGTCAGTCTGAAAAACAAAAGGTGATGAGAGATTGAACTATGTCCCGAAGGCAGTTCTGTCCACTACAGATTAGCTCCCAAGACCTGCATGTCATGAGTAATTTGAGGTAAGGGAGACATTCGTGGTATCTGAACCATATTCTGCCTCCTAACTTCTTAAAGGCAGTACCTTAGATATTTACCTCACTGTGAACCTCCTCTTAACTCTCTCTCCCTTAGACATTTCTTCTATTTTGGAGCAAATAGTGCCACTGTGTTTTCAGATGTGGAAGTCAACAGCATCATTTACATGGTTTCCTTGACTTCTGCTTCTCTGTATCTCTTACCAGCTTCACCGTCCCCTCCCTTCCCCAAATTCTCTCACCAGCATACTTCTTTAAAAGGTGATTTCACATTTAGTGAATATGCATGCAAGTGGGCATGTGTACCATGGCGCTCATGTGGAGGTGAGAGGGCCACTTGGAGGACTCTGTTCTTTCCTCTACATTGGGTTTAGGAGATCACACCCAGTTCATTGGGCTTGGCTACAAGCATCCTTGCCATCTTGTTGGCTATACTTTTGTTATATACACAGTTTGTTCGTTTGTTTTTAATGCCTCACTTTACTCTAATTGTAAGGCCTCTGCACTCAGTATTCATCTCTGCTGGGGATGTTTCCTTCCTCAGTTTGCTCCATAGACTTTAATATTCAAGTCTAGCTTCCTGCTATTAAACTCGCTTTTTTGAACACCATCCAGTTTTGTTTCCTCCATGAATGAGGAGGTAGCCCTGCAGCAGACTGAGGCAGAAGAGTGTTTTATTATACTGGTGTTTATTGAATACTGGTGTTTATGACAATGACCCCATGTTGCCCAGGAGTGCTCCATCAGGACATGGAAGAATCATGAACAATCTCAGTGATCTTTCCAAGCTGGCCCAGTGTTACTGGCCATCCAACAGCCTCCCCAGTAGACTAAGACAGTGTTGGGACCTAGTACTTCTGAGTCTTATTTTTCTGGCTAATAAATAAACTACATTGCATTTATTCTTGATTTGCTGCAAGAAGGATGATTCAGTGTGGCCTCAGGACACCCTTGTTTGAGGGGCAAGGGTCACAAGTATGACTTCTCTCCCTCTTTGCCTTAAGCTGTCCTCTCCCCCTAACTAAGGCTTCTTGATACCACCGTTCCTCCTTCAGCCACTCTTTCCACATCTCTAGCTTCCGCTTTATAGACTCTAGCTTGTGGTACTCCTGAATTAGCTTCAATAGGTCCTCCTGTAACTCCTGGTTCTCTCTGCAGACACTAATGGAAAATTCTGAATTTACTTTCTTGGCTGTGCACTTGAAGAGCTGGGCCTTCTGCCTAACTCTCGGGGTGTCATGGTCTCCTGCCTGCAGCAACTGTAGCTCCTGTATCTGTCTCATTAGGTGTTTCTTTTGCTGCAGGAACTGCAAGTGTGCCTGGCGGTCCTTCTGAATAGCTTCAGCTTTCATGTCCTCCAGCTCCTTCTCTAACATCTGGATTTTCTTCTCCTGGCTCTTCTGTATGGAGGAAATGTGCTCCATTGACTGAAATTGCTGCCCCAAGTGGGACTGCTTGACTTTTCCCTGCAAGAGCTGTGTTTGAAGCTCCTTGGTTTGCTTGGTGAAGCTGAGCATCAGTTCTTGTTTCCTTCTAATAATCTTCCCACATTCCTGAATGTACCCATTCCACAGTTGGCAGTATTTCTTTTTACACTGCTCATTTTGCTTCCCTAGGACTCTCAAGAAGAAGTTCTCCTCAGCTTTCACACAGAGGGCCTCGTGCTGCAGCAGCCTGCTGCCTTGCAGCTGGCACTCCTGCTGGAGCCTGGCCCCTTCTATTTTCCTGCCCAGGCTCTCCAGTGCCTCGATTGTCTTGTTTTTTACCTTGTTCTCTAATTTCGTTAGCCTCTCTGACTTGAAAAGTTCATTTAGAATCATAAGATATGTTGATGGCTGAGGAGAACCTTTTGAACTTTGGGCAAACCTGGAGGAAGAACAAAGGAAATATTCTTTTATCAGTTCTTTAGGCACAAGTGAGAAAACAATAACTGGAAACTAAACCTTTGGGTTTCCATCATGTGCCAGAAAGGGTCAGTGCTAGTTAAGATTTTTGGCAAGTTGGTATATTCAGGAGTTATTTGGGAGGAGGAATTACAAGTGACTCCATCAGACTATCTGTAGACCTCTCTCCCTCTCTCTCTCCCTCTCCCCCCCTCTCTCTCTGTCTCTGTCTAAATTAAAGATTGATTAATGTGGGTGGGTCCAGCCCAAGGCAAAGTGACACCCCTAGGCAGGTGGTCCTTAACTGAATAAGAAAGTAGTTCAAGGAAGTGAGCAGTTTATGTCCACAGCTTCTGCTTCAGTTCCTGCTTCCAGGTTCCTGTCTTGAGCTCCTGCCCTGACTTCTTTGGATGATGAACTATGATACAGAAGAAAAAGATGAAATAAACCCTTCCCCAGTGTTGCTTTTGGCCATGGTGTTTTGTCAGAGCAGTAGAAACCCTAATTAAGGCAGATTCTCTCACTATACATGATGCTCAGTGATTAGGCTAGTCTGGATGGCTGGCCAATAAATATCTGGGAACTGCCTATTTCTATGCCCCACCCCAACCTTAGGGGTTATAAGTGTGTGTTGCCTTGCCCAGCTCTGTTATTGGGTACTGGTGATCTGAATTCAGGTCTTCATGTCATGTGGCAGGCACCTGAGCCACTGAGGCATCTCCCAGTGGATCTTCTTCCATCATTGTTACCAAGCTTAGGAGACCTTCCATTCACATCATTCCCCCCAGTACCTACCTGGTTCCAGAACTCAGGCATTTATTGAGGCGAGTCTGGTGCTCAGTGAGGGTCTTTGCCAAAAAACTGGTGCCACATGTCTGCCTTCGGGGAACACGATTTTCAAGAGGTGTCTTTACTCTGGAGTGCACAGGATAGGACTTTGCACAGCTAGGGTTGACATCACATAATTTCTTAGTCTCCGCTACTAAGTTAGTCCTAGCAGGTCGACTGGATTCGCCCCCAGACCTGGGTCTTCTGTCTTGTGAAATGCAGTTACATTGTGTTTGGGATTCCATCTCTTCTCCTACATCCCATTTGGCTACCACCGACTCTCGCTCCGGCACCCTACACAACTTCTCAATTGTCCAACCCTCCCATTTCTTAGGTATCAGCGCCAGTCAACCCCAACAGGGTAAATCCCACAGAAGCCTCCCTGGCCTACCACTGTATCCTTTTCCTGAGATTGGGGCCAAATGTTCCCTGCACAATGGCCTCATGGAATGTCACAGAAGTCTCTCTAGTGATTTGGTGTCTCTATGGTGAGGGGCTGGACTGCAGCTTCTGGGGAGTCTGGGACCTCAGACCACTGTGTGTCTGTTGGTATTGGGAATGACAAAAGTCTAGAAGAACCACTTTCTAGACATGAGTATCTTAAGGAGATGTGGTAGGGGTCTGTCAAGAGACTGTCTTGTAGTAGGAGAAAGCTGAAGAGAGAAGAGTCTCTGGAGTAGTGGAGAGCCCAAGTTGCGTTCTGGATAACTTGACTACCACTCTAGTTCCTTTCTCTGGGTAAAAGGGTAACCTGGGGTCCGCCAAGCTTGGGTCAGAATTATCTTCTGCATAACTCCAATGCACAGTTGTGTAATTGTCCATGTTGTCCATTGTCGTGAGAATGAAACGGACAGCCTCTTAAAAGCCAGGGCATAAGAATAACCCTTGCTTTGATTACAGAGAAAGCAGTCAAGTTAGCCGTGAAGAGTTGTCAAAGCAGGACCTACTACGTTCTGGGAATGAACAAAGAGCAAAACTGAAGTAAACAAGGATTCTCGTGTTATGAAGTTAATGTTCTCGTGGAAGAGTGTGAAAACGTGGGCATGGTGGTAGCACACACCTTTAGTCCCAGCACTCAGGAGGCAGAGGCAGGTGGATCTCTGTGAATTCAAGGCCAACCTGGTCTACAGAGTGAGTTCCAGAAAAGCTAGGGCTACACAGAGAAACTCAGTCTTGGAAAACGATGTGAAGAAATGCCTGTACTCATATAGAAAGCAAGTAAGGTGATTAAGAGTTCGGGAGATGCTGTTTGGTGGGTAATCAAGCTAGCTTTTGAGCAGAGAGTTGAATGTTGAGCATAGATGTAGCATGTGTTTATGTGTAGACCTGTTTGAGGGCGTGGGCACACACATGGGGGGGAGGAAAGGAGGAAGGGAGGGAGAGGGAGAGAGGGAGAGGGAGAGAGAGGAGAGAGAGAGAGAGAGAGAGAGAGAGAGAGAGAGAGAGAGAGAGAGAGAGAGAGAGAGAGAGAGAGAGAGAGAGAGAGAGAGAATTTTAAATGTTTAAGTTAATGAGAGGGGCTGAGAGTATAGTTCAGCTGTCAGAGTGCCTACCTGGTGTGCAGAATACTGAGTTCAGTCTCCAGCAGCAACAGAGTAGAACACACACTTGTAATCCTAACACTCTGGAGGTGAGGCAGGAGGACCAGTAGTTCAAGGGCATCCTCTTCTATGTAGTGAGTCCAAGGCCAACTGGGATACATAAAGATCCTGTCTCATGTCTCTTCTTATTGACATGAATGAAGGGTTAAGAGCATTTGCTGTTCTCACAGAGGATCTGGGTTCAGTTCCCAGCACCCACATGGTGGCTTCAGAAAACACACGAGGACTGGCAGTATGTGGATATTACTGCAGTGTTGGATCAGCACTGAGCACTATCTTTCAGGACTGCACAAGTAAGAACACTTCTTCAGTGGTTTTCTTGAGCCAAGTATGTCTTGGTTGACACACCCAGACAGATTGAAGTATTCATCTGGTCAGCTTAGGACAATCATCACTGAGGCCCTGGTAACTATTCAGTTTTGATACCTAGAATCCATATAGTAGATTGTAAGAACTGACTCCCATACTGTGGTGGTTTGTATATGTATACAGAGAGTGGAACTGTTGGGAGGTGTGGATTTGTTGGAGTAGGTATTGCCACTGTGGGTGTGGGCTTTAAGACCTTCATCCTAGATGCCTGGGAGCCAGTATTCTCCTAGCAACCTTCAGATGAAGATGTAGAACTCTTAGCTCCTCCTGCACCATGCCTGCCTGGATGCTGCCATGTTCCAACTTTGGTGATAATGGACTGAACCTCTGAACCTATATGCCAGCCCCAATTTAATGTTGTCCTTTATAAGACTTGCCTTGGTCATGGTGTCTTTTCACAGCAATGAAACCCTAACTAATGAGTACAGGCCTGTATACAAGCTGGTCACCCATTAATCACAGAGCAATACATTGTCTTCTGACCACCACATGCTCACTGTGGCGCTTGAGCATGCATGCCCATACACACATATTTAATCACTCCATATTATATAGATTACCATGCTCAGCATCCAAGTGTCTAAACTTGACACAAGCCTAGGACATCTGTAAAGAGGGAACCTCAATTGAGAAAATATTTCCTTCAGACTGGCCTGTAGGTAAGCCTTTGGGGATATTTTCTTAATTAATAATGGATGTGGTTGGGTCCCCACGGTGGGTGGGGCCACCCCTGCTCAAGTGGTCCTGGACTGCATAAAGAAACAAGCTGAGCAAACTGTGATGAACAAGGAAGCAGTGTCCCTTGGTGGCTTCTTAACACACTAGGCTCCTGCCTTGGGCTCCTGTCTTGGCTTCCTTCCCTTCATGAAAGATTAGAAGCTGTAGAATAAAACGAACATTTTCCTCCCCAAGTTGTTTTTAGTCATGGTGCTCAGTACATCAACAGAAAGCAAACTAGTAAAGTACCCCACTGGGTGACTATCACATTTTATCCACCCATCTGGAGGGAAAAGATAATGTACCAGATTCAATTTTTAAAAAAGAAAAAATAATTGTCTCAGATGATCTTGTTTGACAAATGGTCCTCCTTCAGGAGGTGACTCAGTCCATTCCCTTCTGCTCTGTTACACTTCTATCATATGAGGCATCATCTCTATTGCATCTAACTAGGTAGAAAGAAGGGCGTGGCACATGACCTTCCTTTCCTGTTTAGAGAGGAGTTTATTCAGTCATACTTTTGGAGATGTTAGTCTATCAGACATGCAGGGTGTGGCAGACCAGAAAAGCTTGCATCCTGGTACCAGGAAGCAGAGGAGTGAACGAAGATGAGAATCTTGCCCCCAGTACTAGGGACCAAACAAAGACCTGTGTACAAGCTAGTCGCACAGTGCACACATCACTTCTGCAGACTCCAACAGAGACAATAGCTGGCTGCTCACTTGCCATATGGAGGCCAGAAAGGGCAACAAGGAGGAAATGGAGTCTAGCCATGTGTCCTTTAGCCTGTGAGTCTGGAAGATGAGAACAGATTTTGGTAGACATGTGGAGCATCTTGTCTTTTTCATGCAAATCTTCTGCACAGGTGGGTGGGTCAGTATACACCTGGGGCTGGATCTTCTTCTTGGGTTCAGCTTTATTAGATACTGCTAAGTCATTTTCAAAGTAATTATATCCATTTCCATCACACACACACACACACACACACACACACACACACACACAC
Source organism: Mastomys coucha (assembly GCF_008632895.1). Taxonomy (NCBI): domain Eukaryota; kingdom Metazoa; phylum Chordata; class Mammalia; order Rodentia; family Muridae; genus Mastomys; species Mastomys coucha. The sequence goes on from NW_022196912.1 coordinate 24,039,506, forward strand.
ACACACTTCAACATCCTATATGTACCAAATACTGCCACCCTTGTTTATATTATTCTAATGAATTTTAAAAGCTGAATAGTGTGACCAGGATGTTCTATAAAAATCTTGTTGATTCCTGGCCTTGGGAAGGAAATGGCCTGCTGCAGAAGGCCCACAGCAAACAGGCCATGTCCCCCCACCCCCTCCCCAGCTCCCTTTACTGCAATCATAGTGACCAGCAGGTTTCAGGAGCCGAGGAACACTTGAGATGACCTGGAACTCCCCCAGTTCTTGGCCATCTTGAGTCCCATGAGTCAGCAAGGGGTCTGAGAGCAGTGGCAGCAAAGAGGACCAGGGACTTTCTGATAGAGTCATTTTATTTGCCAAATATTCTCCAAGTCCTTGTCACCAGAACTTCACATAGCTTCTTATTTCTCCTCCTCCACAACCCTCACCCTCACCTACTACAGGGGCACCGAGGGCATAAGCAGAAATGAAGAGTAGCACAAACACCTAATTTCCTTGGCTTGTTTCAAAATGACCCTTCTGGCAGTGCCTAATTCAAGTTTTAATGCCCCATTATTGAAAAGTGATCTTCACAAAGCACACATGAGAAAGCTGTTTAGAAGAGCACAGAGAACAGAGACTTTAGGGTGGCAAATGGCCTTTCAGAGTTTGGAAAGGTAGTATTGTCCACATCAAAGTTAGCTTGGTAAGTGGCACAGGCCGCACAATAGGTGGGAATATAGAAGAACAATATTTACACAAAAGGGGGAAGAGAAACCAGAAACACGACAACAAGGTTACTTACTCTAACTCATGTTCCAAGACATCCACCCTCACAGGAGAAGAGCCCTCTGAACACCACCAGATAGGCTTGAGGGACAGAGACCATTCTTTCCAGCTCCAGAGAAATATCTACATCTGGTGTCAGAATCTCACAATATAAAGCTGACAGAACTCCATATACAAAACAGTAGGACAGTATTCTCAGAACATTCAGACAGAGGTGGGCTGATGCCGCGCACGACTTAAGTGGGTACGGCCTAACAAGTGAGGAAAGCCAGAGGAGAGGGACTGCACACCTTGCTTTGCAGCCTCAGCGGCATTGCCAGGGTCCAGGGCACCGAATCAACACAGTGAGGGATGCTGGCAGTCTAGGAGGGCCATCTTAGTGTTTGGGACACAGACTCCTCAGGCTGTTCTCATGTCTGTGGGTCCAATTAGTCCCTGCTCCAACAGCAAGCATAGCAAGCTCCTAGCTTTTCCATGTTCTCAACAGTAAAACCTAATTAAAGACAAGCAGCCTCTGTCAGGTTTAGAGCCACACTGTGACCAAAAGTGGCAGTTCTCCTTTCTAGTCCTCTTATGTCACAGCACTGAAGGATAAAACCTGTTACAGCTTTAAAAAAAAAAAAAAAAGATTAGTTTGGAACTGTTTTATAAGCTAAATGGTAGAGTAGCACTAAATCAGTGGGGGCTCCAAGAACGCTCATAACGCAGACAGGAAGGAATGAAGAAAACCAGCAGAAGATTTCTCTCTTAACCTTGCACAGGGCAAGGGGACCTGCAGCTGCTTTTCCAGGGGAGCTCTTTGGGCAACAGAAAAGCAAGAGGACTTCAAGGGAATATGAACCTACTGAGGCAGGGAGGGGAGAAAGTGAACGAGTCAGGAAGACTGTGAAATTTACACAGAGGAACTGAGAGCATCTTCACCCAGCCCCAGACTCAGGCCTCCCCTGCACGTGTCCCCATGACAACTGCATCACATCCCTGGAGCACGATCAATGGCTGCCTACTTCCTCCCTCGTTTGTGAGTGGTCTTGGCCGGCTCGGCTTTCTGGGGCTGTGCTGGTACTGGTGCTGGCTCTGGCTCGGACCCCACCAGCTCCTCATTCCCACCCTGCTCCTTCCCTGTCTTCGGCTCCAGCTGGCTCTCTGGAGCCTCTGTGCATGGCTGCTGCTGCCTTCTCAGAGACCGCCGCCTTCCGTGTTGCTGCCGCTGCTTCTCCTCCTCCTGCTGCCGCTGCTTTATCTTCATCAGCTTCTCGAAGCTTTTCGTGGTTGTCGGGTTCACAACAAACCAATCCTACAGGGGAAAGAGACATGAGGACTGCTCAGAAACCCCATAAAGGACAAAATGAAAGGACAGGAAGAATGGAGAGAAGGCATAGGAATGAGGAAGCACATGGACCTTAGAGCTCTGTTCTGGAGAAATGCAATATGCATTAGCTCTCATAAATGTGGAGTGTGTAATGCATGATTCTGGGTAGTTCAGTAAGTGATCAGGACACAGGTGTGGTAGTGCATGCCTGGAATCTTAGCACTTAAGAGCCAGAGGGATCATTTTCAAAGATACAGCTAGTCTGAGGACAGCCTGGGCTGCTCACGACCCTATGTCAAAAACCCAAACCTGGGCTGGAGAGATCACTCAGCAATTAAGAGCACTTTGTGCTCTTCCAGAGGACCCAGCTTCTGTTCCCAGCACTAACAATGGGCATCTGACAACCACTCTTAACTACAGTTCCAGGGTCCCCTGTAGGTCCCAGCACAAGGTGGTACACATACATACATGCAGAAACACAACTTTATACAGAAAAAAAAAAGAAGAGGAAGAAAAAAAGAAAGAAATGAGAAGAGAAGAGAAAGAAAAGAAGGTTGTGGTTACAAAGTGCTTACTTGGCCTGTCACCTGTCTCCTCCTCTTGGGACAGGAGCACAGATCCTCAAGCAGACCCCAACTGCCATTCTCCCTTCCCCCTGACTTCCTGTAAGTCACTCCATCTTCTTGAGTCTCATTATAGAAAATTATGTGGTGGAGGAAACTTATTATAAAGCATTCTTCTGGAAAAGCAAACGCCTGAATCTGAGTAATCCAATCAGTTTCCCAGGCTGGAATATCAACTCAAAGGGAACAGTTAGGACAGAGGAGCACAGCTGTAAGTAGAGGAGCACTTCCACAGGACAGATCAGTGAAGTCCCAAGTGTGCAAAAGTATGTGATGAATTTTACAGAAAAAGAAGGAGAAGAGGGAGAAGAAGAAAGAGGAGGAGCAGAAGGAAGATGAGGAGGAGGAGAAGGAGAAGAAGGAGGAGGAGAAGGAGAAGGAAGAGGAGGAGGAAGAGGAAGAGCAGGAGGAAGAGGAGGAGGAGGAGAAGGAGAAGGAGGAGGAGGAGGAGGAGAAGGAGGAGGAAAAGAAGAAGGAGGAGGAGGAGAAGAAGGAGGAGAAGGAGGAGGAGGAGGAGAAGAAGGAGGAGGAGGAGGAGGAGAAGGAGGAGGAAGAGGAGGAGAAGGAGGAGGAAGAGGAGG
>NW_022196912.1:24043368-24055867 GCF_008632895.1 Mastomys coucha
GAAGAAGGAGGAGGAGGAGGAGAAGGAGGAAGAGCAGAAGGAGGAGGAGGAGGAGGAAAAGGAGGAGGAGAAGGAGGAGGAGGAGGAGGAGGTGATGACGACCAAGGAGACTGGAAACAAATGAATGAGGAAGTGAATGGAAGTGAAGCCTCCCAATGACACGGTGAATGGTGCTAGCCACCACTGCCTGTGCTTAGGGGGCTCTTGAAATAATAATTGCAGAGCACAGACCAGTTTGAGACCCCCATCTGAACAAGTCAACTGTAAAATGAAAACTACCAAGACAACCCCGAGACACTGCAGGATGACTGAATGGATGAGGACAGTAAGAAATCAATATTCATCTTTTAAACTATAATAATTTTTGCATTAATTTTTTGTAAGTTCTCTATAAAAGCCTTTATACCTAAAAGATAGTATGATGACCTTGAACTCCTGATCAATCTGCCTCTACCTTCCAAGTGCTAGAATAACAGGCATTTGCACCCAGGCCTAGAGTAATTTGATTTAAAATAAGCCTCTCATTCAGAGCTGTTTTATGCAATAACATAAACAGCATTAAAAACTAGTTGTTAAGAGTTCTGGAGAGATAGCTCAGTGGCCAGGAGCATTGGCCGCTCTTGCAGAAGATCCAGCACCCACAGGATGATTCACAATCATTTGTAATTCCAGGTCCAGGGGAGCTGCTGCCCTCTTTTGACTACCAAGTGTACCAGACACCCACATGATACAGACATACATTCAGGCAAAACAGTCAAAATGATGATGATGATGATGATTGTAGAAGGAGGAGCTGATAACTAAAATATAGTTCCCTAATTGTTTCTTGATTGGGTTAATAAAGATGGCAGAAGCCAATTGCTGGATGAAGGATAAGGCAGGATTTCTGGGTCCCAGGAGGAAGAGAAAGGGACATGGAGAGGATTGAGAATGCGGACCAGGTGGTGGAGCAGATAGGAAGGACAGACTTGTAGGTCTCGGGGACCGATAGTTTGTAGCCTCCGTAGGTAGCTGCAGAGGCTAAGGAGGATGGAGCAGGATATTCTTCACCCAGTAGTTGTGTTATCTGGCTGGCTTTAAAATATTAAGGCTGTCTGGTATTTTTCATTCACAGTGACTCAGGTGGGAAGAGAAAGTAGGTTGCAGGGGTGGAACTCGAGCAGTAGCTCCAGGAGTTCTCATTAGCAGAGCCAGCCTGAGGAATGGGTGGCACTCGGGAAAACACCAGCCTGCAACATGGCTGTTCTCAGAGCATAGCCGGGAACTCGGGGAGAGCTCCCAAGAAAGAGTAAGTGTGTTTTTAAAATTACATGCAACTGGTGACCATTTAAAGACCCCAGACTATTGGCAAACATTAAAACATCTGAATGTTTTTCAGAAGAAAACACTGTAAAACAAGATCAAACATGTAATTTCAACCTGGTTCCCAAATGTTTCATTTAATCATAGGTAAGAGAATTATAGGGGCTCAAAGATGCCAGCCACAGTAAGCTTTATCTAATTTTTCTTCACAGAAAATTTCATTTACACTCATGTAATTTCAGACAGCATTTTAACTCTGACAAGTTCTCAGCACAAATTTCTTTGTCAGTCCTAGAACATGAAGCCAGGGGCAAGGCCAACTCTTATAGCCTCAAGATGGGGCACATAGGATTCCACACATTAGGGGAAGGTGGGAGCGCACCTCGGCATGGACGGAGTTAATGTGATACTTGACACCACTCTCGGACACAAATTCTTTCTGACACAGAAGACACTTGTACTTTCCAGCCACAAAGGTGCCCTGTTTCAAAGACAGAAAGAAAAGAGAATCATTTCAGAATTTGAACAGTGATTGTGAGAAAAGGAATAGGGAGTCTCTTAATCACAAGTCATGGGAAATAGTCCAACATGACAATATTATTTTACAAAATCTAGCTAAGACAAACTCTCACCACTGGAACCCACAGCACCATGTCACAGCCCGCCATGCCCTCCTTCCACAGTGTCCCAAGCCACGTAGTTCTACCTTCTCTGCTTCCTTTCACCTTGCTTTTGGGGTTGATTCCTCTCCACAAATCATCAAACACCCCAGGGTCATTAGAGATACCATGGCACAGTTCTTCCGACTGTGGCAAAGGGCAACTTGGAAACCCAGAATCCCATTGGCAATAACGAGTTTAAGGACTCAGAAACTCTCCCAATGACACTGTCCTAAGCGCTGCTATCCAGATCTGGCTGAGATGTCTACAATGTCCTTGGTGCCTTCAACTGAGACTTCGCTCTCCCTGCCTGAAGTACAGGTTTCAGTGGTGCTTATTTGTGTGAGAAGAAACTTTTGGATGGGAAGTGGCACCATTTGTCATGGCTCATGGGCTGTAGGGCAGCTGGATCAACAAGGAAAAGATTCAGGGAGGTAAGTACTTGTTAGCCTGACACTCTGTCCTGTCCTCCATCCCCTGAGGCCAATAGAGTCCCAGTGGGTTGGTCTGAGGATCTTCACCAGTCCAAACAACTTCTTCTTAGGAAGATTATGGCTAAATACAGCAAGGTAGGCCCACTGTGTGAGGACCAAGGCAAAGAAAGCAAACTCTGGTTGTGATTCCAAATTCATAGACTTTCCTTCCAGTTCCTTCAAGTGGTATGACATAACTTTGCTGACCTTTTCTGTATCCCAGATGAACCTGTTGCCCAACCCAAAGGGACCAAGAATGTCTATGATCCTGAAGCCAAAGGCAGCCTCCAATGATGGTCAACAGGAAGCTTGGCTGTCCACCTAAACTGAGCTCTCTTCTATGCCAGACTACCAATGAGGATACTTTAAGAGAGTATATAGAAAATGTTACAAACCAATGTACAAGAGCCCAGGTGAGCTTTAAGGCCAGATACACTACTGTAGACAGCCTCACAACCCTGGAAAAGAGAAGCAAATGTAAGTCTGTGCCATACAGAACCCTTCTCTTAGCAATATAATCATTTACACTGACCAATTCCACATTTGGAGGTATAAGATCAATCACCAGCACCATAAACCAAATAATAAACAAAACAAACAAACAAAACCTGACAACAACAACAACAACAAAACTCACAAAAACTCACACATGAAGGGTACACAGGCAAGAAACAGGAAAGAGAAGATGATAAAGAAGATGAATAAGGCTCCAGGAAGTCTAAGCTATTCCTTTACCTAGTCTTCTCACTGCTGTTTAACAGAACACAGTTTCTTGTATGTATGTATGTGTGTATACATATATGTATGTATACACACATACACACATATGTATATAGATTTCTGTCTTACTCTGTTGACTAAGGCACCATTGACTGAGGCATCTTACAAAAGAAAGCATTTAATTGGGAGATTGCTTATAAGTTCAGAGGGTGAGTTTATGACTATCATGACAGGAAGGATGGCAGCAGGCAAACAGACATGGTGCTGGAGCAGTAGCTGAAAGCTTACATTATCCACAAGTTGGAAGCAGAGCCAGAGCTAACTGGGGATGGCATGGGCTTTTGAAAGCTCCAGCCCTGCCAGAGACAGATATCCTCCAGCAAGGCCACCCCTCTTAGTCCCTCCCCAACAGTTCTTCCAACTAGGAACTAGGTACTCTAATCCATGAGCCTATAGGTCCATTCTCATTCAAACTTCCAGAGTTCCCATGTGAACACTTGGTCCCCATCTGGTGGTACTGTCTGGAGGTTGTAGAACCTCTGGGGAGTGGATCCTTACTGGAGGAAGTACATCATGCTCACCACTGCTGCTATCCTTCCCACTGTGGTGCTTTTGAATATGCTTGGCCCAGAGTGTGGCACTATTAGGAGGTGTGGCCTTTTTGCAAGAAGTGTATCACTGTGGGAGTGGGCTTTGAAGCTCTGCCCAGTGTGGAAGAGTCAGTTCTCATGGTTGCAGTTAGATCAAAACTGAGAACTCTCAGCTCCTTCTTCAGCACATCTGCCTGGATGCTGCCATGCTCCCACCTTGATGATACTGGACTGAACCTCTGAACCTGTAAGCCAGCCCCAATTAAATGTCCTTATAAGAGCTGCCTTGGTCATGGTGTCTCTTCACAGCAATGAAACCCTAACTAAGACACTCACCATGATGGACTCTGGTCCTGTTAGAACTGTGATCCCAAAACAAACTCTTCCTGCTGTAAGTTGCTTCTAGTCATGATGTCACAATCACAGAAACCTAACTAATATCCTGTGATGTCTTTGACTAAGAAGACGCTATGGAAGGATGCTGAAGAAATTGTGGCAATGAGACCTTAGAAGAACTGAGTCTTTTAGTTTTGTGTCTCAAATTAGTCAAATACATCCCGTACTACCTATCCAGCTATCCTGTAGAGAGATAGAGACCACATAGCAAAGGACATTGTAGTCCCATCTGAGGCCTAGTTCACTGCTCCCATGAATGATCTCAAATGATACTGCATATGGCAGTAGAGCTGTCCTGATGACTGACAGGTTTATGGAGGTACCCAGTTCTGAGCAAGCTAACTGCTGCACGAGTCCTCTACAGTGAAGCAATCAGTAAGGAGTACAGCAGATGCTTAGAGGCCTTTACTGATAGGACAGAAGAGAATCACCTGATTAGGACACTGGATGCGATGGTACTTCTTGATATCCGTCTTCCACTTGTGCAGGACTTCCTGGCTAAAGGTAGGTAACCCAGGGCGAGTATATTTTAACTAGAATACAAGAAACATTGGATTGCAAGAATGCAACTCCCAATCAGAACAGAATATGCTCAAAGCTTTACACCCACTTTGAAGGGGTGGGAGCAGGAGAGTGTGGTGGCACTCGTCTTTAATGCCAGCACTCGGAAAGCAGAGGCAGGCAGATCTCAAGACCAGCCTGGTCTACAGAGTGAGTTCTAGGACAGCAAGGATTACATACAGAAACCCTGTCTTGGTGTGTGTGTGTGTTTGGGGGGGGGGGGAGGTGAGAGCGTGTGAACTTTTGTATTTTTCATCAGGTACATCTGTGTGCCTGTGTGTGGGTTTGTGTGTGAGCACAGGTACCTGCAGAGACCAGAGAGAGGCTTAAGATTCCCATGGAGCTGGAGAGCTGGAGTTACATACAGGCTGCCAAATATGGGTGCCACACAAATCCATACTGAAAAACATTCTACAAAATACTGATTACCAGTGGCACATGACCTTACCTTCCGGTCATCGGGTACCAGGTCCTGGAGTACCTTCCTCTTTGGCCATTCCTTGGTTAGTTCAGCAGAGGCCAGCTCCTGAAGATGGTACACAGCTATCTTGGCAGAACGCCGCTGAACTCGGCCTCCACCCTTTGTCTCCAAACTCATCTCCTTTAAACAGTCTGGTTGTTCTGACTCTGGGAAGAAGACCTGCAAGAGGGAGACATGAAAACATGGCTCACAAGTGGCTTCAGTCACAGCCAGATTAAACACGATGCCCTTCTTTGCAGGATGAAATCTGTGATGCTAGGGGAATAGAGATAGAGATCCTCAGAGTTTCTTGGCCAGCCAGTCTAGCTAACAAAGCAAGCTCCAGACACTCAATGTAGACCTGACTTCAGCATGCATGCTCACAGGTATGTATGCACACCTTAACATACATGTTTGCACACATACAAACACATATCCCCACCACATATGAGGGTAAGGCGGCAGGAGAAGATAGCTCAGTCTATTAAGTTTGAGTACCCCAAACGCACAGTAAAAATCCAGGTGTGATGGGGCACCTTTGTGATCACAACACCAGAGGAGAAGAGACAGCAGATCATGGAAGCTTTCTGGCTGGCTAGAGAGCCTAGCAGAAAGGCAAACTCTAGGCCAATAAGACCCTGTCTCAAGGAAAAGAGTGGGCACTACTAAGGAATGACACCTAAAGTTGTCCTCTGTCCTTCAGATACACCACACACACACACACACACACACACACACACACACACACACACACACCCCTGTACATATATACATAAATATTTACATGTGCAGGAACACACACATACACAAGCTTGGAAATGTAATATAAAAATAGTCAAGACATACACAAGAAAATGAAGAACAGAGACAGATTCCCACAAAAAATTCTAGATAAGGGGGAATGTTTTAGTTTTAAATATATATGCTGAGGGTTGGAGATAGCTCAGAATTAAAAGCATTTGCTGCTTTTGCAGAAAACCTAGATTTGATTCTCAACACCCTTACGGTGGTTCACAACTAAGTAAGTCCAGTCCGATGGGACATGACACTGATTTCTATGGGCACTAGGCACTCAATATGGTGCACATACATACACACAGGGAAAATTCTCATTCATGTAAAATAAAGGTACTAATTAGGGATTGTGGAGATGGTCAATGGATAAAGAACCTATCACATAAGCAGAAGGACTGGAGTTTTACCTCTAGCACCCACATAAAACCTGGGTAGGCAGAGCAGGCCACCAGGAATCCCTAGCACTTAGGAGGTAGAAACAAAGGCAAGCTGGCTAGCTAGACTTATCTAGAACTGGTGAGACCCTTCCTCTATACATGAGTGGAGTGATCAAGGAAGACACCCAATGTCAACTTCAGACTTTCACACACATGCATTTCCATGTGTGTGCATCTGCAAACACATGTGTGTTTACACACAGGAAAACACATATACATGCTGTGGTGGTTTGAATGAGCATGGCCCTCACAAGCTCTGATGTTTGAATACTTGGTGCCCAGTTGATGGGACTGTTTGGGAAGGATTAGGAGGTGTGGGTTTGTTAGAGGAGGTGTGTCACTTGAGGACAAGCTTTGAGGTTTCAAAAGACTCTTGCCACTCCCAGTTAGCACTCCCCTCCACCCCCACCTTCTAGTTGTAGATCAAGATGTGAGCTCTCAAATGCCCTGCCATGATGAACTCAACCCTCTGAACCCATGAGCCCAATTAAACACTTCCTTGCATTGGGGATACACAGAAGACACAGGTAGGAGTGACAGGCACAGCATGCATCCTCAGTAGCTACAGAAGAGTCAATACTCACAGGTCCATGCTCTGACCTCATGTGGTATGCCAGCCCAGCCTTGGACCTATATGCTTTCCCACAGTGGTGACATTTCAGGGTCAACTTCTCCAGCTCTGAAGCCTCTTTGCCGCACTTTCTGACATGGTACAGATATCCCATGATGCTGGTGAAGGTACTGGAGCAAGTCTGAACACAGGAAAGAAGCCTATGTTAGAACTGTATAGGTTTCACATGATCCCTAAATTGGTCAGAAATCACCAAGCACCACAAACCACAAAAAGACAGTGAGACAAGACATTCACTAACATTTCCCACCAGCACAACCCTTCTTCTCCTTGACAATCGTGCCTAGGAGCCAGTTGGCAATCAGTTCAGTGGTCACTGAGCAAGTATAACCACACACCTACTCCAGGTCAGAACTTGAACTGTGACCCAATCCCACCCTGCTATTATCTAGCCAGTAACGTTGAGCTCCTTGCAGAATGAGCTCATGAAAGGCATCTTCATCGTACTAAAGGATGGTAAAGAAGCCCCTTGGAGAAGAGGGCAAGAACTGCAAGAGATCTGAAAAAGTAGTACCACCCTATGCCACCAGGGAACAGAGGAGCAAGAAACCTGAAAGGGAGGCAGAGGACCAAGGGGAAAGAACAACAGGAAGACAGACCTGAGACTCCAGGGCAGAGTCTGCCGCCCTGACTCTTACCTCACGCATGCACCTGAGCTTTCCCATTCTCTTTAGAACTGTTCGCAGTCTCTCCCTCTCGCTTGGCTCATCTACTTCATCTCCTGCCTTCAAAATTGGCTGGAAACAAAAGAAGCAAATAAACATGATCCGTGGAACAGAAAACAAACAGCCCCCTCCAGAAAAATCAAGAATTGAACTATGAGCTATACTGATATTGTTGAGTCTGAGTTCCAGCTCCATTTTCTGGATGGCATGAAGTAAATATAATGCAAACTTGAGTTCTGATCTCTACCCCCTAGTACAGGATAACTTAAACACACAAATACCTATGATCCAGCTCAAAAAAATCCATCCTGTGTTATTCCAGTAATGAGTAGTCTTACACACTCTCCTATGAAGTACCAGATCCAGATCAAGCTTCACTGAACTATCTGTACTAAGTGAAAGATACCCAAACACAGAACACCAGCCAAGATGGAAAAGCTAGTGACTTACTGGCTCCTCATCCCTGCATCTTTATGCCAAGATCTACAGCAAGGATTAGCAGCAGGAACTGGAAAAGTATTTCAGGATGGCCTGCTGCCCTGGCACAGCGTATGTGACCTGGGCTTCCAAGCAGCGTGAAGGAGTACCAGGTGTGGGCATGCTGCTTTGGGCATCAGCCTGCACATCCTCTGTGCAGCACCAGCAACAAGTGCTCTGAATGCAGCCACAGGAGCTGGGTGGGACAGCCTCACATGGCCTCACCGTCCAGCCTAGAATCTCCGAGATGCTTCTCCACAGCAGTGAAGACTCCAGTGGTGGGGTGCTCCCTCTACGCACCCCTAAGAATTCCTACCCAAAGAGGCCAGCTTCTCTTCCTCTGTCCTGGGCTACAGCACCCAGAACTTCCAAGCTGTCATAGCTGCAGCTGGGCCTTAGACTTCCTATATTCCAACCTTCTGCCAGATGCTCCATCCTCCCCAGGTTCCACAGAGCTCTCCTCAGTCCTTGAAGCCTTCTGGAAATTTCTAGTCTCTCACTAGACACAAGGATACCAAGATGGAGGTGGCACTGTAGACATAGACAAACCAGGCCTAGGATATTTCTTTCTTTTGTTTTCTTTTTAAAAGATGTATTACTTTTCTCCCAAGCTAACATTTTTATTGATTATTTGGGAATTTCATACCATGTATCCCAACTATACTCATTCTCTGTTTTTTGCATGTACCATCCTCTAATCTGCTAGAGACGTCTTTGCTGTTTTCACTGAGCTGACACAATGCTATTGTTACTGTTCCCATATCCTCATCCTGCTGTCTGTGGGTCTCCAGTCTGTAAGTGGAACTGTTGCTCATGAGTGTATTTCCTTCCATGGATAACTGCTCACAAGCTCTTTAGGGGCCCCAGCTTGTTGTCCCCATTCCTAGCATTCTAAGCAAAAAAGAAAAAACAAATCATTGTTTCAGACGATCACTATGTAGCCCTGCCAGGTGGCCTTGTACTAGCTACCCTCTTGCCTCAGCTTTCTAGGAGCCTGTACACTGTGAAACCTGTTAACATTTGCTCTGCTCCTTGTCATAGTTTTAATATTCCTTTCCCTGCTGATCAATGGATTGGACATTCTCACATGTTAACTGAGCATCTCAAGTCCTCACATGCAACTAGAAAGGTACAGTAATACACTTCTGTAACCCCAGTCCTTGAGAGGTAGACATAGTAGGGTTAGTAGTTCAAGGGCAGCCTCAGCTCCACAGGGAGTTGGAGGGCTAGCCAGGGGTATAATAAAACTGATCTCAAAATAAAACAAACAGCTGTCAAAGGCTCATGCCTATAAGGAAACTGACGCAGAAGATTGCTGAAAATTCATTGCCAGTCTGAATTTGTGAATTTCAAGCAAGCCTGGACTATTGGGGAAAACCTGAGGAAGAAAGAGAGGGAGGGAGGAAGAACAGAAGAGAGGGATTTTTATATCATTTCTGGTGTTCATGAATTATACAGCAATAAACCTGGGTGTGTAAGTATCCCATACGGTGTCTTATACTCTTTCAGCTATGTGCACAGGAATGGTAGTTCTACTTTTGGCTTTGAGGGAATCTCCATACGTGCTTACATGGTGGCTCCGTCAATTCACAGTCCCACCAGCAGTGGATAAAGATTCCTCTTTCCCCACATCCCTTGCATTTTTAAAAATTAATTTAAGGGCTGGCTCAGCGGGTAAGAGCACTGAATGTTCTCCCAAAGGTCCTGAGTTCAAATCCCAGCAACCATATGGTGGCTTACAACCACCTGTAATGAGATCTGATGCCCTCATCTGGTGTGTCTGAAGACAGCCACAGTGTAATTATTTACAATAATAAATAAATCTTTAAAAAAAAATTAATTTAGCCAGGCAGTGGCAGTGCATGCCTTTAATCACAGCACTCGAGAGGCAGACGCAGGTGGATTTCTGAGTTCAAGGCCAGCCAGGGCTACACAGAGAAACCCTATCTCAAAAAACCAAAAAACAAAACAAAACAAAACAAAACAAAACACGTTTCTTTTAAATAAATACATATTTGTGTTTTTGTATGTATATCTGTATGTATGCATGTGTATGTGGATACATAACCATCACATAGGCTCACAAAGAACACAGGAAACTCTTACCAAACTATTATGATTGGCCATGACATGATACTTCATTCCTGCCAGTGAATGAAGTTGTTTCCCACAATGATGGCAGGTAAACATTTCCTGAAAGAAAAAAAAAGTCAGTGACCAGTGCCTGAATGTTCAAACGAGAAACAGAAAGCCACCAAACACCATATCTGGGCCAGTCACTAGCATGTGCCACTCCTTACTCACTGTGTTATGGCTTGAACCTGATGTTGCCACAGGCTCATGTGTGGAACACCAGGTCCCCGGCTGGTGTCACTGTTTTGGGAGGTTGTGGAACCTTAAGAAGGGAGGGGGGTCTGGCTGGTGGAGCAGGGTCACATAGAGGCCTCTGGAGTTTATGACCCTGCTTCCCTCCTGGTCTGAATCCTGACTCAACTGCCCTGTGAGAAGCTCTGACCCAAGTGCCTGGTACCTGCAGATGAGTCACTGAAGCCAGTATGGTTTCCTGGCCACTGAAGGGCATCTACCCTCACAAACCCTGAGGCAAAGCAAACTCCTCCCTTTAGCTCTCTGGGTCAGGTGTCTGTTCACAGTGACATAAAATAACGAACACATTAAAGCAGTTGTCACTTTTTTCTGCATTCCATGTGCACACATTACATCTAGTAGTACAATTAAATAAACATGCAAACCCAAGCCTGTACATGCAAAGTCTGTTTTCTCTACTGCACAATACTACCCCTAATTAGCTATAATACTGCACACAGTACCAGAAGTCTATAGTTTAGAAAAAAATCCTAACAGTCATGAAATGCCACAAAATAGCTGACCTGTTTGCAGTTTTCCATGTGTTTCTTTAAACCCTCTATAGTCTTCCTCCCCACTGCCTGGCAGGTAGGACAGGACACACTGCCTTTATCCATGATCTCTAAGTACCACTTTTCCTCCATACTGCCTACAATGGAAAGAATGGGACACTGTAATCTGCAGCATTCTTCAGAAACAAAAAGCTTAAGTCCACAATTGAGGGAAATCCTGTAAGTGGTTTTTTTCTTGGTAGATGACAATGAATACACTCTTGTAGTACATGGCTTCTAAACATAACTTGTTTCCATTCACTGTAGAGTTTCAGAAACTTCTTCGAATTTCCCCATGAAGAAATCCCATCTGTGGCTCAAACCCAAGTCCAATGGAGTGAATCAGAACTGGGGGCAACTTTCCAGATCACGATGTAAGAAAAAGATACTGAGGTAGGAAAACTTGCTGTCTGAGATTTTTTTCTATGTGCCTGAGACCATGATAAAGGTTTTTATGATATTTTAATTTCATCGTTGTAATACTTCCTGCCTACAAACAAGGAAACCAAGGGTTGTACAAGGGACAGACGTAGGCAGCTCAGAAGGTATACAGGGACAAAACTTAAGCCAATGTGACCTCCAAACCAGCAGCAGTGACTGATTCCATGAACTGCAGGTGAGGCTTGGTGGTAGATGACTGCCCATCAAGAATGAAGTGCTGAGTTCTCACAGAGACAGAGAGAGAAGGGAGGTAAGAAAGAGGGAGAAATAGGTGACAGCCTCATCAGGTACATCATCCCTCACAGAAATAACACAGATATTCAAAGGGATGAGTACCTGCTGCATAGACTGGTGGCTCCTTCCGAACCCGACGAGCCTGGGGTTTGGGGTGAGGTTGAGCTTTAGGCCGCTGCTTCCTCCCTGCATAAGATGGAAACTCAGAAACCTGAAACAGGTCAACTCCACAAATCCCCTTCCCCTTCTCTGCAGCACACTAGGCCACACCACTCCCTCAACCTCCTGACCTTCCTTTCACACAGGACAGAGTGAAAGGATACAAGAAGGTGAGTGAAGATCAGTCCCTCACTCAAATTCTAGGCACTCCAAAGTCAATCAACCCTACAAAGCAAAGGCTTTCTCCCTCCAGCCTTAAAGGGTGAAGCCCAGTCTCCCACGGAAGGACAGACAGCGCAGGACCCTACCGTACAGCTTGTGCTTCTTTTGAGGAAGCTCGCGATAGTCTTCATCTTCTTCCTGCTTGACTTTCCTCTTTCCTTTGGCCTTCTCCTTTTCCTTTTCACCTGTGCCTGACATTCCCCACAACAACAAAGCAGTCTGTAAATGAACACTTGGGCTTGCCTTCAAAACCTCATCACAATACCACAAGGCATGGATCTCCACAAAACGCAACCTCACAGAACAGCTTGGAGAAACTTGGTGGGAATTGTTTTTAACCCATGGAGTCTCCCTCTTCCCTG
>NW_022196912.1:24056101-24056361 GCF_008632895.1 Mastomys coucha
CACTGAGTGTGAAGCCAGCCTGAGCCACTTGGTGAAAGGCTGTGTGAAACAAAATCTCATCCAATCACCACCGATAAACAACCACACTACACCAAAACATAAAGCACACTAGATACACTCTCCTGCCTCAGAGCTGAGAATCTGAAATGGATACCTTCAACCTGTGAAGTGGCAGCAGGCTTGATTCTTCTCATCTTCATCCAGTAGGTAGATTTTCTGAAGGTTGCTGGGAAGTCACTCACTGGTTCACATGAGGAGGC
>NW_022196912.1:24056684-24058025 GCF_008632895.1 Mastomys coucha
AGTTAATAATTTGTGCAAAACTATGAAAAGTGGTTTCTGCTTTGTTTACAAAAACAGAAAATTAAATTAAAAGAAATCACATACAAAAAAAAGCACACGGGTTAAAACATACTAATAATTACAAGTCAGTTTAACACAGTGTATACAAGTCTTCTTACACTCAGGGAAGTCAGAGTGAGCAGGCTACACAACTGATTTCTCTGCAGCCCAGGCCTTCCCAGACTACTTTGAGTTTACACTCAAGAGGCTGGAGAATCAAGTGAGGGCATACCTGTAAGGAAACTTCTAGATTAGATTAGCCTAGATGTGCCTATGAAGGATTACATTGATTAGGTTAGTCGAAGTGGGAAAATCCACCCTGAAATTGGCAATGTGTGGCAGGGTCAGGCTCCCCAAGAAAAGGCCCCACAATGCCTCTGTGTGAAGCTGTGAAGGTGAAGACATAGAGACCACAGGATTTCCAGAGAGGAAAGCATAGAGTGGGCTTGCTCATGTTGGACAATATGTACTACAGATGGCAATGTTGGGGGAAGAAGCCACTCAAACCCCCTGGAACCTAGACGATTCCATCAAGAGCCCAAGATACTGAACACAGAGATGCACAGTCGGTGTTTGCCCTGCTGGGTTTGTCTTGTCTTGACCTGGTCATTGCTATGCTCCCACTCTTCTCTTTGGACTGGGAGTGTTTACTTTGTATACCTTCATGCTTTAAGGATGTAACTTGTTTTTAATCATGCTGAAGCTCAGAGTTAAGACATTTCCCTGAAATGTTATAAGAGACTTAGAAGGTTCAGAACTGTTAGACTACAGACACCTTTCAAGTTTGACTTGAAACTTTTTGTGTTAGGAGGTAACATGAACCTATGAAGACAAATAGAGGAGGAGTGTGGATTAAGGCTGATGTGTTTGGGGGCCAGCAAGATGGCTCAGCAGGTAAAGCTGCATACTGTCAAACATCACTACCTGAATTTGATTTTCAGATCCACATGGTGGTGATAACTGACTCCTACAAATTGTCTTCTGATCTCCACACTTGTACCTTGGTACCCAAACATGCACATAGATATACAAAAATGTGATAAAAAATATGCTTGATGTCTTTGGGTCAAGTTGACAAGGGATAGACTTTTGATCATTAATACTGTCAAATGACAGGATCTAGAATTACCAAAGGGACTATGTGTGACTGATTATCCAGATTAGGTCAGCCTCTGGGCATGCCTGAGAGTGGTTATCTTGACTTCATTACTTGAGGTAGGAAGATGTACCGTAGAAGTGGAAATTATTTCCTGGGTCCTGGACTACATAAAAAGGAGAAAGTTAATAGTGTGGAGATAAAGT
>NW_022196912.1:24058489-24067166 GCF_008632895.1 Mastomys coucha
AGGAGGAGGAGGAGGAGGAGGAGGAAGAAGAAAGAAAGGAGGAGGTGATGGAGGATGGGAATGGGAAGAGGGAGGGGGAGGAGGAAGAAGAAGAAGAGGAAGAGGAGGAGGAAGAAGAAAGAAAAGAAAGAAAGAAAGGAAGGAAGGAAGGAAAGAAGAAAGGAAGAAAGAAAGGAAGAAAGAGCAAGCAAAGAAAACAACTGACAGGAATGATGGTGCACATCTTGGATTTCCAGTATGAAAATGTATGCTTGCACAAATAGTTTGGGAAACATTTTTACAAGTTTTACAGATAATTTAAAGCAAAACGTTAACATTGTTTGATAGTGTTTCAGTACAGTATATGTAGACAACATATCCAAAATTACTATATAAGGGTAGGTGGCAGGAGACGGAAGGAATCTATGAGTTTGTAAGGTTTCTACATTTAAGCAGAAGCAGACATTAACTCTAATAGACTATGAAAGAATACAGATTCCCTGACATGGGTGCTGGGAATTGAACTCAGGTCCTCTACAAGAGCAGTATGCACTCTTAACCAGAGTCATCTATCCAGCCACTAACAGTAAAGCTTAAATGGGACCCCTAAGCCTTCATCTGACTCAAAAGAAGTACAGGAAAGAACCAGAGATAGAGAACCAATAATAAGAAGGTAGACCCAAATCCAACCAATTAATGTTAATTCAAATGCTTTCGGGCTAAACACTCCAGTTGTGATGGTTTGTATATGCTCAGTCCAGGGAGTGGCACTATTAGAAGGTGTGGCCCTGTTGTAGTAGGTGTGTCACTGTGAGTGTGGGCTTTAAGACCCACTGCTTGGAAGCCAGTATTCTGCTAGCAGCCTTCAGATGAAGATGTAAAACTCTCAGCTCCTCCTGCACCATGCTTTACTAGATACTGCCACGTTCCCTCCTTGATGATAAAGGACTGAACCTCTGAGCCTGTAAGCTAGCCCCAGTTAAATGGTCTCGTTTATAAGAGATGCCTTGGTCATGTCTGTTCATAGTGGTAAAACCCTAACTAAGACACCAGTTAAGATTGACAGGGTTACTACAAAGATATCCTACTTATATATGCTACCTATTATTGGTGACCTATAATATAAATACATAAATAAAAAATAAATGGGGGCTGGAGAGATGGCTTGTGATTTTAAAGTGTGTACTAAGCTCTAGAGGACCTGAGTTTGGTTCCCAGCACCCACATCAGTTGGCTCACAACTACCTGTAAGTCCAGCTCCAGAGGGATCTGATGCCTCTGCTCTTGGCAGGCACCTGTACTCACATGCACATTCTCACATAGCACACACATACACATTTTTAAATTCAATAAATTTTAAAATAATGCATCAATGAAAGTATAGTATGTAATCACCAAACACAAGATGACCGTGATGGTTATTTTAATTTCCATAAAACAGACTTCAGTACAGAGAGTCCTGCCAGATATAAAAGACAGGCTTCCTAATAACAAAATGTCAAATTATTCAGAAGACATAATGATCTGTTGCAATATCTAGTAATAGAGCTTCAAACTACACATACTGAAAGCTGACAGCATTAAACAAGGCAGACAAGTCCATAAACTTAATACAGTCATCTCTCTCAGCAACTGATCAGACAATAAGACAAAACTTCAGTGAAGAAATAAATGATCTGAATCATATCATTAGTATTTAGCTTTATAGGGTACCTCATGGCCAGTACCTTTGCAAAATACTGTGTTAAGAATATACATTTTTCTTAAGTTCACGTTTGTGTATTCACCAAAACGGAGAATATTTTGGGTCTCAAATGTTAAATTGTTATTGAAGGGAGGAAAATCACCATGTGTTTTTTGACTGTATCAGAATCAAGTTAGAAACTAAGAGTAGTAAGCTATTCTAAAACAAGGTGACTTGTTAATTCCAGCTCTCCAGAAGCAAGTGTATAGAATACACTTTAATATAGGGGTTGGTGGAGGGGTAAATGGAAGTGGAATGTCATTTGGGATCTAAACAAATTAAATGATTAATTAAAAAAGTAATTCTTGGGGGGGGCGGGTTACTTCACCCCTTTGGTCCCAAATGATGACAGGGTGTTTCTATACCCACTCTAGCCCATTTTAGCTCCTGAATAAACAACACGGAGCCCTAATAAATTTATTAACAAGCTGCGAGCCCTTTAACTGGGCAGATACTCATCTTTTCTAACCCTACTATGCTAGCTTGGCTACTTCCCAGCCATGTGATCCTTTACCTGCAATCTTAATCTGAGTCTGAGTTTTGCTCAAACTGGTTCTGTTCCATTTGTGTCCACATGGTGACTCTTCCTGGCCCCTCCATACCTCTCCTCTCTCTGTGTTCTCCTGTCTGTCTGTCCATCCATCCGTGTGTGTGTGTGTGTGTGTGTGTGTGTGTGTGTGTGTGTGTGTCTGTCTGTCTGTCTGTCTGTCTGTCTCTCTCTCTCTCTGTCTCTCTTTCTCTCTCTCTCTTGTCTCCCAGGGACCCCCAACCAGGACTGGAAGTCCTGCCCAGTTATTGGCTGATCAGCACTTTATTAAACAATCACAGGTGATTGATAGAAAACAATTTTGACACAACATTGAGACAGGAGGTGCATCTGAATACACAGTGTACAAAACCATCCACCTACCAGCTGGATTCAGATTTCTTTTTTTTCTTCTTTTTATTTATTCACTTCATGTTCTGCTCACTGCCCTCCTCCTGATCACTCTCTCCCACAATCCTTCTCACAGCCCCCTTCTCCTCTGAGTGGTAGACTCAGATTTCTCAATCACACTGTTCATTGAGAAAAATTACTGAGCCAGGAAGTGGTTGTGCACATCTTTAATTCCTTCACTTGGAAAGCAGAGGCAGGTGGATCTCTTTGAGTTTGAGGCCAGCCTGGTCTACAAAGTGAATCAAAGACATTCAGGGCTGTTACACAAAGAAATCCTGTCTCAAGACAAGACAAGACAAGACAAGACAAGACAAAACAAAACAACAAGCTATTAAAAAACAAAACACAAGAATATTCAAAGATTTTGGAATTTAATAATCTGCTCCTAAATAATTCACAAGTGAAAATGAAATCATAAATGACACTGGAGATATTGTATAGTGAGCAACTAAGATGCACTTACCCTAGGGTGTGAGACAATTAACACGGCACCTGGGAGGGAACACAAAGCTCTAACTGTTCCCTTCAAGAAGACTCAAAGTCAAGGACATAAGGATTCAGTTAAAGACATATTAAAAACAAAAGCAAACGTAACCAAAAAAGGAACAACAATTTAATTTACAAATATTTTTAATGAGAAATTTATTATGTATACAGCATTCTGCAGGCCAGAGAGGGCACCAGACCTCATTATAGATAGTTCTGAACTACCATGTGGTTGTTGGGAATTGAACTTAGGACCTCTGGAAGAGCAGTCAGTGCTCTTAACTGCTGAGCAATTTCTCCAGTACTGGAAATTCTTGATTCTTTGAAATAAGAATTAAATGGAGAACCTTGACTAAGAATATAGCCCAGGGCTTGATTAGTATGCACAAGACCCCAAATTTGACTTCTATGAGTTTGAGGGTAGCATGGTCTACATAGCAAGGTCCTGGACAAAATCCCATCTCAAAACAAATGAACAAAGAAACAAACAAAAGAACAACAAAAACTAAAACAAAACAAAAACTAGATGAAAGAGAAATCTCTGCAATCATGGGAGGCAAAGGTTTCTTAAATAGGATTCTTAAAATCAAGAAGCCCAGAGGTAGTCTTAAAGCTGGCTTAGTGATAAAGTGTTTGCTATGAAAGAATGAGGACCTGAGTTCAAACCCCTGCACACACGTAAAAACCAGTTGTGGATGAATGTGTCTATTACTCTAGCACTGGGAGAAGGAAGGAGTCAACTGGATCCCAGGAGCTCACTGGCCAGTCTAAACATTAGTGAGCTCCAGGCTCAGTGAGGGACCTTGTCTCAAAAAATAGAGGAGGGCACCTACCTTGGACCTTTAGCTTCCATAGGCACACACACAGGTACATATACCTGCACTTATTCAACACACACACAAAAGAAACACAAGTGAATATTTTTACCAAGGCCTCTGGCACTCCAACCAGGAGAGCCAGTATGTTAACTGCATATCCTCATTTCTCCCTTGGCTCTTCTAAAACCAGTCCCTCAGTCTTATCCCCAGATCTGTAGCAACCATCCACTTCAGCCTCCCTCTACCCGCAAACCACTTTCTCCATCTCCAGTTGATCACAAAGATCTTCCCCTCCTAAGTTCCCTGTCCCCCAATTCATTACGTTAGCCTAGTCCCCAACAGGCATTCCCTGGAACCAGTAGGTCACTCTGGCTAATGCAGATCTTCACCTCTGCCTCCATATCTCCAAGTCCAAGTCTCCCAGTTTCATCTCCATACTTTAAAAATCTGTACTCCAGGGTTGGAGAGATGGCTCAGTAATTAAGAGCACTGACTGCTCTTCCAGAGGTCCTGAGTTCAATTCCCAGTCACCACATGGTTTCTCATAACTATCTGTAATGGGATCTGATGCCATCTTCTGGTGTGTCTAAAGACAGCTACAGTGTACTCACATACATAAAATAAAAATGAATCTCAAACAAAACAAAACAAAACAACCTATACTCCAGGTAGGCAGTGTTGGCTCCAAGCTTTAATACTAGCCCTTGGGAGACAGAGGCAGTCAGATCTGAGTTTGAGGCCAGCCTGGTCTACAGGGTGAGTTCCAGGGCAGCCAGGTTATACACAGAGAAAAACCCTCTCAAAAACCACTAAAAACCAACCAACTAAACAACAAGAAATGGGTAATATTCTCAATACATACAACTTACCAAAGCTAAAACAAGATCAGATAAGTAAAAACAAACCTATAACACCTGATGAAATAGAAGCAGTAATTAAAAGACCTCCAACTAAAAGAGGCCAAGGACCTGATGGTTTAAAGCAAAATTTTAAGAGAGTTTCAAAAAAGAGTTAATGCCAAAACTTTTCCACAAAACAGAAATAGAAGTAACAATGCCCAATCCTTTTCATAAGGCCACAATTACCGATACACAAGCCATATAAAGACCCAACAACCAAAGAGAACTACAGACCAATTTCCCTTCTATACATACATGCAAAATTAGTCAATGCAAACCAAATCCAAGATCCTATCAAAAAGTTCATCCACCACAATCAGGCAGGCATTTTCCCAGAGATGCAGGGATGGTTCAACATACAAAAATCTGTCAATGAAATCCACCATGTAAATAAACTGAGACAAAAACTACATGATCATTTCATCAGATGCAGAAAAGGCCTTTGATAAAATCCAACACCTTTCATGATAAAAGTCTCTGAGAGATTAGGAATACAAGGGACATAGCTCAGCATAATAAAGGCAGCAAGCCCATAGCCAATATCCACTTAAATGGAGAAAAAGTCAAAGTAATTCCACAAAAATTAGGAATAAGCAAAGTTGTCCACTCTCTCCATACCTATTCAATATAGTGCTTAAAGTCTTTTTAGAGCAATAAGACAACTAAAGGTAATCAAGAGGATACAAACTGAAAGGGAAGAAGTCAAAGTATCTTTACTTGCCGATGACATGATAGTATATACCAGTGACCTAGAAATTCCACCAGGAAGCTCCTACAGATGATAAACACTTTCAGCACTGTAGCTAGACACAAAATTAACTCACAAGAAAACTAGTAGCCTTACCATATACAAACAACAAAGGAACTTCACATGAAGAACATGGAGTTGGGTAGGTAGAGAGATTGGGAGGATCTGGGAAGAGTTGTGGAGGGGAAAGAATTGGATCCAAATACATGGTATGAAAACAATCTTGAAATTAAAAAAATTAAACATGCAGTGATGTGACCCAATAAACAAAGGGTTTAAATGCTACTTTAGCTATCTACCAAGGGAAATGAAAACACTCTCTACAGAAGATTGGCACAAGAATCTCACAGTTTTAATGTAATTCCCCAATGAAAAATCGCCCAGCAACCCAAATTTTCATAAAGGCTACACAAATTGTGCTGTAACAATATGGAATTCTACTTGGTAATGAATAACTACTTTCATCTCAAAATTGTAGTTCTGGCAAAGAATTTTTTAAAGGGGCATGAGATGTGACTTAATTTATATAAAATTGTAGAACACGTAAACCACTGCACAGTTTCAGGTCATAAGTGCTTAGGGACAGGGTAAAGGGAGAAACAGACTGCAGAAGCATACAAGAAACTTTTGGGAGGGCTGGAGAGATGGCTCAGCAGTTAAGAGTATTCGTTGTTCTTCCACAGGACCCAGGTTCAGTTTCTGGGACACAAACTAGGAGGCTTACGAATGCCTGTAACCCTAGTTCTAGAAGATCCAACCCTTATATCTCTATGCATACTGCACTCACAAACATAACACCCACACAGATACAAATGCATAACATAATTTAAAATAATAAAAATAAATCCTAAAAAGAAAATTGAGGGGCTAGAGTGATGATTCAGCAGTTAAGAGCAGTGCCTGCTCTTGCAGCTTTCTCAGGTCCAGTTCCCAGCATCCACATTGCAGTTCACAACTCTCAATAACTCCATTTCCAGGTAACTGATACCTTCTTTTGGCCTTAGTGGGCACCAGACACAAGATGGTACAGATGTACAAACAAGAGAAACACCTATACACATTAAATTAAGTTGAATTTAATTCTTAAAACAAATTGGGAGGAGCCAGATGGTGGTGGTGCATACCTTTAATCCCAGCACTCAAGAGGTAGAGGTAGAGGTAGTGGATCTCTGAGTTCCCTGAGTTCAAGGCTAGCCTGATCTATACAGTGAGTTCTAGGATGGCCAGGGATACACAGAGAAACACTGTCTCAACCAGCAAAAAACCAGCTACAAAAAAAATTGGGGAGATAGAAATGTCTGTCATTGTGGTTGTAGTTTTACAAATTTGTTCTTATATTAACATTGATCATAGTGTGCACATGAAGCAAATGCATTTACTATATGTCAATTACACCTTAATGATTGGAATTGAGGGGCTGGAGAGATGGCTCAGAGGTTAACAGCACTACTTTTCCAAAGGTCCTGAGTTCAAATCCCAGCAACCACATGGTGGCTCACAACCATCTGTAACAGGATCTGATGCCCTCTTCTAGTGTGTCTGAAGACAGCTACAGTGTACTCACATATAATAAATAAATAACTCTTAAAAAATAATTGGAATTAACAGACTCCTAGAGGTAAAACTCAGCATTCCAAACGATAAGAGCCATCACCGTTTAATAAAGATTTCATATCACCAATAGGCAATTAAGTGATAAATCCTACCTTAGAAAGGTGGGAACCCTACTAGAAAGGTCTTCTAGAGAATTCTTTACTATCAACAGAGGACTTAGAAATCTCCATCTTCTGTCTCATTAATAAGTGTGAGCATGTGAGAAATGCATAGTTCACAGGATCAGCATAATTAACACTCTAGATTAAGTCAAGTTGGTTATGTCTAGCTTAGGCTACTACCTTTAGTGTTTAAAAGATTCAACAGGAAGCAGTTCTCAAGTATGTTGTGTGATCTATCAACCCAAGGCAGTTTTATGTATTAAAAATTATACTAGTCCAGTCTCTCTGGGCTGGTGTCCTGAGCAGACCTTGGGGGAAAGCTTAGCAGCCACTCCCACAACACCCAGAGGAAGCTCCACTCCCAGGCGCTCTGACAAGCCCAGGATCAGAGGTGAGGAGGACCCAACATTTGTCCAAACACCAGGAGTAAGTGGGACCAGCAAGACCAGGCACACAGGAACTCCACCAGCCCAATGGTTCGGGTTCCTTCCAGTCTCTCTGGGCTGGTGTCCTGAGCAGACCTTGGGCTTAAGCTCTGCAACCAGTCCCACAAAACCCAGAGGAAGCTCCACTCCCAGGTACTCTAACAAGCGCAGGATCACAGGATCCCAGAATCACAGGATCCCAGAGACAGCTTGACTCTGAGGAGCTCTGACACAACCAGGATCACAGGAAGGACAGGCTCCAGTCAGATTTAGCAAGGGCAGGTAGCACTAGAGATAACCAGATGGTGTGGGGTGGGCGGTGGTGGTGGGGAAGCGTAAGAAAATAAACAACACAAACCAAGGTTACTTGACATCATCAGAACCCAATACTCCTACCATAGCAAGTCCTGGACACATCTTTACACTGGAAAAGCAACATTCAGATATAAAAACACTTCTCATGGTGATGATACAGGACTTTAAGAAAGCCCTTCAAGAGGAAACACAAAAATCCCTTAAAGAACTACAGGAAAACAAAATCAAACAGGTGAAGGAAATGAGCAAAACCATCCAGAATCTAAAAATGGAAATAGAAACAATAAAGAAATCAGAAAGAGAGACAACCCTGGAGATACAAAACCTAGGAAAGAAATCAGGAGTCATAGATGCAAACATCACGAACAGAATACAAGAGATAGAAGAGACTCTCAGGGGCAGAAGACACCATAGTCAAAGAATATGCAAAAAGCAAAAAGCTCCTAACTCAAAACATCTGGGTAATCCAGGACGCAATGAGAAGACCAAACCTAAGGATAATAGGTATAGAAGAGAGTGAAAACTCCCAGTGTAATGGGCAAATAAATATCTTCAACAAAATTATAGAAGAAAACTTCCCTAGCCTAAAGAAAGAGATGCCCATGAACATA
>NW_022196912.1:24067548-24069345 GCF_008632895.1 Mastomys coucha
TACACCCTAGAAGAAGCAAGAAAGTAGTCTTTCAACAAATCCACACAAACCTAATTCCACCTCTTACAGAAAAACAGCAGGAAGTGACAATTACTTTTTCTTAATACCTTAATATGAAAATTAATATTACCAACATATCCTAATCGATTGAAATCCAAAAATATGAGGAATTAGAAATTTGTTGCTTGTCATCCAATGGTCTCTCTAATTTGGCAATTGGAGAAATAGGTCCAATATTGTACAATCTATATACACTTTCAGCTTATTTGTTCATGACAGTGTCTGGCTGTGTACAAGAGAAGGGTCTTGAGATCTTGCTTCTCCTATCTCAGCCTCTCTATTAGTAGTATTGTTTATGTAATGTTTTTACACTATACTATAGTTTTCAGAACAGCTTATATATTTCAAAAGTATTTATATACCCAAAAGAAACATACACGATTAACTAGGGAGGTGTCTTGTAAGAGAACAACAAAGAGTAAGACTGAATGCTTTGCTTGACTTTTGTAACTTTTGTACCAAGTTTGAAGAAGAGGACTTTATAAGTTACTCTTTCTCTGAGATGAATGCTTTTCCAAATTATCACAGCTAATGAACCAGATTCTTACCCACACCTAATGTCTGTGCCACCCTCCAAGCAGAACCATTGTTCATTGAAACTGTTGGTGAATGACTTTATGGATAGTCCATCTTAATACATACATTCATTTCTTAAATGAATGTAGCCTGTTCTCTGTAGGCTGAGAATAAAGTCACTCAAGTCAAATAGTTTTGACCATAGCAGGAAGTCTGTATCCAAAAATCATGCCTACAACTCATGTCTTGGCGCAGCAGAACTATCAACTCTCAGCTTAGCTACGATGGAGGTAAAATCCTTTGGTAATGTGAGGGTGATTGAAGTACAGCCTTATTACAATGAAATCCAATGTCTAAAAATTGTTCTTATTTTGGGTTTGTACTACAGTAAGAGCCAAGATTTTAAACTTTACTAAATACAAAACAAACAAACAAAAAGACTTTATATATTTATGTTCATTTAAGAAAATGCTAGTAGTGATGCATTATTTTGAAATATACAGTTAATGTGTTTGGAGTTATTTAAAATCTACATTGAGAAAAATGTATTTTTACTATTGCTGTAGACGAGCATCTACATAAGACTGTTAAATTGATTGTTGTTTTATATCAAACAACTTTTATAATACTTATTTTTATTGTTATAATATTTTATACATTTTATGGAACATGACAAGAAAGATATTGTAGGTACTGAAGGGGGGGTCTCTGGGAGGAGTTGTGGTACAAAAGGGGAACAAGAATGTGATTTAATTCTACTTACTTAAAATATGTTTTTAAATGATAACAAATTCAGATAAATTGAAATCATGTAACTTTTCTCATTGTAATGCAATAAAAGTTAAAAAAAGATACTAAATGATATTACAACTATATGTGCTTCATTATGATGCAATGCTTATGATTAGTGACTTTATAATTAATCACTGGTATAGCAAATCTCAGCTTCTAATCACAGATGAGGTTAGCCTATTTCCAACTCTTTTTGGATTAAGAATTTTTTTAAATGACTTATTGATTTTATATATGTGAGTATACTGCTGCATCTTCAGACACACCAGAAGAGGGCATTGATCCCATTATAGTTGGTTTTGAGCCACCATGTGGTTAATGGAAATTGAACTCAAGACCTCTGGAAGAGCAATCAGTGCTCTTTTTTTTTTTTGGTGTAAAATCTGAGTGTATTTCTTTAAAAATGACATGAGGCTTTTACAATCATTG
>NW_022196912.1:24069795-24075888 GCF_008632895.1 Mastomys coucha
CCATTTACAAATCATTACTTGGGGTAGCTTTATGCCTAATTATGAGGCCGTGTTGATGATTGGAGAGATCAGTGCTCTTAATCGCTGAGCCATCTCTCCAGTCTGGATTAAGAATTTTTAAGATCCTCTAGCCCAGTGGTTCTAAACATATGTGTCCTAAGATCACTGAAAACACTGATATTTACATTATTGTTCATAACAGTAGCAAAATTAGTCATGCAGAAGCAAAGCCAGTAATTGTGTGGTTGGGGGTGACCACAACATGAAGATCTGTATCACAGGGTCACAGCATTGGAAAGGTTGAGAACCACTGCTTGTAGTCCGTTCTTCTAAGTACAAATATGTAGACTTCATTTTTTAAGAAGCCTTTTGGTTTGTCTCAGCATCCTTTGTAGTCTTTTCAGATCTAAATTATCTTTTTTTTTTTAAAAAAAGATTTCTTTATTTATTACATGTAAGTACACTGCAGCTGTCTTCAGACACACCAGAAGAGGGCGTCAGATCCCATTACAGATGGTTGTGAGCACCACGTGGTTGCTGGGATTTGAACTCAGGACCTTCAGAAGAGCAGTCAGTGCTCTACCCACTGAGCCATCTCTCCAGCCCCAAATTATCTTTAAAGAATAATATTTTCCATGCTTTCCCTCTCTTTTCAGGTCTCACTTCAAACCATCAGCTCTCAAACTTTGTAGTCTCCTAAGAAGATAATTAAGAATGAGAATTTCTGGTGCTGGAGGCAAGGATCAGTGTTTAGGAACACTTGTTCCTACAGAGGACCCAGATTCGATTCCCAGCACCTACAGGGAGCGTCACAATCATCCATAACTCCAGTTTCAGGAGATCCGATGGCCTCTTCTGACCTCCATGGGTCTGTGATACACAGACAATCATGTTGAGAACAACATGAATGCATAAATAAATCTATAGAGTTTTAAGTGAGTACTCCCAGTGACTCTCATCCTGGTTGAAAGAGGGACCCATTTAACTTCATACTGCTTAACAATTTTCTCGAGGTACATACCAATACACACCATTTTTATCATAATTCCTAGAAGAGCTTATGAATGCACTCATCTTGTGGAGAAAAAAAAATAACATGTTCCCAATTATTTTTCCCAGAAGGTAATTCTTAAGTCTGTATTTCAGATCAGCTAGTCATTTAAATGAAAACCCATTCATTTTGTTGGTAATGTTACATCTTGTTTAAAAAATTCCCAGTTTGGTTTATGAATCCAAAATCCAACTGTTGCCAAAGACAGAAAGCTGTCGACACACTCTCCCCCACCCCCTTAACTCTCACCTCTTCTCATCACCTGCGTCTATGATTTACACGATACATTTCACTTTCTTCCTTAGGTTTGAGTAAAATAGTCTTGGTACCAGTTTTCACACTTCCTTCAATCCGTCTCTTCAAAGGTGACTTTTCCCCTCCAGGATAATTACAATCGCAGCACCTTAGCATGTCCTAATGGACCTGGCTCCTGCTACCTCCTCTTAATGACACTTCGCAATACCCTCCACACACTCTTATCCTCCATGCCAACAATACAGAACTAGTTATTATAAACTTCTCTCAGTTCAAGCACTGATTTCTTGGGACTCCTCACTAGCTAACTGAATTATTCTTTGACCTTCAAGCCTCTGTCTTTGAGTGGACAATTTTGCTAATACTAATCATCACTCTGCTTCCCAAAAGTGGTGTTACATTCCATCAGAAAAATATTTACTAGCAGTGCACAGATTAAAAGCGTAGTGCATGCCTGTGATCCTGGCACTGGGTAGGCAGAGGGCAGAAACTGTTAAAGTTAAAGTCCAGCCTGGGCTACATAGTAAGCTCCTGGTCAGCCTGGGCTACATAGTGAAACCCTGTCTCAAACAAAAATAGGAGTGTGTGGTGACACAGGCCTGTGATCCCAGCACTCAGGAGACAGATGCATGAGGACTACCAAGTTACAGGCCAACCTAAGTGTCATAGGGAATTTCCAGATAGTGAGCCCCTACCACAAAAAAAAAAAAAAGTTTTTTTGTTTTTTATTTTTTTTCCTATTACACTGGATTGTGCTGCCACGATTACCCACCTCATGTGTTGAACGGACAGCTCTGTTTTCATGCCTAGGTGCCCAACCTACTACACAGCAGGTGCAGAACAGACATTTCATAAGTGATATCTAAGTGAATGAACTCACCAGGGAGGTCCAAGTTAATAAAAATCTTTTAGCCATGGAAAAACTTAGCACATTCATTACACAAATTAATAAATCAGTGCTGCGACCAAGTAGCTTGGAAATATAAAGACTACTTATAGCTATTTTTATTTCCCTCCACAAGTTCATCAAATTAATTATGAGCACATATTTGATGTGCAGGCAGAGGACATACAGGAATACCACTAACTGAAACACACACTCCATTTTTATCAGACTGCATTTTTATTGCAAGCCAGGTTTTCTTTCCCCCACACTAGGCTGATATCTGCACTGTCCAATCCAGTAGCCACTACCTACAGATGGCTATTCAAGTTTCAGTCCATTAAAATGAAACAGATTTTGTAATTCGGTTCTTCAATTGCACTAGCCACATCTCAAGTGCCCCAAAGCCATACCTGTCTGGTGGCTATGATGCTCCACAGTGCACACACAGAACATCTTTAGCAGCACTGTCTACACAATAACAAACATGTCCTCAGAAAACCTCACTTACTTCTTAGCTCCCACGATCCTGGTCCTCCTCTGCTGCTTAAGGGATGTGGGTCCCGGGGTCTAGCAAATCACAAGCACACGAGTGAGTGCTAGGGACCTTTGAACCTCATCCACAAAGAGATGAATTCCCCTTGTGCCTAGATGTGAAGCTGTCCCGAACAACTACTTCAAATGGACCGAAGGCGACACTCTTTAGGAAACCTGTGCCACCATTCTACTTTTCTACAATGTAAAGACTAGTTGACAATACCAGAGCTTTCATCCTTTGCCCATTGTCAAAACCCTATCCTAGATGGAGGCTCGAAAAGAAATGACGGGGAAAAAAAAAAAATATATATATATATACATGTATAAATATACATATATAATATATTATATAGAAACGGGAGGCACTGGGGATGCTGAAGGAATATAAATAATTAAAATCTGTAGAGGAACTGAGTCCGAGGATACGAGGAATAGACAGTAAAAATAAAAATGGGGGAAAAAAAGGGGGAGACTGGATCTAATATAAAAGGGTGGGGCCTACGATGGGCTCTGAAAAAAAAAAAAAAACAATTCTGAGTACAAGATAAAAGCAAAGGACCGAGTGTTTTCAGCTCGACAGTTCTATCTCTAAAGTATAACGGTCACACCAAGAAACTCACGGCGGTGACTGCACCGAGTCTGGAAGACATCACTCCCCCTCCACGCCTAACAATTTCACCGAAGGGCTCCGGCCAGACCAACGCCACTTCCGCTCTCCTGTCCTCTCCCGGATGTGGTCTCCGCGGCGACTAGCCCGGTTCTGAACGTCTACTTCCGCCTAGCGGCTTCTGAGGGGGCTGCGGCGGGAAGGGGTCACGTGACCACTCGTCCTCCGCTTCCATTGAGACCCCGCCCCCATCGCAACAGAGGAGTAGGCAGGCGGTCGGGGCCAGAGGGTTGAAGCCAAGGGGAGGAGTCTGAAGATTTAACCTACGTTTGCACACCTAGCCCTTCCAATCCCATAAGTCTTACAGATGCAAACAGTTCAAATCCCCCCTTTATTGATCTTAAAGACCCATTCTTTTCCGCTTCGCTCCCAGATAGCTCTTTCATTGCTGGGGGTGAGGGGCAGATCTCTCCTTATCCACTAACTTCATGCCTCCAAACTTGTCCAGCTTTTGGATTTTTTGCTGTGGTCCCTGAAAGACATGAACTCTTTAGCCAAGCTACATCTGGATCTCTCCTTAGGGGAATGATGCTTGAGCCTCCCTGGGACTGTGATAGGGTGTCTCATAGTGACAGTGCTGGTTCCTCTCAGAGTGACTTCAGTGCATCCTCTCAGAATGACTGTGTCTGCCTTCAGAGGGATTATAGTGAGTTCTCTTAGAATCTGGAAGAATGCTTGTAGCCTGGGCTTGCATGAACTGTACTTGCTTAATCCAGAACTATGTCCTTTCCAGCCTGCGGGAATGGAAAAGGATCTTTCAGAGTATCTACCATGGCTCCTTTCTGAATGACTGTCCATTGACCTCCTTGTGAGACTGAGCTAATACGCTGGCTGGCTGCTGCCCCTTCTTTCTCCTTTACCCCCTCTATTCAATTATCTACTCTTGAACTGTCAAGATGGCCTGGTAGATAAAGGCCAAGCCTAAAGACATGAGTTCAGTTCCTGGGATCCATATGGTGGAAGGAGAGAACAAACTTTACCTCCACACTATTAACTTTCTCTTTTTTATGTAGTTCAGGACCCAGGAAATAATTTCCACTTCTAGGGTGCATCTTCCTACCTCAAGTAATGAAGTCAAGATAACCACTCTCAGGCATGCCCAGAGGCTGACCTCGTCTGGATAATCAGTCACACATAGTCCCTTCGGTGATTCTAGATCCTGTCATTTGACAGTATTAATGATCAAAAGTCTGCCCCTTGTCAACTTGACCCAAACACATCAAGCATATTTTTTATCACGTTTTTGTGTATCTATGTACATGTACAGGTACCAAGGTACAAGTGTGGAGATCAGAAGACAACTTTTAGCAGTCAGTTATTGCCACCATGTGGATCTTGAAAATCAAATTCAGGGAGTCACGTTTGACAGTAGGCAGCTTTACCAGCTGAGCCATCTTGCTGCCCCCCCAAACACATCAGTCTTAATCTACACTCCTCCTCTATTTGTCTTTATGGGTTCATGTTACCTTTTAACACGAAGATATACTCAGTCTTTGACATCTACAGTACATATCCTCTAACTTGAGCAAGCCCACTCTATGCCTCTAGCTTGGTTTCTTTTCTGGAAATAATGTGGTCTCCATATCTTCACATTCACAGCTTCACACAGAGGTATTGTGGGGCCTCCTCTGAGGGAGCCTGGCCCTGCCACACATTGCCAATTTCAAGGTGGATTTTCCAGCTTCAGTTAACCTACAATGTGTTCCTTCATAGGCAGGTCTAGGCTAATCTAATCTAGAAGGTTCTTCACAGGTATGCTCTTGAGCATAAACTCTCACAATTAGCTTACAAAAGACCAGAAGTGGTTATTAAAGATGGCTTCGTGGTTAGAATGCTTTCTGTGCAAATGTGAGGACTGGAATTTGGACCTCCAGAAACCCATGGATAGGTTAGGTGAGTTTGGTGGCCCACCTGTAATTCCAGCCTCAGAAGGTGGAGGAGATAGAATTTCCAGAGCAAGCTGGCTAGCAAGAGTAGCCATACCAGCTAGCTCCGGGTTCGAATGAGAGACCCTGTTTCCAGTGAATGAGGTAGAAAAGCAATTGAGGACTATTTCTGACACCAAGATTGGGCCTCCATATGCGCGTACATATGTGCACCCACATACATGCAAAACCCCAAAGACACGTATATGACACATGCGGTCACTCATGAAAAATGGAGAAAGGAATAAAATTGAGTTTACAAAATAGTAGTCTTCCATATGGCATTTCCACACACCATTAGGCTCAGCAAATTACATTCCTCTTTCTCTTGTGCTCACATCTGGAACCAGCTTAAATCATTTCACCTCCAGTAGCCGCTTCTGTTTATTCATTCTTCAAACCCAAGTCTTCCTCCAATAGCCTTGTCTTCTGCTGGAATGACTTCTCACACATTCTTACAGATCTACTTGGTAAGTTATTTGTCCCATGATGAAATGAGCCAATTCAAGCTGGATTCAATTACATTAAATACAGGTTTATTAGCCCAAGGACAGAGGCCAGGGAAGTCACCAAGGGAAGGAGGTGGGAAGAGAGAGAAAGAAAACTCTCAAGCAAGAGAGTGGGGAGACCAAAAATGTCTTGATTATATGAGGAAGAGCATCGGTGGAAAGAGCAGCCCAGCCCCTGGTCTGGAAAGTTCAGTGTTATGGGCAGAGTAACCTGGGTAGGGACTGAAGGATGCTGGGAGATCATGGAGGACAGGTCTGCTTTGATA
>NW_022196912.1:24194833-24195907 GCF_008632895.1 Mastomys coucha
ACGGCAAGCCAGATGTCATCGCCATCTTGTAATGGCGATGTGCTTATGAAGTGGCTTCCCACAGTGTACCACATGAATGCACAAGAGAGTCAGAAGACAGCAACAGACCCCCTGGAACTGGAGTTAGGGACAGTTGTGAGAGACTATGTGGGTGCTGGAACTCAGCTCAAGTCCTCTGCAAGAGCAGCCAGTGTTCTAACCATTGTGCAGTCTCCCCAGCCTCACTCTTCACATCTTACATGGCTTCAGTACACTTGTCAAGACAATGAGGTTAACATGAGAAGTGGAGAATCCAGAATCAAAGGGCATCCTTGTCTACATTGCAAATTCAAAGCCAGCTTGAGCTACATAAACCCTATTTCAATAAAATGAGAACATTGGTACATTAACTCCAGCTTTTGTTTGTCTCATATTTTCACACCAGGGTTCAGGATCCAACCTAGAGCACCGTGTTGCTGGAGACCCAACCCAAAGCCCTCTGAGTCCTAAGCAAGTGTTCTATCACTACACCAACAAAGAAAAGGAATCCCTACATTTGAGTCTCTGTGATGTTCTCTTTATGTTTAGACTGAGATTCTGTGATTGGGAAGGGGTGGTAATGGAGCACACACAGCAGTGGCCCACCCTTCTTATTCCACCAGGTCAAGAGGGACACACTATCAACTTGTAACACTAGTGTCAAGCCATTTACAGAGTGTGCATGCTGCATCTCTCTACCTGACGTTACTATTTTCCTTTGTTCATACTTTGCTTCCAGAAGTGTCCTATAAATCTAACTCCTATTGGAGGTACGGGTTAGCATGATTAAGCCCTATCTCCTGGAGGAATAATAAAACACATACTACATGAAATTCTTTTTTAAAGATTTATTTATTTATTATATGTAAGTACACTGTAGCTGTCTTCAGACACACCAGAAGTCACCAGATCTCATTATGGATGGTTATGAACCACCATGTGGTTGCTGGGATTTGAACTCAGGACCTTCGTCAGAGCAGTCAGTGCTCTTAACCACTGAGCCATCTCTCCAGCCTGTGAAATTCTTGAGTAAGAAAGTTTGGCACCCCTCTCACC
>NW_022196912.1:24197570-24206863 GCF_008632895.1 Mastomys coucha
TCATTTTCTTGCTCCATTTGTCCAGCTTTATCTGTGGGAAGCTCTTCTTGCCTGCTTGCTTTTGACAGAACTCATCATTATAGGTATACATTTTTTGCAGCCTATTTTAATAAACGTTCAACCTCTCCTCTTTCTTACCACCGGCCAGAGGTAGTGGAAGAGAAAAGTTATTAGGATATGAGGACATGGACATGTTTAGCAATAGTTCTTTGGGGCAAGCTCAATCTTCTTTGTCAGCAGTTCAGTCCCCTAACAAACACCAGATACAAACCAGCACCTGCAGTGCAGTCCTCTCAGCAGGCACACACCACACATGAACCAGCAGCTGTAGTTCAATCCTAAAGAAACTGCAAGGTTCGCCCACCAGCCCGAAGCAAGGCTGAAGAAGCAGGAAGAAGCCACAGGAACTTCATGAGAAGTTCTTTGGCAAGTTTCTCTATGGCAGCCCTACCACAAGCTGGGCCCAACAATGCTATGTGTACTTGCTGGTTTTGTGTGTCAGCTTGACACAAGTTGGAGTTATCTCAGAGAGAGGAGGTTCAGTTGAAGAAATACCTCCATGAGATCCAGCTGTAAGGCATTTTTTTCAGTTAGTGATCAATGGTGGGAGGGCCCATTGTGGGTGGTGCCATCCCTGAGCTGGTAGTCATGGGTTCTGTAGGAGAGCAAGCTGAGCAAGCCAGGGAAGGAAGCCAGTAAGTAACATCCCTCCATGGCCTCTCAATCATCAGCTTCTGCTTCCTGACCTGCTTGAGGTCCAGTCCTGACTTCCTTGGTGATGAACAGCAACATAGAAGTGTAAGCTGAATAAACCCTTTCCTCCACAACTTGCTTCTTGGTCATGATGTTTGTTCAGGAATAGAAACCCTGACTAAGACACTATGTCAGGCAAAATAATATATGCATATCGTTAGCAAAAAAAAAAAAAAGTGAAGCAAAGCAAAACAAACCAATGCTAAGTGCTCCTCTCCAGCTCTCTGTGGGGTCATATTTATACTCCATCATGGGTCCTTTCATGTGTCTGCTTCAAGAAAACATTCTTTCACCTGTCTACTTTAGCAAGACATCCTTGCACCTGTGTGCCTCAGGAAAACATCATTTGACAAAACTGACTTTCTAAATAAACCAGAGGTTTCCTCTTCACATCACTGTGGAGTCAGGCACCCTATAAAAAAGAGCTTACCTTCTATGTCTCTCACTCTGTAGCCTTCAGTCACCAGCTAAACAGAGACCCAATTCTTCCCCCTCCTACAAAGGGAGTGTTTTATAATAGATTCTACATGCAAAGTTTGTTCTTGAAACACTAAGATTTAATCCCTGTGTACAAACCCTGCCTTGAATTTAGATGGGACACTAGGCATTTCGCTGTGTTTGTTGAGTCCATGAATGGAGCCAGGTTACTTTCATGCCCTACCTGGTTCAAACTCCATTCTTTGGCCTTAAGTACTCTTTAACATACATATTCAAGATCCATGCTAGCTGACCTAAGTTGGGAAAAACAGCCACTGGCTGACCTGACAGCATGGTCCATTTTTAACATATTAGACTTCACATGTGCTCAATCCCCAATTGTCTGCTACCCTAAGTCCTCTCAGTTTTGATCTGGCCTTGGGTATCCCAGAGTTCATTTCCTTTTATATTCTTTGGTCCTGAGTCTTCTGGGTCAGCAGTGCCCCTGTCCCTCCAACCTGTTATCCTTCCACCACCACCACCACAGCCTGTTCTCCAGTTGTTTTCATCCCCTAAGATGTTTGATTTCTCCAAATAGTGCTAGCTATTTAGAAGCAGGCTGTAGTCCATTTGTCTCTGAATAATTTTTTGAGAGGGAGAGTGATCTTGCTATGTAGCTTCCAATGCACATCCTGTCCCAAAGCACGTCTGCCCTGTCCTCCCACGTGAAGGGACTGCAGACATTCACTCCTCCCCTTACACAATTCTAACACTAGCAAGTTTCTGAAGTTCTTTAGCTCTGCCTAGAGCCCAGAATCCACAGACAAAGCCCTAATTCTCGGTTATTCACTCTGCATAACCACTGTAAGCCTGAAAGAAGACATTCTCAGATTTTATTTGTCCCACTTTAACTTCCTTTGTTCCACAACTCTCCTTGATTCTTGACCTCCCCTGTCATATCCCAAAATAACTCTAGCACTAAAAGTTCCCAGAGCTCTCTCTGTGAGAGAGCTCCTGGGGACATCTATTAATTAGCTGTTTCTCTGCCACAAGGGGGAGCCAGACCTCAACAGTGAGATCCTTGGCTGCAGGCACCTCAAGCCTGGACCTGGGATGAATCCGGGTCCCTTTGATTTATCAAAACCCATGACAGCTTCAGTCTAAAGCAGTGCAGACAACTTTCTACTGTCTGTTGGGTTCTCCCACCAAAGGGTGCCCAGCACCCCCAGAGTTCCTTATACTCTTGCAAACACGGGGAGAGGATGTAGCCAATGTCTCTGCTCACTGGTCTCTGAGTGGATGTGGCATTCTTCCTAGTCCCCAAGGATCTTGTCTAACTGGCATTGTCTGTCTCTCTGGAATGATGTCTGGAACAGAGCTTCTCTCTAGCTGGGAATACCTGAAGGCCCTGTTTGCCTTGTTTGTGTGTAGTGAGTCTGATTACTGATTTTTTTTTTTTTTTTTTTTTTTTTTTTTTTTTTTTTTTTTTTTTTTTTTTTTTTTTTTTGGCAAGGTTGGATTCCAAAAGAAGACATTTAGTTTTATTCCTGAGTTCAGAAGATGCCAGTGAAGATCCAGCTCTTTGGGGACTCTTCCCCAATTCTGGTCTGTTAGTACCCCACCCTACCACCACCAAACTGAGTTTGTCCCACAATGTGTCTTGCTGGTACAAGTCCCCTCAGAACTGGACAGAGACTCTTTCATGGTCCCAGAAACATCAATTCAAGGCACCACAGGCTGTAGG
Source organism: Mastomys coucha (assembly GCF_008632895.1). Classification (NCBI taxonomy): domain Eukaryota; kingdom Metazoa; phylum Chordata; class Mammalia; order Rodentia; family Muridae; genus Mastomys; species Mastomys coucha. The sequence goes on from NW_022196912.1 coordinate 24,200,485, forward strand.
GTCTCCAAAGGCTTGGGTGCTGCGCTTCTGACCGGGCCCAGAGAGGGCGCTCCTAACAACCTCACAGACTGAAGGAGCTGCAGCCAGGCGTTCCTTAGCCTCAGTGATGGAGCACCTGAGGAGGAGGCTCAGCAAGGCGGTGGGGATCACCTAGTGGAAGGAACAGGGAGGGCTGAAGAAAAAGTATGGCCATTTGAGGAATAACCCTGGAGTGGCTAGAGAATTGGACACAGGGGTTAGCTTGGAAGCAAGTATAGGTGGTTGTTATCTGGACTAGAAAGAGGTGGGGTCAAGAGCAGAGAAAAACTGCCACTGAAGTTGGAAAACTCCTATGCAAAGAGCCCTTCTCTTGCTCTTTCTTGATGCCCCTCCAAGGCACAACAGAAGACCTCTTGTTGGTATCTTTTTTGCTTCTGTAGCTTCTGTCACAGTTGTACCTACTCATCCCACCCCTACTCCATCCACCCAGCCCTCCAAATGGGAGCTCCAAGTGGAAAGGTATCTCTGAGCTTTGTAAACTCAGTGCCACACAAAGTTCCAGAGATGCTTGAGATCCTCAGAAAGTGTTGAGCAGCCAGCCGGGGAAGGGTACCTTTTCCTTCTCGTGGGCAACCTGGACATGGCAGGAGATGGGAGCAGCGCGGACATCATCTGACAGTGGCTGAGGAAAATGGATCACTTGAAGAAGGCTCTCGATGCACCGAGCCTTGGACTGTCCTGAGAACCTCTGTGGAAGAAGCAATGAGGTCAGCATCAGGGTAGATGCCTAAGAGAACTGAAAATAGTGTCTTGGGAGTAAGAAGAAACATGAGAGAGTAGGGGCTGTAATCCTGAAGACTGGTTGAAGACACTACAGAGACTCCCTTCCTGCAGTACCAAAATCACAAGGTATAAAGAAAAACTGGGTTAAAGGAGTTAGCAGTAAACCATCACCTGCTCATAATGAATGGGAAATTGGTGAGATGTACAACTGGGTCCCAACAACCCTACAGGTCAATGATCAACTATTGCAACCTTCAAGGCCATCATCTATTATTCTCTCTGGTCAGCAGCCATTCCCACTTCTCTCTAGCATTAACTCCTGCTTTTTCTTCTGGATAACTGATAATCTCCATCCTGGGGGATATAATCAAGTCCATCTCCCATCCCATCTCAAAGTCAATTTGACAACACACAAAGCAGGTGGGCAGAGAACCCTTTCCCCTGGAGGACAGTGATTGGTTCAAGGTTGTGCACATGACCCAAGACAAGCCAATAAGAGCCCTCTGCCAGACACTCCTCAAGTCACCAGAGACAGAGAGACTCCTTCCCACTGGGGTTGCTAATTGCCAGGATGAGTTCCTGGCTGTCCTGGAACTCAGAGATCAGCCTGCCTCTGCCTCTGGAGCTGAGATTAAAGGTGTGCACCACCATCGCCCTGCTAAGAGTTGGGATTCTGTTGCATCCTTGAAACTAAAGATTGTCAACTGGAGGTTATTGTTTTACACTTACGTACTGGTCAGGGCACAGAGGTCCTTGTACCCACCCAAAGCACTAAGGGAACCAGGAATGTGAATCATGCATCTTTATCTCCTCCATGAAGGAGATAAACATCAAATACCGGCATTCCATCCAGAAAGTCGAGGGTGGATTTTGTTAACATCCTGGTGACCTTTTGCTGTCTGTGGAGGTCGACCTCCCTCACCTTTTGCTACAGAGACAGACCTCACCCAAATTCCCCAGAATGTTTGCCCCAGACTCCTCCCTTCCTAGACTATTACCATCCTTAGGGAAGATGTCACATGTACTTTGTGGCCTACTGAACTCTATGCTCAGAAATCACACTAGATTTTAGGCCCTTTAGCTACAGAACCCAGCCTCATGGTCACAAGCACTTTGTAAAAGAGTTTCTATGTAGTCACACCTTCAGCTTTATTGTGTGCCTGGAATTGGACTGATTGGATTGACTGCTACCTAGAAACCTTTCCTCAAAATGTACTGTGTTTTGAATATGCCCACAATGAACCACTTGGCATTAGACTCCCTGAAGTCTGATCCAGGTTGGTAATATCAATCTACATTGGGTTTCCATTCTTATCTATTCCCATAGTTCAGTTCCCTACATGACACCTGCAGGGACCCCCTCAATGTACCTGTGTGTGAAAGCATGCAGACTAGAGGTTATATCTGAGAAAGATGTGAAAAAAATAGCCCTTGACCCTACAACCCCCCCTCACTTTACAAAAATATTCTCTGTGGCCATCTAGGGTTGGGAGCCTCCCATCATGCTCTGACCTGCAACATGGCCAGTGCCCTCCAGAAGAGTTTAGAGTTGGCGATGCGGAGGTCCAGCATATGGTTCTGTAGGGTCTTCCCCAGCAGCACATGGGCCCCAGTACTCACTGTGTTCAACACCCACTTGGTGCTTAACTCACGCTGGAACTTCTAAAATGAAAACATGGGAGAACACCTGAAGTTAGAGGCTGGGAAAGAAACAGGATGAGAGAACCTCTTGTCGTAGGAAATCAGACAGCAACATACAGATCATTCATTTGATGAGACCAGGCTTTAATAATCTTTTTGACTTTTTGTTCTATTCTTTTGAGGGCTAAACTTAACCCGGATGCCCCAGTTGCCCAAGGTCAGATTACTTCCTGAAATACTAGAGCTGTTTTTGTAAGATAACAAGCCACCTGTTTTCACTTCAGTAAACAAGGGTACTTGCCCCAACTGCATAGGATGTGCTTGATCACAGGTAGGTGGCAGGTACCTAGGCAGGACGTACATCAGAATGTGTGCTTGCCTTTGATTGGATGAAGGCAGGATGTACACAGCCCTGTGGGTTTGGCCCTTATATGCACCCAATTAATGTAACTCAACAAAGTCTTTGGGAACCCCGGGTATGGACAGAGCTAGAGTCCATCCTCCTAGCCAGTTTTTAATAACGCTTGCTTTAATTAGACAGTCATGGAGTTGGTCTTTCTCCTAGACATTTTCAACTTCATTTTAAAAAACAAGTTATTGGGTTTTTATCATGTATGCTTGTATGTTTCTTTGTACCACACAAATGTTGTAAACTTGGAGGCCAGAAGAGGGTATCAGATTATTTGGAGTTAAGCCATGTGGATGCTGCCAGTTAACCCTGGGTCTTCTGGAAAAGCAAGAAGTGCTCATAACTACTAGGGCATCTCTCAAGCCCCCAAATTTTTATTTGGCCCTCAGGGGATCCATAGATCCTCTGGTGTGGGAGGAGGAAATTACTGGGCACTTATCTACTAGTCACTCTGAAGGCAGAGGTGGCACCTTATTCTATTCCAGAGTCTCAGTCCTTCTGACAGTGTGAAATTGTCATAAAAACACTTGGAAGTGTATATGCTAGAATCTTTTTTGTTCATCTTTAAAAGATTTTCTTTATATTGTGTTTATCTGTGTGTTTGCCTGTGCGACACAGAATGCCCGTGGAAGTCAGAGGGCAACCAATGGGAGTTCAGTCTCTCCTCCCACCACTTAGGTGCTAGGGACTGAACTTAGATCATCATCGGATTTGGTGGCAAGTACCTTTACTCACTGAGCCATTTTACCTCCCCACCCTTTTTTTTTTTTTTGAGACAGAGGCTCACTGTGAGGTGCAGTCTGGTCTCCATATCCCAAGTACTGTTATTGTAAGTATGCAGCAACACACCTAGATATACTAAGTCTATTATTATCATTGTCATCATCATTACATGGATGGCAGGGTTTGAACTCCATTTCCAAGCTTGTTAATCAAGCATTTTTACCCACTGAGCCATCTCACTGGCCCTTTACTAAAACATTTAACAAGTGCATGACATGCATGCTGAGTAAGAGTACAATCAGACTGGTTGGTTCTCTGTCATCCAGGAAAAGGGAGTGCCATTTGAGGAATTGTTTTCATCAGATTGAACTGTAGGCATGTCTGTGGGGCATGCTCTTGATTAATGATTGACATGAAAAGCCCCTCCTGTGTCAAGTGCCATCCCTGGGCAGGTAGTACTGGGGCATAGAAGAAAGCAAACTTTGCAGGCCATGGAGAGTAAGCCAGTGACCTGCATTCTCTATGGCTTCTGCCTTAATTTCTGCCCTGGCATCCCTCACCTATAGAATTTGACCTGTGAGTTGTGAGATTTGCTAAACACTTCTCTCTGATGCTGCTATGGTTGTGGTATTTTATCACAGCAATAGAAACCCTAACTGAGACAGGTGCTATATGCCATGTATAACACTGCTTGTAGGAAAGAAGCCAATTAAATCTGAGTTATATTATTAGCCATTTATCCCCTAAGTATCACTAACAAAGTTAAAGTTTACATGATTGAATTTAAAGTTCAGATAGAAAAATTTATCTGTAATTATAGGTAAGAAAGTCCTTAATATTTAATGGAGGACTGGATCTTCCAAATATTCACCATGCCATAAACATTCTATAATTAAGCTCATGGCAATAGCACATCAAAGGACAGACCACTGGAACTAAACAGAATATCCAGAATGTGCCAGGTGGCAGTGGCACACACTTTTATCCCAACATTTGGGAGGCAGAGGTAGGCAGATTCTGAGTTCAAGGACAACCTGGTTTACAGAGTAAATTCCAAGACAGCCAAAGCTACAAACTTGTGGGGAAAAAAGGAAGGAAGGAAAGAAGAAAGAAAGAGAAAGCCAGAATGCTTCTCACATTACAAAAATACATACAAACTCACAGTATTATTATAAACCAGTGCATACAGAACTTAAGTATATGGCACACATAACATCCTAAGTCACTCAAGCTAGACTTAAAAATGAAACTGAGACAATTGTGGTTGCTTGGAGAGAGTGACCCCCATAGACTCATATGTCTGAATGTGGAACTGTTTGGGAAGGATTAGGAGGTGTGGTTTTGTTGGAGTTGTGTCACTGAAAGTACTGTGGGCTTGGAGGTTTCAAAAGCCCAAACCATTCCCAGTTAACTCTCTCTGTTTCTTGGTTTTTGAACATGTAATCTCTCAGCTACTGGTCCAACACCATGCCAGCCTGCCTGTTGCAATGCTCCATACTATGATGGTCATGGACTCACACTCCGAATCTGTAAACAGGCCTCCAGTTGAATGCTCTCTTTTATAAGATGCCTTAGTCATAGCAATAGTAAATTAAATAAGGAAATTAGACAGTTGCTTGGGAAAATATAGATGGGTTCATGCCTTACTGCATACACAAGAGTAAACAAAATTCCTAAGAAATACAAAAAGAAACACACAGGTGCCATACCAGCATGGGTGTGGGGAGCTTTCTGTGCTTCATGACCCAAATGGTAACAAAGACGTAACAAATTCAACATCAGACAAATTAAAGCAGACTTTTTTTTTTTGCAGATTAAAGCCCAAAGAATACATTTACAACATATATGAGAAATAGAACACTAATTGCTTTATAAAGAACTCAAGGTCAAGAGTCAGAAAGATTTAAAAGTCTGTTAGAAAAGGGAGCAAAAGCTGGGCATGGTGTCTGACATCTGTAATCCCAGCACTCTGGAGGCAGAAAGGATCTTTATGGATTTGACACTTGTGGATTTACACAGGGAGTTCCCTGACAACTGAGAGAAGGGGTGAAGCAGGAGGGGAAGCAAAAGAGAGCAGGAAGGAGATGGAGGATAGCAGAGGGAGCAGAGGGGAACACAGGGACTCTGCTTCTCACATAACAGAGATAAAGGCTGGGATGTGGCTCAGTAGCAGAGCATTTGCCCGGTGTGAGCGAAGGCCTGAGTGCTATTCCACTGCTTCAAAATGTCAATATATATTGTAATATACGTGAAAATTACACAGGAATTGAATGTCTCACTGATCAAGGTGACAAATCCAGAAGCTGGACAAAAGTCTCTGGGAGGACACCTGATCAGAGGAGAAGGGGAGGGAGAAGGATTGTAGGAGGGGGTGACCGGGAGGGGGGCAGTGAGGGGATATAAAGTGACTAAGGTAAAAAAAAAATTAAATTAAATTTTTAAAAAAGAAAAAAAGCTTTGCTTTCCTGTCATAGTAACAGAGCCACACATAAGAGAAAAATCAATAGATAAATCTCACATTATTATCAGTATGTCATTAATTTAGACCTCTGAGATATGTTTAATGTAGTTAAATATTTTAGGTCTTTAGAGTTATTGCAAAAAAAAATGTGAGAATCATCAATTTTCTGGCAATCTTAATGGCTTTAACAGACATCTTTGTCTGCTAGGGGAGTATTTGTCATTGGGGCCTTAATGTTTATGAAGTGCTTGATTAAGTAAGTTTTGTTTAATTGGACTCGATACGTACAATGTTGCAATTTTTATACCCTTTAAAGTAAATTAACACCTGCAAAAAACTGAAGGATAAAGAATTGCTTTGACAGGACAGCTACACAGAGAAAC
>NW_022196912.1:24206873-24223748 GCF_008632895.1 Mastomys coucha
ACACACACACACACACACACACACAAAATGTCTCTGGAAGGCTGCATGGAGCCAGCAGTCTCTAAATACAGAATCTCTAAGCACAGAGTCTATGGAAGAAAACAATGTCTAACAACATGACACTGGCACTGCCCTTCTACAACAATCTAACATTTCTAGGTATTTATCTCATGGAAACACTTGGATGCATGCATACACATTGCATCACTATTGGTGATAGCAAAATGTTTAAAATAAGCAAATGCCCCAAATAAGAGATCGGCCAGGTAAGCTACCACACTGGAACATTCACAGCGAAGAAGAGATCTAGGCACTGCAGTGGACTGATATTCAGAAGGTGCTAAGCAAAGCACATGGGATGTAAAATGTCTACCACCCTTTACTCAGAAATAACGAGTGGTTTTTCTTTGTTTTTTTTCTGTTTTGTTTTGCTTTTTCAAAAAGAAACACTGGAAGTATGTTTAAGTATGGCTATGACCAGGTTTGAGGAAGCCAACTTGAACAAGCTCTGATTCTGAGGCTTCAATGAAAAGTAAGTATTAAGAGAATATATTCAACTCCATCCAGTGGTGGCAGGGCTGTCTCTGACTCTTGCCTGCTCTGGGGGCTTTTCCTCCTACTGAGCTGCCTTGTCCTGCTTTAATGTGAGGGGATGTGCCTAGTCTTATTGTAACTTGATGTTCTGTGTTTGGTACAAATCCTGGGAGGCCTGCCCTTTTCTGAAGGGAAACAGAGGAGGAATGAATCTGGGGAAGGGGGAGAGAGACTTGGCAGAGAAGAGAGAGGGGAAACTGAGGGTGGGATGCAATATATAAGAGAAGAATTTTTTAAAATGTTAGCTTAGAAGAGAGAGGAGAGAGAGAGAAAGGGAGAGAAAAGGAGGGAAGGAGGGAGAGAGAGAGGGAGAGGGAGGGAGGGAGGGAGGGAGAAAGGGAGGGAAGGAAAGAGAGAAAGAGAGAAAGAGAGAGAGAGAGAGAGAGAGAGAGAGAGAGAGAGAATGAATTTATTAGGGGAAGCTGTGCATGTTAGAACATGCCTTTGTTTCCAGCCTTCAGGAGACAGAAGCAGGCAGATCTCTGTGAGTTTGAGGCCAGTCTGGTCTACAAAGTTAGTTCCAGGACAGCTAAGGTGACACAGAGAAACCCTGTCTCAGAAAAAAAAATAAAAAGGTCATGGTGGGGGGCAAAGGGGGAAGGAATAAGGGTGAGTAATGAGAGGCCAAAGAGATGGCTGAGTGTGAAGAGCTCCTGCCCCTCTGCCTCTAGATCTGAGCTAGATTCCCAGCACCCACATTGGGAGGTTCACAATCACCTGTAACTTCAGTTTCAGGAGATCCAGTGCCCTCCTCCGACCCACAGCACTGCACATGCATGGTGTAAATTCAGACAAGCAGGTACACACATGCATATGTATAAAAAATAAAATAAAATGAAATAAAAAATTGAAAAATACATTAAAATACATCTAAGCCATGCAGATGGTGGATGTCTGTAATCCCAGTATCCTGGAGGCTGAGTTAGGAGGGTTGAGTTCAAGGCCAGTCTGGCCTTTGTAATAGTTCTAGTCTAGCTAGGCTACATAGAAACCATATCTCAAAAACAAAAAAACAAAAACAAAAACAAAAAACCCTAAACATTTAACAACAAAAGAAAATTCATGAGTCCATAATGACTTTAAACAAACGCAGTTGGGGTGGGGAGTGAATCAGAAGCTCCTTAAGAAAAAAAGCTAGTTAATGAATGTTTAAGAGGAAGAGAGCTAGAAATAGAAAAATCACCAGTTGAGAGTCACCATGGGAAAAACTGAGTCAAGTGGAAATCAGCAGCACATGCGGAAACAGTGTGGTAAGGCTGGCTGGGTGACAGTATGTGGAGAGACAGAAGCCATCACCAGCACTGAATGGCCTCATGGCCTCACCCAGGAAGAAACACACATGCCAGGTGACTCCTGATGGGACATACAAGTCTCCGAAGGGAAAAAAAAAAAAAAAACTTTAAATCTGAAAATGAGGAAAAGGCAACACAGCACCTTTGTACATTCTAGAAATGTGAGGTACGTTCCAGAAAAAGATTTGCCTAGATTTCTAAAAATGTCAGTGTCATGACAAACAAGGTAAAAAGAAGAAGACTGAAGATGAGGAAGAGGCCAGAGAACTAGTGACTACGGTTGGTAGGTTCTCCTTGATTGGGTTCTAGATCTGGAAAATAAAAACAACTTCCCCAGGGATAACTCAGGAAATCTGAATTTAGGTAATGAGATCACATTAATTGTCATTCCCAGAGTGGATAATTATATCATACTTATAGTGGCAAATGTCTTTGCTCTTTAGGGACATATTCTAAAGTAATTGGTGTGAAGTTTTGGTTTTAGGTTTTTTGTTTGGTTTTTTGGGGGAGGGGATGGGGTCTCATGTAAGCCAAAGTGACCTCGAGTTCATTATGTAGCTAGGGATGGCCTTGATCTTTTCCTGATCCTGCTTTTGCCCCCAGATGATGGGATTACAGGATGTACCACTCTGCCTGGCATAGTGTGAAATATAAGACAGCCTCACTTATCTATCATATGCTCTAGGGAAAAGAAAGAGATGAAGGAAATGTGACAGAGGAGGGCCAGTGAATAGGACACAATGTTTCAAATTAAGAGTGAAGACCATTACAGTATCAAAAATATTTCTCCAAGTAAAGCAACAGGTCTGAGCTGGGTGTTGTTAACTTGATACAAGCCAGAATCCTGTGGGAAGAGGAAACCTTAAATGAGGAACAGCCTCCATCACACTGTCAGTAGGACATTTTCCTGGTTGGTGACTGATATGTGGGGTCCAGCCCACTCTGGGTGGTGCCACCCCTCAGCAAGCAGTCGTGGCTTGTATAAGAAAGCAAGCTGAGGGCTGGTGAGATTGTTCAGTAGGTAGAGGTGCTGACAACTTAAAGTCAATCCCCTGGGTTCACAAGGTAGAAGAGAGCTCACTCCTATAAACACACACACACACACACACACACACACACACACACACACACACAAACTGAGCAAGCCGTTGAGAATAAGCCAGGAAGCAGCTTTCCTCCATGGTCCTGCCTCTGCACCTGCTTCCTGCTGGAGCTCCTGCCCTGACTCTGAAATGATGGACTGTAAAGTGTCAGATGAAATAAACTTTCCTTTCCAAGTTGGTTATGATCAGGGTTTTATCACAGCAGCAGAAGAAAAAAAAATAAGACAAAGTCCAATGGAAATTTTGGTGACAACTGCTGCTTGACAAATTCCAGCATGTGGATATCAAGAATCACAGTTCTCCAGCATCCTTTGACTTTCATTTTGATGATTCTTACTATGCATTATGGGAGTTTCCTTATGCCTTTTTCCTTTGGGAAATTTTGTATGGGCTTTGGTAAAGGATATGAATGTATGAATGTTTAGCAGTCTTGCTAAATAAAGTAAATCTTTGGAAACAAATCTTTCCACCGTGGAACCATCTAGCATGATAACTCTGCCTACTCCTGTACAAAAATCCCCTTTGTGCCCCCCTGTTTGCACCAAGAATAGGGAAGCGGCAGATTTGTTAACTGAAAGATAGTGCCAGAAACTCTTACGTACACCTGGTCTTAAGAATGAAATCATACAGTCACGAGAAACAATGGGCCCAGGCTCACAGGATGAATGATGAGATGAAGCACACCCCACGAGAAGCAGATTCTGTTAAGAAGCTAGACTAGCTTGGTCCCTCTCTGACATATACAGCAGCACACACATTGAAGGAATTAGGATGGTATGGCACAATGGAAAAAGTGTAAAATGTCAGACGTTCTCTTTGGGGAGCTCGTGAAGAGAACAGGTCCATATTGTAATACCAAGGCACATAGCAACACAACTAGGAAATGGCTCAATGCTTATTATGCTTCCTGGTGCAAACACAGCATCATGCCCCTGGAAGAATGAAACTTGCTCTCATGGGTTTGTTTAGCATGACTCAATGTCTGGTACCTCCTGACCACAAAGCCTGAGACCTTGCAGAAGGAGGTGCAAAGGACACGTGGTGGGATTGCTGAACCTAAGAGAACAATGGGGACTTAGATGCTTGCTGAACTTATTGCTTTTGCTTCAAAGAAAAATAATGTAATAAAGTTGATGACTTCACTCATTCTGGATATTAAAAAATAGGGCTAAAATAGGTTAAAAACAATCTGTGAAAAGATCATATATTTCTTGTTATAATTAAGTCTACTTTCAAGATTGCTAGTGGCTAAGCTATTATGCAATCACAGACTCAAAAATATGTGTCCTTTTTTTCAATAAGCACCAGCTCTCCTGATTCACCCTCAGAAAATATCAGTCCCTTCCCTCACTGACGCCACACCTCTTCGACCAGAACCTGGCTGGAGCCAGACTCTAGCAGAAACCTTCTTTCAGACAATTCCATGTGAAGAGATGAAACCAGCACCAAATAAAAGATTAAAAAGCACCAAGAACAAAAACCTAATAGATTGGAATATAGACAAAAATCTAGATAAGATGTCACTACATTAAAAACATAAATAAGGGCCAGGGAGACTGGGAAATTGAACACACACACTTTACGAGATTGCTATGAGAACTGAGATAAAAGATACAAAATATTCACCAGGGTATAATGGGCTGAATTTGTATTAAGGATCATGATTGTTTAAGTGTGGAGAATGTAATATGGAAAGCCAAGACAATGTAAAAGTTAATCAGAGGAGATTTCTCCAAAAACAGGCAAGGTCGGAGGAGACTGTGAATGTGGGAAGCATGCCAAGAAGTAAAGACGTAACACTGAAACACTGAAACACTATGTAGAACAAAGGACAAAGGAGAGTGAACCCCCCTGGGGAGAGCCATTTCTGTAAGAGCTCTAGGTTCCATGAGGCCTTGTGTTGGCTTCGTCTGATTAAGTCTGGAAGCTCCCAGAAAGAAGCAGTTTGATTAAGGATGGAAGACCACACCTCCCCCAGACCCCTTCTGGGCCCTGCTTCTGCCCAATAGAGGGTGGGTAGGTCATGTGTAAAAACAGTAAAGCACAGAGATGTAAATTTGTTTTCTTTCTTGGGCCACACAGCAGAGCTGGGCTGACAGCTAGATTTCCCAGTGCGCACTCCAAACCAAACTGCAAAGCACATACAAACTGCTCAGTATTTCTATGACTCCTCTCAGTGTGTCTCCTGGATTATAATTTCACTATTGAGGGAGGACTACATCGGGGTAATAGCTGGATTATGATCAGCATAGTGTACCATGCAAAAGAAAGGGTCTAAAAAGCTTTTGGGTAGTGATGATGACTTCAATGTCAACAATGAACCCAAAAACCCCAATGAATGTGTAACCATTGGTGGCCTGTCTTGCCTTTTCTGTATATTCCTAGAAAGAACGGAACCCTGTTGCCTTGGCAACTCTTTAGAGACCTGATAAATCGAGTAATTACCCAGTTTGGGGAGGGGAGAAGACTAAACAAATGTTCAGGCTTTCCCCATCCATCTAGCTTTTGGCGGGGAGGGGTGGACTCCTCTCCTACTTAGGAAACATTGCCTTCTCATCCCAGCCTACCTGAACATAGCTCCCTTCATAATCGAAGAAAAGAAGTGGCCATGTGATGCTGATGAGCAAGGGAAAGAGTTTCTTTAGAGGGGCCTGAGGAGAACGAGATGAACAGGGTGGTTTGCTCCAGAAGGCCTGGCTGCACCACGCCAGGTCTTCTCCCCAGTGCCGGACACTCACTGGCAAGGACTGCCCCACAGTGCTGTGCACCAGGGCCTGGATGTTCCGGCTCTTCTCCCTCACCCTTTCTGCCAGGGTCTGTACTTCTGTGAGGTTATCTGGGTGGGATAGATGTCAGAGTTAAAAGGCTGGCCTAAGATACAGTTCTTCCTGCCACCCTGGGGTCCTGCCAGGATGCTCATTTGGTCCCTTCTGTGCTAGATCATTTTATGTCAATTTGACACAAGCAAGAATCACTTGGGAAAAGGGAACTTCTCATGAGAAAATGCCCTACTAAACCAGCCTGTGGTGCATTTTCTTGATTAATTCATGGGCCCTGCTTACAGTGGGTAGTGCCATCCCTGGGCTGGTGGTCCTGAGTGACATAAGAAAGCAGACTGGCAAGTCATGGAGAATAACAGTAAGTTGTACTTGCCCATTGCTTCTGCCCAGGTTCCTGCCCTAACTTCCCTCAGTGATAGACTTATACATTATAAGATGAAATAAACCCTTCCTTCCCCTTCGCTTTTGGTTATGGTGTCTTATCATGACAGTAGGATACCCTAAAATACCCTACCTCTGGTGAGGCACCCTGAAACTCAGAAAAATGGCAGTTCCTCTAAACCAACTCCACTGTTCCCATCCTGCCCACTCACCATCCAGGGTAAAAATGAAGACCACTGTGTCAATTTCCGTAAGGGATGGCAGAATGGAAGTCAGAAAGTCATCCTGGGAGAAGGTGAACTGGGGACCCTGGGACAGAAAAAGATGGGAGAGTTCTTCCCAGCAGGACATTCAAAAGCAGAGATTTGAAGACTGAAGGGGACCTTAGGGGGGTGTCTAATACAGCCCTTCTGGTTTCATGGTTCAAAATGGTAGCATTTTGCCAAAGTGATGTAGCAGGTGAGTGAACTAAAGCCAGGCAAACCCAGAGCCTTCCATACCCCACCACTTTAGATCTCCATGTCCTCTGACCAGTTCTTCCTGGGACTGATGATCCCCTCGTGTTCCCCCGACTCCAGGCCCCACTTCCCTTCTGCCCTTTGCACACCAATGAATTCCACAACTTCCCAAGTCCCGTCCTCTCCCAACCTGATTGGTGAGCTCATCCTTCTGGTTAAACATGTCGTTGTGGTCACCAATAAGAAAGCCACGGATATCTTGAAAATCTGAGAAATTTAAGATCAGAGAGAAAAGAATGGTGGGCTTTAGAAGAAAGGAAGGCTCTAGACTTCAGGGGCTATGATAATGTCAGAAAGTGGGATATTAGGTGAGTGACAATCTACAAGAGAGACTATTACAAGCACTGGAATGGGAATGGAGAGCTCAAGGGCCCACGTGGAATTCGATGCTTCAAATGAAAGAAGTGTTCGATGGAAGCACTTCCTTATGTAGGATGGATAGAATCCTGGGTTGCCCTCTTTCTATCAATTCCTCCTAGTGTTGTTGCCTCCTTAGCCAACTGGGGGAATCTCAGGGGTCTGCAGAAAAATGTTTTAATAGTGGACCAATTGGCTGGGATACATGGTATCAGGAGCACATCAGGACTCAGGACTCACCAGCACCAAAAGTGTGGATGCACTCTACTCCATCCATAATGGCGATGATACCAAGGGTCTGCCAGCCAACCAAGTACACGTGGCCTTTCTTCTCCAGGCTGAGAATGAGCCAGGGACCAGGCCATGATCACCATGAAAGGAGGTGGCAAAGGAACACAGGAGTAAACAACCAAGACCTCCCAACACATGGCCTCATCTCACTCCTGCCATGTTAACACACTCTCAATGTCCCCTACAAACGCACAGCCACATACCTGATGCCAATTTGTTTCGTCAGGGTGGCAATTTTGGAACTTTGACTGTAGGTCACCTGATGAGCCCGCTCAAATGTCCTCAGGATTTCCAGAAGGCATCTAGAAGAAAATTCATTATCTCCCAGAGAGGATCTGGTGCTTCACCCAAAAAGACCTAGGTCCTCCTACCCACACCTAAGGCAAGTCACAATTCCCATTATTTAAAAAAAAAAAAAAAAAAAAAAAAAGTTTTGCTAGTCCCTGCTAGAGAGACATGGGGGAAGAAAGAGGAGAAAGATATCCAGACTGCCTTTCATAAGAGCAGAAATAGTTCTATTGTAAAATGGCTTCAGTGAGAAAAACAAAAGCCAAAAAGAGGGTGGGTGTGAGCATTCTGGAAGCTAGTCTGGAAGCCCAAGTAAGGGAAGGGAGTAAGGATGAGTTCTAGCCTGCATGACCTGGGCAATTTTCAAGTCAAAGGACTCTTGAAAGCTTGCCTCTGGAATCAGAGCCTGCCATCTACTCTATCTGTTTGGATCTGATCCCCCACTTCTGTTTCCTCCTTACCTTTGAGAGGACACAACACCCTGGTCCACAGTTTTATGGGCAGCTAGTAGCAGGGTTTCCAGTAGAATCTTGGTGGCACTTCCACCTTTCATTCGGGAAGAGCCGCTGAGCCCCTCGGGCTAAGGAGGCAACAACACTAGGAGGAATTAATAGAAAGAGGGCAACCCAGGACTCTACCAGTTCACCAGTTCATGACCCCCTGAGCATGAAGCGCTGTTGGTGATCTTTGGGTATGGAATGTGATTGGTGACTCCTAGGTATGAGTATGCTTGGTGGCCCCCATTAGATGTTCACTGTGGTTAATGATCACTGAGCACATCTTTTACTGGTGGCCTTGACCATGTTGCTAGAGTGTATTTAACTGAAAGGAGAAGAGAAAGAAAGGGCCACCCATGGCCATCTTCATGGTGTACTCAAGACTCTCTGGGAGGAAGCCCGTGACAAGGTCTCTTCTCAGTTGGGTCAAGGGTTTTCAGAGAATACTCTTCTTTCTGAGAACCTTCTCCACCACGTTTTATGGTAGTTTGTCATTCCTAAATGCCAAGTTTTCCATGCTTTATACAAACACATGAAGCAGACACAAAATGGTACAGATTTATAACACAGTACATCAAACAAAGATTGCAGCAAAGAGAATGGCATGGCCAGTGATTAAAAACAGAAGACTGAGAGCTGGAGAGATGGCTCAGTGGTTAGCAGTGCTTTACTGCTCTGGCAGAGGACCTGAGTTCAGTTCCCAGCACCCACATCTGGAAGCTCACAATTGCCTGTAACTCAACTCCAGGGGAATTGATGCCCCCTTCTGGCCTCTATGGGTACCTGAACTCACATGCACACATACACACATTCACCTAAAAATAACTTTAAAATAAACCTTTAAAGAAACAAACAAACCTGAAAGCCAACCAATGGATGAAGAGGAGACAGGAAACAAAAACAAGCTATACACTACAGAATTTCCCTTCCTCTCTCATATGAAGATCAAGAGGAAGGTCTCAGATGTACTACCACTGACAAAGGGAGGCAAGAGGTAAAAGTTTGGGTTAGGGAAAAAGTAGGGCTAGATGGTTCTAGTGAGATGTGTGCAGAGGACCCAGATGAGAATAAAGAACAGGAATTTTGAGTCTAAGAAGGCCTGCAGCAATGTGAAGAGGATATCATAAAGCATAGGAGTGAGGCTATGGCACTGTTCTTAAAACCCTAGTCAGCATTTAAATCTGTAAGAGACTGAATGGGACCTAGCCATGGCTAGTCAAGGCTGTCTATGCATAGATGGCAAAAGAGCTCCTCTAAACAAGACTGTTCTAGATCACAGAAGTGCTTCCTAGTTACTGATCTGAGAAACAGGGTTGAAATAAAGATCAAAGAAAAACATCCTGAGGTAAGAAAGTAAAAGAGAAAAATAGGACTTCTTTGAAAATGCTTGAGCTGGGGATTCAAGCAAGATAAGCAGAGGCATGAAGATCAAAGGTTCCCTGTATGTGACAAGCAGTTCCTATATGCTTGAAGAGGTAGGTAGAGAAAGGAGGTTGGCCCTACCCCGATGGCAGGATTGAGCACAAAAGCTTCCTGTTTCTCCTGCATCTTCTGCATCCGCTCTGCCACTTGCCGGAATGTTGATCTCCAGTCCTCAATGGGGTCATTTCTGAGGTCCAGAGAAAGACAGAGGAAAAAGGACTGTGTGTGTGAAGCTGAAGAAAAGGCCTCAGTAGTTAGGTTCAGTGAGAGAGTGAAGTCAGAGGTCAACTCCATCACAGAGAAATATGCTTTGGAGCATACGGGGTGGTATGTCCCTGAAATCCAAGGACTGGGTTAATAATATCTTCGGCAAAGAAAGCCCACATCAAAGCCAGCATCCAAGCTTAGTGTTCTAGCTGAAAGCCAAACATCAAAACTACTGTGGCAGTGCACACCTTTGATCCGAGCACTTGGGAGGCAGAGGCAGGGAGATCTCTGAGTTTGAGGCCTGGTCTGCAGAGTGAGTTCCAGGACAGCCAAGGCTACACAGAGAAAAACCTGTCTCCAAAAGTAAAACAAAACCCTACCATCTTATACTTCATCTTAGAGTCCTTTGAAACCCCCATCCCATTCTTGGAAATACATCTAAAACTTTCCAACAGTGACTCCTCACTACCCGAGGGAAGCATGTTGGTCCTAATAAGGTATAAACTTTGTACTATTAACTGTAGCATCTGTTGATAAATAGTCCACAATAAAGTAACCATATTAAAGCCGTGTGTTAATGAGACAAGAGAGCCAGTACGAGCTTACTTGCATAGCTAAAAATTGTGGAATCTCAGAAAATGAGAATCTTCTCAAGTGGATATTCATGTGACTAGCTCAGTGTGGCAGGACTTCAAAGACTGAGCTCATACATCATCCCTAACTGCCCTTTATCATCCTACCCCTGACAGGATTCCATTCCTTTTTGAACTATTTGTTTTATTTTATTTCTTTTGTTTTATTTGTGTGTGTATATGTACGTGTCAATGTGTGTATGCGCACATGTATGCAGCTCTGCATGCACATGTGTATGGAAGTCAGAGGCCAACCCTAGTTATACTCTTTAATTGCTTTCCACCTTAGTTTTTGAGGCAAGGCCACTGCCTAAACCTATACTGACTGGTCAGTAAGCGCAGGGATCCTCCTGTCTCTGCTTCCCCAGCTCTGAGACTACAGGTACATGCCAACCCCTTCTTGAATAGCTTTTATAGAATATTTTTAAATATTATTTATTTATTGTTATTTAGACGAGTACACTGTCGCTGTCTTCAGACATACACTAGAAGAGGGCATCAGATCCCATTACAGATGGCTCTGAGCCACCATGTGGTTGCTAGGAATTGAACTCAGGACC
Source organism: Mastomys coucha (assembly GCF_008632895.1). Classification (NCBI taxonomy): domain Eukaryota; kingdom Metazoa; phylum Chordata; class Mammalia; order Rodentia; family Muridae; genus Mastomys; species Mastomys coucha. Next base: position 24,217,796 of record NW_022196912.1, read on the forward strand.
TTCAGAAGATCAGTCAGTGCTCTTAACCACTGAGCCATCTCTCCAGCCTTTTATAGAATATTTTATGGAAATATTTTTATATTAATCCCGAGGCAGACAACTTTCACCTATTTCATACCTATTGTATAAAGTACCTTCTGTGGCTGTTGTCATGCTAATTTCTAAACCTTCCTAGAGACATAGGGAAGGAAAACATTGTGCAGTAAAATCAGGCTTCCCAGACTTGACTTCACTGAACATTGAAACCTCCCAGGGAGTTCTGTTCTGCAGCAACCATCCATTTCTGGGTACACACACACACACACACACCCTGAAGTTCAGCCTCTGCAGGTGTGTATCAGAACCCCAAACTGCATTTTTATAAAGCTTCAGAGTCAGTTTTGAAAATGAGTCAAGACAGGGAGCCACCACTTTAAGGAACAACTGTAAGATCTCCACGCCCACATTGTTTGAAATTCTTCATTTCACTTAGTCACAGGACCTGAAATTAGCACTCGCTGCTGTAGATAGATTTGGGGTGGAAATGAGTCCTCCATGAAAAGGAGCAGGGTTCAGAGTATCACAGACTCATTTACACTTGAGTATGAGTTACACTCAAAGCCTGGAATCTGGGACTTGGAAGAGTATCTCCAAAAGAACCAGGCTCCTTCGCTGCCATCCCCCACAGGCAGGGTGCCATCAGGTGATCCAACCCAATGGCTTATTTAGCAGAGTTCCTCAAACCTGGCTGAGCATCAAAGTCACCAGGGATGCTTTAACGAAATAGACATCTCATGGCTTACCCCAAATGGAACTACACCTGCACACGACTGCTCAGCTACATGGAGTGTTAAGGTCAGACCAAGTGGCCATTTGGATAAGGAATAAGAAGGGGGTTTGGAGTATGGTGAGTCATGTCTACAATCTCAGCAGAGGCAGAAAAAGGAAGGTTACAATTTTGAGGCTAACCTGGGCTACATAGCAAGACTTTGTCTCTCTCCCCACAAAAGAAGGTGGTTCTTTAGCACAGGGCCTCAGGGTAGGAGGAGGGGCAGATGTGAGGAGCCAGAGAGGAGCCAAAGGGGGCCTGGAATGATGAAGGGAAGAACATGAAATAGGGTGCTGGGAAGAGGAGAAGGCAGTTTCTTGGGACCCACTACTACTCTGAAAGGATGCTCAGGGCTTACCCCAAATGAAACAGACTTTCCTGACAGTTTTTTTTTCTTTTTTTCCTTATAGTTCTTGTCTCTCTACCTCTCTGATCCATTTGAATCTATACAAGCTTGTGTTTTATGTGGCTTTTGGGGTTTGTTTTTGTATTTTATTTTTTTAGGTGGGGTTGTTTGTTTTTTTCAAGACATGGTTTCTTTATGTAGCCCTGGCTGTCCTGGAACTTGCTCTGTAGACCAGGCTGGCCTCAAACTCAGAGATCTTGCCCATCTTATGTAGCTTTGGTACCTTCTACCATTTCCAAAACAAGGAGAGAACATTTAAAATGAAGAAGCCAGCAAAAATTTCATGCGCCGAGAGACCACCCCATATTTACTTTTAAATCCTGTGACTTGGCAAGCAGGACATATCCCTATTTATCTTCTCCTTGGCAATTACACTACGGACTTCAACATGTCCCTTTCCCAGGCTTCCTAGGCCTAGTCAGTCTTACAGAAGCCTCACCTGGCCATGCTCACCGGATTGAAGCCAACCAGGATGGGCAAGAAGACGTCTGTGTTATCCATGCAGTAGTCCATCTGGCCTGCCACAAAGGGTGCCTGAGAGCAGCAAGAGAAGAAGGCACAATAAAGGGAGCTCCTCTGAATGTTCTCCAAGATCCACATGGAACCTGCCCCAGCAAGCTCCCTAGAAATAGATTCCTCAATCAAGACTTAGTGAATCCACCACTGGGTGGTGATGAGAACCTTTAATCCCAGCACTTGGGAGGCAGAGACAGGTGGATTTCTGCGAGTTCAAGGCCAGTCTGGTCTACAGAGTGAGTTCCAGGACAGCCAGGGCTACACAGAGAAACCCTATCTCAAAAAACAAACAAACAAAACAAAAACCTTATGGAATGCAAATTTGAAAAGCAAAGCAAACTTTTAACAAGTTCCCTAAGAAAATCACTTTTTCTTTGAGCTACGACTTCCTTATATATATAGTCTTTGCTGGCCTTGGACACGCAGCCAGCCTCCAGCCTCTCCCTCCCAAGTGCTGACTTTACAAGCAACTTTCACCAAGCCGGTGCTACATTTTTTCTTCTGTTCTCTCACAGAAATCTCCCAAATGGTAAGGTTTGAGAACTATTAACTCAACTGTAAGCTCCTTGTGGTCAGTCTCCTGTTTTTCCTCGTGGTACAAACAGCTGGGATCTAATTCTCTGCGCCCTGAACTCTTAGAATCAAAACTGCTGTGGGGGATAGGAAACCTAGCCAAGTGGTTCTCATACAAACATGCTAAGAATCTTGTTAAAATGCAGACTGATCCACTGGCACCTGAGATCCTGCACTCCCAACCAGGCAGAGTTGATGCGGATATTGCCGGTGGGGAGGAAGCCAGGGGCCAGACTCTTCTGTGAAAAGTCAGAGAGTAAATACTTCAGGCTTTGTGGGCCCTATGATCTCTGTCCAACTACTTAAGCCCAGCACAAAAGAGGCCATGAATTGTGAGTAAGCACAAAGGTTGCATGCCGGTGAAACGACCCACAGATTCAGGCAGCTGGCTACACTAACTGCCAGAGTAGCTTGCTGACTCCTGGACTGGTCTGTCCATCTTGGTTGTTGACACTGAATGACACAGCAAGCACCCACCCCATCACCTAGCATCCACCGTCCATGCCAGCCTAGTCCCACCCGCTTCACCCTAGTAAAACTGACCTACTCCTCCTGACCTCGCACTTACAGAGAGTCCCACAGAAATGCCTATGACGACCACTCTCTTCTTCCCAGCAGCCACCTAGGAATGAAAGGGGGTGTTAGGGTCTTCAGGGTACAAATCTAGTGTGTTAGAAAAATCAGGACCAGAGCAGGAGCCAGGCCTTGGATGAAGGTTGGGGTTTTTCTAACCCTATGAAAAGCAATATATGGGCATCTCCAGGTTAAGTAGTAACAGGAAAACACAGACCTTCTTCAGCTCCTCAATCCCGTGTAGGGCGCTATCTTCTGTCTGTTCCCGTGAGGCTACGACAGACCTAAGGGTGCAAACTCAGTGGAGGCCAGTGGCATTAGCTAAGGAGCAAATACCTATTGATGGTTAGGGAAAGGCGCACTGAGAGAAAGACATGGAGGAAAGCTATCATTGAATAGCTGCCTACTGTTTACTGGGCACTGTGATAGAGACAGGACACAGAATTTAAAAACCTAGCTAACTGCAAGTGCCAGGTAGACAATAAACATCTGTGATGGGGCCAGATACAAGGCCACAGGGATGGTGGAGACTAAAGGCAGGTTCCTTATATAATCCTTGACTAAACTCGTTCAAATTCAGGCTATAAAAAGACATATGGGGGCTGGAGAGATGGCTCAGCAGTTAAGAGCACTGACTGCTCTTCCAGAGGTCCTAAGTTCAATTCCCAGCACCCACATGGTGGCTCACAAGCATCTGTAATGGGATCCAATGCCCTCTTCCGGTGTGTCTGAAGACAGTGACAGTGTACTCATATACAATTTAAAAAAAAATAAAAAGACATTCGGGCCACAAGTACAGGTTGGGGTAAATTTAACTTACCTGTCACCCCCTGCAATGAGGTATGTGTAAAGAGGTTTTTGTCCTAGACCTTTCATCAGCTGGTTGAAAGACACCTGTCCAGGGAGAGAGAGTATGACAATGGAGTGATAAAAAGGATGTAACATGAGTTCTCAGTTCCTAGAACATCAAGGTGCATAATGGTCTTCTTAGGCCAGTGCTTAACCCTAACTTTTTTGGAGTCTGCCACTTAAAGATGCAACTTGGAAGTGATTACTTAAGTGATGCAGGAGATGTGAGGATGTTAACAAGAGACTGCTGAGGCTCTGGTAGAGAAATCTGACGTCCTGGGCTCTAGGTTTGGGAGAGGAAATGAGGAGAGAATATATCTATTGAGAGAACTTGTCTCAGATGAGCCTTTTGGTTCTAGGGGTTATCCCCAGGAGGAGAAGGGAGAAACCAGCAATTAAAGTACTCACAGACATGAGGAATGCCATTCGGCCAGAGGTACCCCCTCCACTCAGTACTACCAGGCCCCCATCTGGCTCCTGAGGAAGGAAAGAAGCCCAGGTCAGAGGAAGACTTAGAACTCCTTATTCTTCTCCTCATCATAAAATTGAGAACATAGGCCATGTGAGGTAGCAAAAAGAACAATGATCTGGGGAAAGAAATCCACTTGGCTCTCCTCTCTGACTAAGCTATTCATTAAAATTCCAGAAGGGCTTGAGAGCAGCTTTGTCAATTAACTAAAAGTAAAGAGTCAAAGCTTCGGTAGCAGCAAGTGACTGCAATCAGCCTTTCTTTGCTTTCTGGTCTGGAAGGTGATTTAAAAAAAAAAGATAATAATACCAACTTCACAGGTTTTTGTGAATGTACTGAGTGTGAAAGTGCATTGCTGAGGATGGAGAGATGGCTTCGCCATTAAGGCTCTGGCTGCTCTTCCAAAGGACCCAGGTTTGATTCCCAGAACCCACGTGGCAGCTCACAATCATCTGTGACCCTCTCCTGCCTTCCGTGCGCACCAGGTACACGTGTGGTCCACAGACATACAGACATGCAGCCGAAACAGCCATAAACATTTAAAGAATAATAATGTTTTCAAGGAAAATGCATTGCTGCTGATAAAGTATTATCCGTCTGGTAGCTGTCATAATGATTATCACTGACTAAAACAACAATAAATATCCAAAGGGAAGACCAGAAGAATAAGGAATTGAGATTTATAAAAATGAGAAGTGGAGACTCAGGAAGGAAGAAGTCAGAGGTAACGGAAGTGTTTGGATGGGTGATAAGCAGGCGGAGAGCTTGTACCTTCAGAACTTCCTGGACTTTGCCAGCCACTTGCAACATGGTGGTCAGAACTGATTCGCTGTACAGTCGCTGTAGAGAGTGGACAGGAATCAAGATGGAGAATGGGGGGAGTAGAGGTGAGAGGAAGGCAGTGAGATGGCTTAGTGAGTTAAGGGAATTGTGGCCAGGTCTGATGATCTGAGTTTATTCCCAGGAACCCACATGGTGAAAGGACAGACTACTCCCAAAAGTTGTCCTCTAACCTCCACACATTTCCTCATGGAACAAATCCTTGCACATCACAAAACAGATAAATAAAATTTTTAAATGGGAATGGGAAAGGGGAGGAAGAAGTGGAAGGTGATGGATTGGGATGGAGGAGAGGGATCAGAATTTCCCATATCAGGAGGGCAGAGGTGGAGATGTGACTGGCTTGGCATCTCTGTTTACAGTGTCTGAGATTTGATTCTGGGTCACCTGGTAGGTGGGCATGATTTGCCCCTCCTCCTGGAATATTTCAGCATCACACTGCCCCAGCAGTTGAACAATTTTCTCTGCATCTGCTTTGTCCAAGTTCCGGGTCAGTGGGTTGGACTTCTCTGTGATTGGCACAGCTGCTTCATACCCTGACAACTAGAGAGAAGGGGACACAAGGGTAGGGCAGAAAGCCAAAGTCTGCTTTGTGCCTGCTGGACTGGAGGTGGGAATGGCAGTAGGCTCAGTGTTTGGCTTAGATCCACATACTTCACACACACACACACACACACACACACACACACACACACTGACTTGTACACATACATGTACACATACAGGTATACACCATTCACATACTAAAAACTTAAGTCTTCATGTGACGTTCTGAGCCTATTAAGGAAGGAAGGTCATAAGGAAAGATAAGAAAAAAGGTGCCTATCAGGGTAAGTGTGCCTGCAATTCAGGCTTTGGAAAGTGAAACTACAACAAAGAGATCAGGGGTTCAAGGCTATCCTCGGATACATAGAAAGTT
>NW_022196912.1:24223758-24230415 GCF_008632895.1 Mastomys coucha
AAGAGGAAGGGAGGGAGGGAGAAAGTCTAGTGCTGAGGCCAGTCCAAATTTAAAAGTATTTTAGGAATCAGAACAGAAGGCTGAAATTGAGAAAGGACCTCACCTCCCATTCACCAGGCTCAGGGGTCTCAATCACATGCTGATATCGTTTGGTGCCTGGCATGGTCCCACACTGTGGACTCTCCAACCCGCCTGCCTCTGCAGTCACTCAATCTGTTCTGGTCCCAATAACGTTGCTTCCAGTTGGCAGGGTCTTATCTGAGCTGTGGAGATGATTAACCTAAGAGCCCTGCCTCTCAGAGCACAACCCCCTGTGTTCCCCTTTTCAATACCCTTTCCTGTCACTGGCTTCCAGCCCTCACGGGAGCCCCTGAAAGTCCTCTTTACATATACTCTGGCTTGCCAGCCTCTGCTTCACCCTTGGAGAAGAGGACCAGAAATTCTTTGCTTTTGCCCTTCAGGCACAGTGCCCTCAGGAAGACCGGGAGCCTGGACATGCAGAACATCCAGGTCAGAAAGAATCCCTGAGCAAATCTGTAGCCCAAATGCCTCCGAAGGCCAGAGATCAGGGTCAGTAGAAGTCAGAGCACACAGGTCATGGCTTCATCACATGTCAGCGTGCAGCCCTTCCCTGCCCCACTGGCCCATTTTATCCTCTCAGAAAGAAAAGCAACAGAAGCTCCTGGGCCCCAGGTGTGCAAACACTAAACTGGATATCACAGAGGAAATTTCACAGAAATAGAAATACAGTAAGAACAACAAGCACCGAGGAAACTGCCCTGAATCCAGGCAGTCTCTATTTCTCCTGACCCAGCACTTTCTCCCAAACGGCAGACATCATTGGCTACATGGACACATGGATACATGGATACATAAAAGTAACTGTTGGCATTGTTTTTAGATGAGAAAACAATGTCAGACAAGTAGTTGGTTATTTAGGATCACACAGATTTCATTCTCAGCTAACATATGAAATAATTTAAGGACCTAACATGTTTACTGAATGAATGCAACAACTAACAAGTTGTTGAATAATATACTCATTCATATAGCAATGGAAGGTTTGTAAAGATCCTTGTCCAATTTTTAACATTCCAAGTGTTTCCACATTTGATATTCTAACAATTGTTCCATGTTTCTATGCTTTAAAGGTAGGAAACCTGAAATGTGGGTTAACCAATTTCTCTCAAAGGAATGAGTTTTACACACACACACACACACACACACACACACACACACACACACCAGAGAGAGAGAGAGAGAGAGAGAGAGAGAGAGAGAGAGAGAGAGAGAGAGAGAGAGATCTGCTTTTAAATTGTTCTTATATGCCCAGCCCTTTTTTAAAGTCCTCTCCAGTTCTTATAATGATGCCAGGCACATAGAAGATGATCAGTAAACATTTGCTGAATAAATGAAAGAATGAATGAGAAAGCGAATGGAATCAAATCAGATCATGAATGGGAAAGAGACTTAAAAGCTGACGCAGTCTGCAAGAGGTTGTTAAAACAATTATTATCTCCATCATCCTCTGCTCGTGGCCCCCTCCTGCTTTCGGGAGATGGAATGCCTCCTCCCAACTTGGCTAATTTCATGCGGGGAAGGAGGGGCTCTCTCAGGTGCACAAGACCCTCGCACCTGAGCCTGTCTGGGTGCCCTAGTCAGTTAATCTGCTAGAGCAGGGAGGGTGAAGGGATAGGGCCCCCCCCCCCGGCAGGCCGCCATAGAGAGGGTTGTGGGAGGAGCCCGGGAAGGACATGGCTGGGGGGTAGTGGGGGGAGGGATGACGGCGGCGAGAACCCCAGCGGGGCGGGGCGGGCCCGCTCGTCCCAGCCCGGCTGCAGCGGAACGCGCCGGGCCAGCTCTGCAGAAGGCGGCGGCTGGCTGGCCGGCCGGGACGGTCACATCCCGCTGCAGGGAACCAGCTTCGGCCGCCGCACTGTCCTCTGCACCGGGGACGCAGGCCAGCTGCCAGGCCTCGCTGGCAACGCCCCCCCGCTCAGAGTCAGACCACGCGGGACCCTTGGGAAGACAGGGGCCCCAGTACACCCGCGGCCCGCAGCTTTTGCCCTCTCTGCCCGCAGCTCGACCGTCGCTGCCCGCCTTGGCGGGCCCGTGTCAGGATGGGGTAGAGCCAGCGCCAGTGTGGCGATGGGCCGCCCTCTGGGCACCGAGCAGCCCCCGGAGGCCTGACAGACCAAGAGGACCCGGGAGGTGGGTGTGGGCTGATGAGACCGCGCGGGTGGGGGCTGGGGTGGGCATCGAGGTTATGCGGAGGCGGGAAAGGCGCGGGGGGAAATGGGCTGTGGGCCCTGAGAATCCTGGAAGAGCTGCCGCATCCCACTTGCGTTATGGGCAGCTCCTGACCCCTCAACTCCTGCCTCCTCTAGGATCCTCGCCTGGATGTCAAGCGAATGCCTCTGGCCCCTCCAGCGAACTCGGTGGAAACCATGGCTTCTTTGATGCCTCTTTCCCCATATCTGAGTCCCACGGTCCTCCTGCTAGTCAGCTGTGACCTGGGTTTTGTGCGAGCAGGTGAGTGAAGAGAATGCGCGCGGTGGGGGGATCGGTCAGAGCTAGTGTGGAGATGAAACCTCTTAACCTGTTAACACTCGGGCAACCCCCAGACCGACCTCCCTCTCCTGTGAATGTGACGGTCACTCATCTCAGAGCCAACTCGGCCACTGTGTCCTGGGACGTCCCAGAAGGCAACATCGTCATTGGCTACTCCATTTCCCAGCAAGTACGAATCACCCTGTTTCCCCCAACCTGTGCCCTTGGATCTCTGAACATCCCTCCAGTTTCCTCCACTCGATTCCTTTTGAGTGCTTGGATGTTACAGAGTCCTGAGTTAAGCCTGATGGCAAGGGACTGGGGCTAGGCTGCCCTCCTTTCTCTACATCTCCTTGCAGCGACAGAATGGCCCCGGGCAGCGTGTAATCAGAGAGGTGAACACCACCACTAGGGCCTGTGCTCTTTGGGGCCTGGCTGAAGACAGTGACTACACCGTGCAGGTCAGGAGCATCGGCCTCCGGGGAGAGAGCCCCCCAGGGCCCCGTGTGCACTTCCGCACTCTCAAGGGTTCAGACAGACTGCCCTCCAATAGCTCCAGCCCAGGTAAGAGCCTGTGTTACTGGCTTTTTACCTGGTTTTAAACCACTCGTTTACTTGCTTAAGGCTAACAACTGTCTAGCTCAGATGAATAGATGATTTAATTCCTTCTACTGCTGGAGAAGGAACGAAAAACAGGTGGGCAGGGGACCAACTCTAGAGACGCTGCTAATGAATCCTTTGGAGGAAGGGCTTTTAAGCATCCTTTTACCCAAAGTCACATCACATAGGCCACAGTCTGATTTGAGCAAGTTCTATAATCACCCTTTAATCTCTAAATGCTACCCACCAAAGGCTTCTCCCTGAGCAGAGCCACCCCATAACTCCAGTCTCAGTGCAGTGATGGATCCAGCCTGACTCTAACCTCCAGCATCTCCCTTCTGTATGTGACAGAGCTCTCCTGTGGGGCTTTTGTAACTCAGAGAATGGCTCTCTTCTTAGGTGATATTACAGTGGAGGGTCTGGATGGAGAGCGGCCATTGCAGACAGGGGAAGTCGTCATCATTGTAGTGGTATTGCTCATGTGGGCTGGTAAGTACTGGATGGGGAAGCAGGGACTTGGGTCTGAGTTAGTGGGAAGTGGCAACGGGACCTGTCCTGAGAAAGGGGAGAAAAAAGCAATGGGGGGTAGGGAGTTGGAGGCAGGTAATCAGGACAAGTCAAGATCAAGGCTCAGATGGTATTGTGTTTTCAGCTGTAATCGGGCTATTCTGCCGCCAGTATGACATCATCAAGGACAACGACTCCAACAACAACCCCAAGGAGAAGGGGAAGGGGCCTGAACAGAGTCCTCAGGGAAGGCCAGTGGGGACAAGACAGGTGATGTGGGACCAGTGAGTGTGAGAAGGGGAATAATCAGTGAAAGACAGAATAGGCCGTGTGTGTGTGTGTGTGTGTGTGTGTGTGTGTGTGTGTGTGTGTACACTTGTGGCCATGGAATGTCTGGGATGAAGGAGGCCAGAAGGCAAGTGTGGCACATTTACCTTTCTGGAATTCAGGATGGGTAATTTTTCTCTTACAGAAAAAGTCTCCATCCATCAACACCATTGATGTTTGAGTGAATGAAGAACCCGAACCAGAAGAGAGGATGCACTGTATGACTATGTGGGGCGGGGTGGAGCCAGGGAAAGCCGAAGATGGTGATCTGCTTGAGACTCCCACAAGGCAGTATGCTCCCAGAATCTCAGGCTGGTACCCATCCTCTTTCTACTGTGAGCAGGGCCAGAACCTAGGCCTGGTAGACTCTGTATCCCTGGACCTGGGAGTGGATTTCAAATGGAGCATCTCCTCCCATCCCCCAGGTCCAGGGGAGAATCACTTATTCAACCCTATCCCACTAGGTTCTGGATAGGGGCCCCATGTCACCTGCATCAGGACTCTTGGCACCCACTAGCTGCCCCTACAGCTTGCCTCTGGGCTTCGGAGAAGGGCATTTCTGTCCATGTTGCCCTCCTCCAGAGTCAGAAGAACCATCTGGGCCTAGAGGCAGAGGCTGCACTGCACTATTCCAATGTCTTCCACGGAGCCTCGGGTGCTCCGCCCTCACCTGGCAGCCCCTCCAGCTGCTGCTGAGCTCACCCCTGGGACATTTTTCCAATAAAGGTTCTTGGACAAACTGGAACTGACTGGTATACTGTATGGTATGCTGAAGACATCTATCTCCATGCCTTGTCAGTTCTTCTCCCATCTCCACCAACCTAAAAGGACAGAGTCATTATAAGATGTTTTCGTCAATGTGTCAATGTATTCATCTAAGATGGGCGGAGAGAGAAAGAAGGGAAGGGGATGGAAAGCCAGAGGCCTCCCTTCTTTGTCTTTGCTGAATGAGAAGAGAGAAAATGAGAAGTCACAGTTTTCATACCAACGGAAACCAGGTCATGTCATGTCATATAAAAGGGCCAGTAGATTTTTTTTTTTAATCTTTGTTCAGGACCTTGTGCATACTAAGCAAATGTCCTATCGTTGAGCTATATAACCAGTCCCTTCCCCACTCTTATGACTCCAACACTCACTTTGGGGAAATGGTCAGAAGGGCTGGGCTGTCTTGGGAGCTGACAGGAGAGCAGCTACAACTAATGTGTCCTTGGTGCCATGTGTCCTCACCCTGTGCACACCAGTGCCTCGTCTTTGTTTCCTTTTTCATCTATGTCTCTGTTCATTCAAAATTAATAATAATTGTAATCCATAAATGAGTTTATATTTATACTCTAACATATCCAGAGGATTCTAGAAATAAAGATGAGGGGTTTGGATGCCCCTGTTGAAAAAAATTGTAATTTGAGTTCTGGGACCTATTTGTTACCTGTGAAAAAATGGAACCTGTCCTCTACTGGTTCTTAATTTTCAAGAGGAATGTGGTGGCAGAGAGAGAGAAATACTCGTTGCCGTTGGCAACTGCTGTGTGCTCAAGGCTTTGGACCCAGCATTTGCCTGGAGAGCATATGCTATGCTTTTAGGTGGGGTATAGGGCTTGCCAACCTTGGATCATTTAAAGAAGGCTTGTGGCTAACGTTTCTGCATTTCATTTGATCTCTTGATCTGTTGGAAGAAACGAGACCAAAAATTGTTGTAAGGATCCCAATCAAACAAAGTAGATGGTATCTTTTCTGCTTAACCAATCCCCAACTTCAGGTGCCATGCAGCTCTAACCTAGGAGGGAAACCGAGCTCTAGTCTGCCTCTTGTACTGACCCATAGAGACATCTGGATTTCAGCAATCTGGCTTGAACTCATCGTTTACTCAATGACCAAACAAGATGCCTTTTCTTTCCCTAGCCAGTGCTTCCAATATATCCCCCAAATCCTGGATAATTTCCCGAGACTGTATTATAGGGTAGAGAAGTGGGGCGTGGAGACAGTGATTTGAGGAGAGTTGAGTCTCTTTACGGGAATTAAAGGGTTATTAGCTGTGGGCTGAATCCCAGTTCCACCCTTTACTAGCTGTTTTAACTTCAGCGAGTAACCCCTTTAATCTGGGTCTGTACCGCTGCTGAACTCACAGTACTGTTACCTATCAGTATTGAGTGGCCTCCCGCAAGTCACGTAAGTTTTGGGAGGACGGGAAGGTTTCAGCTCTGCGAATTGTCTTCCGCCTCTCGTAGCACCTGCCTTGCTCTCCTCCAGAGTTTAAGCAACTAAAGCGCATCTGGCCGGGTAGGACAAAAAAGATAAAGTAAGGATGTGGTGATGTAGAATCCTGAGAGGGATGAAGACTTGTGGGCGGAGCTTTGCGTTAGGTTTGCATGCAGCTTCGGGATTGGTCGCGGAGAGAATTCCACAACCCCTCTTATGGTCCCGCCCCAGGACTCACTGCGCTTGCGCACGAACCCACTATACGTGACCTTATGACGTATGTCGCACTCACGTTGCCTGTGCGTCAGCAGCTAGCGCCGCCGATGCTTGGCGGGTTGTCCAGGTAACCGCGGGAGTTGTCTCGGTCAGCGAGCATCCGAGACTGGTGTGCGTCATGCAGTTGAAGCACCTGAGGACCCTGCTGAGCCCTCAGGTGAGGAATCCCATGCGTCTCCCATTTCCCGGCCACCAGGCGTTC
>NW_022196912.1:24230425-24287811 GCF_008632895.1 Mastomys coucha
GGGAACAGAAGTTCATACTTTTTGAGCGTCTTTTTTGTGCAGAAGATTGTGAAAGATCTTTCAGCAGGCGGCATGCATCGCTAACGACTATAAGCTTTCATTGCATCACATACATCAGTTGAGTGCCAGGCCCCAAGCTTAGGCCCTACGGGATTACCCGCATTACGTCAAGGCTCTTTTTGGAGGGAGAGGCACATATATAAACAGCGATCGTAACTCCACAGGATGAAATGAGCGTTTTAGATATAAGCCTTTAAAAAGGTGAGAGCGAAAGCTGAACCCTCTTTTGGACTGTGAAACTGTGTCTCCTCAGATGCAGAAGAGGCTGGGTGGGCAATTGAGGAGGAGCCCAGAAACTTAAACGAAGATTGGCTTTGGGAGTGAAGAGGACAGAGTTTCTGTCTTAGCTTAGCTCCAACACTGACTTGACCAAATGGTATCTCTGGCTTTAACTCTCATCATAGCGCAATCTTTCTACCACTAGCTTCTTCATCTGATAAAGAAAAGACGAGTGAGAACGACTTAGGAGAATGTTAAGTAAAGTTCTATACAGAACAGAACCTTATAAGCCTTGGTGGCACAGGCTACTAATCTCAGCAATTGTGGAGGTAGGATGGTCAGGAGTACAAGGCCATTCTTAGCTATGTGGAGAGTTCAAGGCCAGCCTGGGTTACATGAGACTCTTACAGAGAGAGAGGGGGGAGGGGGAGAGAGAGGGAGGGAGAAGGAGAGAGTGAGAGGAAGAAAAGAGAAGAAAAGAAAAGAAAAGAATAGGTTGGTGAGGTGGCTCACTGGCTAAGGTACTAGCCACTAAGCCTGACCACCTGAGTTTGAGTCCTGTGACCCACACAGTGGAAAGAAAGAACCAGCTTGTGCAAGTTGCCCTCTGACATGTCCCACCCGACCCAGAATGTAAGGAAAAAGTTTTAAAGAGCATTATAAATTGGAAAGCCATGAGAAGAAAGATTAACAAGAGAGAAAGATATTCCAAATGGAAAGGACAGGCTAACACAACACAGATAAGAAGGTTGGCTGTGGGGAAATGACTCTATCACCAGTGTGAGAAACTGAGTGCAGATCTCCAGGATCCTCTTCAAAGCCTGGGTCAAAGACAGGTGGGTCCCTAGAGTTCTAGTCTGAGACCTCCACCGTACCAGAATTAATGAGCTTTCAGTTCAACGAGAGACTCTGTCTTTAAGAAAGTAAGGTGGAGAATGATTGTGAAAACATTTGATGTTGACCTCTGACCTCTACATGCACACATAGCCAAGCACATATAAGCGCCCCCCCCCCACACACACACAGACAGACAGATGGACAGACAGAACTACATACAAAACAAGTCTGCAGTTTCCAGGAGATGTTGCAAACAGTAGAGCACACACTTAGCATGTGTGAGCCCTTGCGTTTGTCCCTAGCACTACAAAGACAAGTCCCTTACCTGACTGTGCTGTTACATGCCTATACATCTTAGAGCTTGGGAGGCTGAGGCAGGAGGATTTCTGTGAGCTCAAAGCCAGTCTGAATACATAGCAAGAACTTCTTTTTAAAAAGTAAGAGTAGTCAGGCATGGTGGAGCAGGGGCAGGCAGATTTCTGTAAGTTCGATGCCAGTCTGGTTTACAAAGCGAGTTCTAGGGCTACATAGAGAGATCCTGTTTCAAAAATTAATTCTAAAAATAATATATGGCAGAATTAAGCCATTAATACATATGCCACAACAGCATAATTAAAGACATTAGAATTACAGCTTATGTAGTCAAACATACATGGATTCAAATATTGCATCTGCCATCTAAAAACTGTATATATAAACCTGAGCAAGTTTCTTAATTTTCAATGCCTCAATTTCTCCATATGTAAAATGGGAAGAATAATAGCTTGCCCTTCGGAGTTATGAGGTGTGGTACTTAATGTGTGTCAAGCATTTATGAAAATACCTGCCTGGTTCCATTTCACTTAATCCACAAGGCACATATAACCCCCCCACACAAATAAGTCAGCACACTATTGTAGAGAGAGGAGAACTCACTCATTGTGGAACTCAGGAATATTTGCAGACAGTAGCAGATGGAGATCTAGCTCAGGGATAGAACAATAAGAGGTTGTGCTCCTTGCAGGATAAACTGGTACTGTAATATGTAATTTCAAAATACCCTAATGGAAAAATTGGCAATAGAACCCTTTGGTCTCTTTAAAAAAAAAAAAAAAAAAAAGAGAGAGATGCTATCATGGCGCAGCTGGGACAGATGCCCAGGATGGACTCAGCCCAGGAAGAAGGGTGATCAACCCAAGCTGACGAAGCACCTGGGCCCCCTTCTACCCTGCCGTAGTGAACTGTTGATTCTTGACTGTGGGGACAGTGTGGTTGTTTCCTGGCTCTGGTTTGGGGGGGTTGGGTGCGATGATCCTTTTCCCTATAGACTTCGGAGGTATTTGGGTTAGGTGTGGGAAGTAAAAGTGTGTTAAGCCAGACCGCCAGTAGCCCAAGTGGCTAATCAGACATTTGGAATAGGAGCTAAGTTTTATTTCAAGAACAAAAACCTTTACTGGGAGAGCTTAAGGTGACCACAGCTGGTACAGTGAGGGACAAACAGGAAGAACGATGTCACTGGGTGGTGGTCACTTATTTTCTCCTTTGATTTTTATTTTATACAGAGGCTCATATAGCCCAGGCTGGCTTCAAGCTTGCGGTGTAGCTGAGGAAGCCCTTACACATCTGATCCTCCTGCCTTCAGCTCCCTGGTGCTGCAATTATAGGCGTGTGCTACCACACCTGTCACTCCCATATTCTTTTGCCTGTTTACTTACTTAGCTTTTTAAGGGCCAGGGGTCAAACTCGGGGACTCATGAATGCCAACCAAGCACACCTCCAACCGGGCTGCCTGTTGGCCTTTGCAGAGGTCACTTTTAACTCCAGACTTTCAGTGTGTGGGCATCTAAGCAGGGAAAGAGGCCTTCTTTCCATTTTCAGTTGAAAAAGTCTCAGTTCTAGTTATGTCACTCCTTGTTCAGGACCCCCACTAGCTCTCCGATCCCTCCCTTCAAAAGCTGTCCTGAGATGGCTCCCTCTATGCTTCCTGACCTTCCTCTGTTCTTGTGTACAAACTCCCGGCTCCCTTAAACTGCAGTTCCTTGACTTCCGTGTGCTATCCACTGCTATCTACTGCACCGTTCAACAGTATTCATCCTTCAGAGTTTAGCTTTCATCATTTAAGCATAAAATTGTCTTGGGCTTCTCTAAATCATTACTGTACTCAGTACATTTTCTTTTTTTTTATTGGATATTTTCTTTATTTATATTTCAAATGTTATCCCCTTTCCCGGTTTCCCTCCCTCCCGGAAATACCCTATCACATCCTCCCTCCCCCTACTTCTATGAGGGTGTTGCTCCACTCACGAACCCTCCCTGCCCTTGATTCCCCTACACTGGGGCATCTATGGAGCCTTCATAGGACCAAGGACATCTCCTTCCACTGGTGCATGACAAGGCCATCTTCTGCTACATATGCAGTTGGGGCCATGTATACTCCTTTGTTGATGGCTTAGTCCCTGGGAGTTCTGGGAGGGGGGAGGTCTGGTTGGTTGATATTGTTGTTCTTCCTATGGGATTGCAAACCCCTTCAACTCCTTCAGTCCCTTCTCTAACTCCTCTATTAGGGACCCCATGCCCAGTCCAATGGTTGGCTCCACCTCACACCAGCCAGAATGACTAAAATCAAAAACTCAGGTGACAGCAGATGCTGGCAAGGATGTGGAGAAAGAGGAACACTCCTCCATTGCTGGTGGGAATGCAAGCTGGCACAACCCCTCTGGAAATCAGTTTGGTGGTTCCTCAGAAAATTGGACATAGTACTATCTGAGGACCCAGCTATATACCACTCCTGGGCATATACCCAGGAGATACTCCAACATGTAATAAGGACACATGCTCCACTATGTTCATAGCAGCCTTATTTATAATAGCCAAGAGCTGGAAAGAACCCAGATGTCCTTCAACAGAGGAATGGATACAGATAATGTGGTACATTTACACAATGGAGTACTACTCAGCTATTAAAAATGATGAATTCATGAAATTCTTAGGCAAATGGATAGAACTAGGAAATATCATCCTGAGTGAGGTAATCCAATCACAAAAGACCACACATGCTATGTACTCACTGATAAGTGGATATTAGCCCAAAAGCTCCAAATAACCAGGATACAATTCACAGACCACATGAAGCTCAAGAAGAAGGAAGACCAAAGTGTGGGTGCTTTGGTCCTTCTTAGAAGGAGAACAAAATACTCATAGGAGCAAATATGGAGATAAAGGGTAGATCAGAGACTGAAGGAAAGGCCACCCAGAGACTATCCCGCCTGGGGATTCATCACATATACAGTTACCAAACTCAGACACTATTGTGGATACCAGGAAGTGCATGCTGAAAGGAGCCTGATATGGCTGTCTCCTGAGAGGCCCTGCCAGAGCCTTACAAGTACATTTTCTTCTAATGGGGCCTTTCCAATTTTGTAGCATCTTATTAGGTCCCTGGGTAGGTTCCATGTTTTGCTCTTTGTCTCTCTGTCAGCTCCTGGCCAAGTGCCTTTTTTGATGAAATGCTTGAAAACATTAATTGAATGAGTAGCTATAAGGATGAACATTTATTAGCTGAATTGATTTTTTTTTTCAGTAGCAGACTTGAGGGATGAGGGAACAAGAAGGCCATTGCTTTTGGAACAGTTGATGCTTTACATTTGTATCATGAGTCTCAGAAAGCTCATTAGGGACTCAGGAGGTGGGTTGGTAGGTACCATGTTTGGTTAGCTTGAGTGAAACCCTGGGTTCCATCCCCAGTATGGAATAAGCTTGATGTGATGGTGCATGCCATGAATCCTAGCACTCAGGAGAGGAGGTCCTTAGGGATCAGACGTTCATGTCACCCTTAGCTATAGAGTAAAACTGAAGCCAGTCTGGGTTACATAAGGCCCTAGAGAATATTGCTGGTACATTCCAGGTATATAAACAGTTTCTTCTATTTTGTTTCATTTTTAAGGGAAACACTGTGACAAGAAGAATGTAAAGCCCACACTAGGGGCTGATGAGACTGGAAATGCTCAGTGCATTCTAGACCAGCACCGTGACTACATTGACTCTTTACCTCTGCAGGATGGAGCTGCGAAGGTGACATGCATGGCCTGGTCCCAGAACAATGCTAAATTTGCTGTCTGCACAGTGGACCGAGTGGTACTTCTGTATGATGAACATGGGGAACGGAGAGACAAGTTCTCCACCAAACCAGCTGACATGAAGGTGGAGAGGACTCCCGCACAGCATGTGCCCTGTGCCCTAAACTATTACCCTAGGAAACTGTAATCTGCCTTCTAGCCCCGGGCTTGGAAAGTGGCTTACCCATTTTCTCAGTATGAATATTCTTGGGCTGTTGGCACGTGCATATGTCTTCTTTTCTCTTTCACTTATACTCATTAATTTTGTTTTGATTCCTAGTACGGCAGGAAGAGCTACATGGTGAAAGGCATGGCTTTCTCTCCTGATTCCACAAAAATTGCCATTGGACAGACTGACAACATCATCTATGTCTACAAGATTGGAGAAGATTGGTGAGGACAGATGTGGTGGGTGGCCTGCAAAAGAAGAGTTAGGCATGAGAAATGCCTGGCTCGGATAGGGACGGGGAATTGGTACCAGGCATGAGAAATACCTCACTGGGGTATTGGTAGGTATGTAGGGGGGATTGATGGCAGGATCAGGTGTAGGAGGCAGAGACTATCTAGAGTCTCCTGTGTTCATGCCTTTGCCCACCCCACGTGTCCATCAGTCCCATCCCTGGAGGAATGAGTGGGAGGTTAGTGGCAGGTCCTGAGAGCCAGTGTGGGGCTGTCTTTGATGTAGCTCCAGGGCTTCTTGGGCACTCATTCGCATCTCCATCAGACCTCCCACAGAAGGATAGGAAACACCAGTGGGCCAGGAAAGGTTTCCTGTCTTGCTCCGCTCCATCACCATCAATGTGGGGCAGTGATTTTAAGCATGCTTCCTTTCCTTTTGTTTGGCAGGGGAGACAAGAAAGTCATCTGCAACAAGTTCATCCAGACGGTAAAACTCAGAGTCTTTCTGCTTGTAAATGCAACCAGGAGTTGCCTTTGCTAATGTCTAAAGCTGGTTTGACCTGCTAAAGGATGGCATTGCCTGGCTGCTCACTGTCACCTACTAAAGAGAACTTAGCTGTGTTCCCTCCTCGAAGACCTCCCTTGTAGAAGACTAGGATGGCTGTGGGGGGTGTGGGGTTGTCATAGAGCTGATAGTCCACAAAGATGGGTTGTCCCTTTACCCTTCTGCATACAGAGTGCTGTCACTTGTCTGCTGTGGCCTGCAGAATACATCATTGTCTTTGGACTGGCTGAAGGCAAGGTAAAGGAGGGGAGGGAAAAGGAAGAAAAGGTGTTCGGTGGGGATAATGGTCCTGGGTGGGGGTGGGAGCAGCAGGGTGTATCCTTTCCCCTGGAGCCCAAGTGGGTGCTGCAGAAGAGTATACTAGGACCAGTTTTGTTCATTTTGGGGCTTTGCCATTGTTTCTCAGGACCTGGGTGAGATTGAAAGCAGTCTAGCCAGACTTGTGTGTATTCTTTAATTTTTTTTTTCAGGTTCGCTTAGCAAATACTAAAACTAACAAGTCATCTACTATCTATGGGACAGATTCTTACGTGGTAGCACTGACAACCAAGTGAGTTCCAAAAGTAACACTTGGAACTGTCAGGCACAAGTGCATTTGACAGAAAGCAGCCTTTGTCAGCGAGATAACGGTCTCTCCTCTGTGTCTGCCTTTCCGCCTTTGCTCTTCAGCTGCTCTGGGAAAGGGATACTCTCAGGTCACGCAGATGGCACCATCGTCAGATACTTCTTTGATGATGAAGGCTCTGGAGAGTCACAGGTGTGCTTAAAGTATCCTGTGGGGCAGGATGGACATTCTAGGAGCCTTCCCTGGGCCGGGGCCGGGGGCCGGGGTGGGGGGGGGGCGGGGGGGGGGGGGGGGGGGGGGGGGGGGGGGGAGCCGCTTGCCTAAGCATCATGACAGCTATTGAGGGCGGAGGCTGCAAGGGTGTGATCTTAGAGAGAAGCATTTGGATGCCACCACAGATCTGGATTTGTGTTTAGGAGGCTACAGCTTACTATTTATATGGAGGAGTAGGTGGAAGGGACCTTGAGAGAGGAGGAAATAAAGACTCAAAGGGGGACAAAAAGTGAAAATTATTTCCGTTTATGTAAATATATACATATACACAAATATGTGTGTATATATACATATTTATGTAACACACATACATACAAATGCATAAGGGGAAAAACAGGCTAGCAAGATAGCTCAGCAAGTAAAGGTGCCTGGTGCCAAACCTGTGCCAAACCTGACAGGACCCACATAGTGCAAGGAGAAAAGGGACTTCTGCAGGTTATCCTCTGTCCTTCACCCATGTGTGCACATGTGCAGTGCACACACGCAAACGCAGTGCACACACACCACGCACTCAGGCACGAACATGCACACACACAAACACACACAAACACGTAAAACAAAGTTAACTCTTTGCTTTGAAAAAAAAAAGATTGGTGTAAAGTGAAACTTTGATGTTTTACTCTATATAATTCAGTACTGTGTAAATCATTTACATTGTGAGTTACCTGCATAATTAATTAGACATAGCCCTCCTTGAAAAAGAAGTCATATGCTCTCTTGGACATAGACAGTGTTGGTTACTGTGTGCTGTCTCCCTTTGGGCAGCCTCACTAGAATATACCTAAGATCTCTAATACACCACTATGTTGCAATTTCTTTAGAGTACAACATCAACAAGTGTGTATAAATTGTATGTGTGTGTTCATGTTATGTACAGAGCATAATTTGCTAAGTCTTTAGGGTGTGTTTGTGTGGGAAGATGTCGACAGGAAGGTTTTTGGTTTTTGTTTTTTTTTTTTTCCTGTAGAGTGCTGTAGTCAGTCAAGAATGTATGGATCAGCCGCTAAGGCTGAGGAATTTCTAAGGTGGCATCCTCAAAGTAAAACTGAAATGTTGTGTCTCAGGGGAAGTTGGTTAACCATCCATGCCCACCCTATGCCTTGGCCTGGGCCACCAACAGCATTGTGGCTGCTGGCTGTGATCGGAGGATTGTGGCCTATGGAAAGGAAGGCCATGTGCTACAGACTTTCGACTATAGCCGTGACCCTCAGGAGCGGGAGTTCACCACAGCTGCTGCAAGCCCTGGAGGCCAGTCTGTCGTGCTGGGAAGTTATGACAGGTGGGTCCCCTGTCCGGTTGCATCTTCCTTCTCTAAGACCTGTGCCAGGCAAGTCACTAAACCGCAGTGGGAGCCTGGACAGAGGCAATGTCTGTTGAAAAGGATTCTCAGATTGTCACCCATTGGCACATTGGCAGCTTCAAAGCGCAGGGTGCTGCCTCAGCCTGCGATTCCACGGCAAGGATTCATTGCATTCTTCATGTTCCCATGAAGCCTCCTTCAGACTTTGAGTTCATCCCACAGCACCACAGTTGTTGCCTCTGTTTTGAGGGGGCCTTGAGAAGGAGGCAGAGCAGTCAGTCATCTTTTTACCTCCAGTGCCTATGTTGGCATCTGGTATGTGATTATAGCCACTGTGTGGTGAATGAATAAAGAATGAATCGGCAGATGAGCAGCCAGGATCTGGGTCCCCCTCTCTATGAAGGTGCTTTGTATCTCTCAGTCTCGTGGGTCTGTTTGTTCCTCTCTGCTTTGACTCCCACACTTCACTCTCCCTCTGCCTGCATTCCAGGCAGCTCATCTTTTTTATTTGTCCTGCTTTCTCTACTTCCATCCTTTTGTGTCATTTTTTTTTTAATTATTTTTTGAGATAAGGTCTCACTTTATAGCTCTGAATAGCTTGGAACTCACTAGGTAGACCAGGCTGGCCTCAAACTTGCAGCACCCTCCCATCTCTGTTCCCAAGTGTTACATTACAGGTGTGCTCTGTTTTCTTTTGCCTTGACTTTCCAAACTCCCTTTGAACCATTTTTGCCCTCCCCTGCTGGGCTGCCTTGAGGCCTGCCTGCCTCCAGGCATTGTTGTTTCCGCTTTAGCTTCTCTTTCCGGTAGAATGAGACTGCTTGCCTTTAGTTACTTATCTTCACTCTTTTACTCCACCCCCATCTCATCTAAAAGCCACAAACCTTTCTAGACTTCGGGTGTTCAACTGGAGTCCTCGAAGAAGCATCTGGGAAGAGGCGAAACCCAAGGAGATTGCAAACTTATACACTGTCACTGCCTTGGCCTGGAAGCGGGATGGCTCACGACTCTGTGCGGTGTGTTTGTAACCCTTTTCTGTATTGGTGATGGTCTCCAAACTACTTATGCCAGGACACTCCACTGTGACACTAGAGAAGCCCAAATTGCCTGGTGACTTAACCTAAAAATCTGCTGTTAAAGGCAAGAAAAGGAAATGTACACCATTGGAGGCCCCAAGGGACAGTTTTCTAGGCTAGCCTGATTTTTCTCCCTCTTTATCTAATCCACATGTGATGCCTATAAGTCCTAGGGTCGACACTTTTTGGGTTCTGATAGGTCCAAACCCTGCCTGCCCTTCTGCTGGCCACTCATCTCTAGACTGTGACACTGAGATTTAGGGTCTTAAGGGTATCTGACACCTTCCCAGTGCCAGTGCACCTTGTGTTGCCTCTCATGCTGTCCCTCTCCCTCAGGGAACACTCTGTGGTGGGGTGGAACAGTTTGACTGCTGCCTCCGAAGGAGCATTTACAAGAACAAGTTCGAGCTGACGTATGTGGGCCCTAGCCAGGTGAGCAGCTGACAGCCTGCCATGCTGAGATCTTCCCGGGCTCCTTCATCTCTAACATTTTCCCACCTGCTGGCTGCAGCCACGTCTCATCTTTAACCTTCATCCCCATGGCAGAGCTGGGAACAGAATATGTCAGGGTAACTCCTAGGCAACTTTCTTGCTACAGAGCTGTTCCAGCACCGGGCTCTAGCGTACAGGGATTGGGTTATCTTTCTGGTATAAACCTGTCTACACCAGTGCTGCCCACAAGAAGCATTGATAAGGGGCTGGTGAGATAGCTCAGCAGGTAAGAGCACCGACTGCTCTTCAGAAGGTCATGAGTTCAAATCCCAGCAACCACATGGTGGCTCACAACCACCCGTAGTGAGTTCTGACACCCTCTTCTGGTGCGTCTGAAGACAGCTACAGTGTATTACATATAATAAATAAATAAATAAATAAATAAATAAATAAATAAATAAATAAATAAGCATTGATAAACAGGATTACAGATGAGCCACAAAGCTCTGGGACCCTGTTCTCTTAGAGCTGTGATTCTCATGCTCCCTCTGCCCTCCCTTTCCTATTGATTTGTTCCTTTATCTTTGCATGCTCTTACCTTTGTCCATACCTACACACGTAATTAACAATCTTAAACAAACAAAAATGACAGAAGTGGCCCATGAGTCTGAGGCCAATCTGATCTACATATAGCAAGTTCCAGGCCAATTGGGCTACATAGTAAGACCTTGTCTCAAAAACAAAAGCAAAGCAGACGTTGAATGTTGTAGGTTGCCCTGCAACTTACTGCAACAGTTGAAGAAAAAGAAAATCTTAGCACTCAAGAAACTGAGGCAGGAGAATGGCCAGTTGTATATCATCTTTGGCACATAGGGAGACTCTTAAAAACCCAAAATAATAATAAGTAACAATTATTTTTATTATTATATTTAATTATATTTCCAATATTATTAATTATTATATTTAATTACATTATAATTAATATTATTAATTATTATTATACAGTAGTCTGTCTTAAGACTTGTACTAAGAACTGTGGAGACAAAGTGAGAGATTGGTGTGATTCAGTAGAACTTTCAGAATCAAATGTGTCAAGAACAGCAGAAGAGGGACTGTGGAAGTATTCCCTAAGTAGCAAATCCCCATGTGTGTAAGGCATTGCCATTAGCAGCAGCATCCCAGGCCAAGTGTGGATGCAGGCTGAGCTATGTTCAGCATCCTGGAGGTGTGTGTGGGGCAAGCACCTTCGCTCCTCTTCTGTGCTGGGAAAGGCCAAAAGGCTCAGACTTGTCCCTTACCAGGTGATTGTGAAGAACCTGTCTTCAGGGACCAGGGTTGTGCTCAAGTCACACTATGGCTATGAAGTAGAAGAGGTGAAAATCCTGGGAAAGGAACGTTACTTAGTGGCTCACACATCAGACACGCTGCTGCTGGGAGACCTGAACACCAACCGCCTCAGTGAGGTAGGGACTGAGGATGCCGGACTGGGTAATGGGATGTCTTGGCTAATTCTGTTGTCCAGTACCCCCAGAAGTAAGATCCCCAAAAGAGGCTCTAACATTCTGATGTTGATGACCTTGTTTCAAGAAGTGAGAAGTGTAAAATCCTAGGGTAGAATTTCTATGTCGGGCTGTTTTTACGAAGCCACCTCTTGAAAATGTAGGAGTCAAGGCACAGAGCATCTTTTATGTGATCCTGAGGCCTCCCTGAATGAGGTCTTCCAGCCTTGTCTTGGGTAATTCTCTACATTGTCTCTGATGTTTTCTCCTTACTTTGCAGATAGCCTGGCAGGGATCTGGTGGCAATGAGAAATATTTCTTCGAAAATGAGAATGTAAGTAGAACTCAGCCCCTGCCAGCATTTCCGTAAACCTCATTCCAGCTCCTAGTCAGAAGACTGAGTGGGAGGGGTGGGAGACAGCAGGTAGAGGGTGGGGGTCACGCAGGAAAGGATAAGGAGAGAAGTCACCCTAAGCCACACTACCCCTCCCACTGTTTTTCTCCATGCTTCCCTCCCATTCTCCCCCAGGTATGCATGATCTTCAATGCTGGAGAGCTGACCCTGGTAGAATATGGGAGTAACGACTCCCTGGGTTCTGTGCGCACTGAATTCATGAACCCTCACCTCATCAGGTAAGGTAACCTTACGAGGTTCTCTGAACCCTTGAAGGCTAGGAGAATTCCTTTTGAACTTCTCAACTGTGTTTAGATTGTCCCTAGATCAGTCCGAAACTTCATCCATACAGTACTCAGAACCCTCAGTACAACCCCAGGCTTAAGCCTTTGCCTTACCAAGTCCTTCACGTTTCAGCGTCCGTATCAATGAGCGCTGCCAGCGAGGAATGGAAGATAATAAGAAATTGGCTTATCTTGTTGACATTAAGACGATCGCTATAGGTAAGACGCTTTTGTAACTTTAATACCAGAACAGATTCCCGTACTGCCCTCTGTGTCACAGGACTGTGTCCATGAAGAGTCTAAGAAACTGAAAGGCACCAGGTAAGTCCTCTTTCCCAGTAGTTACACACAGTGTTTAAGTCCCTGTGAGTGTGCCTCTAGGTAAGTACCTAGCTGTGGATACAGATACACCCAGGCCTGTCCACATAATCACCATGTTATCCGGTCACATATCTCAGGGCCAGCAAGTCGTGAACAGCAGAGAGCTATCAGCAACTGTAGGAATTTTCCTGCTTAGACATCATCAAATCATAGACTTTTTAAAACTAGAAGGGCCATCAATTTTAAAAATTATTAGGGCCAGGCAGTGGTGGCACACGCCTTTAATCCCAGCGCTTGAGAGGCAGAGGCAGGCGGATCTCTGAGTTCGAGGCCAGCCTGGTCTACAGAGTGAGTTCCAGGACAGCCAGGGCTACATGGAGAAACCCTGTCTCAAAAAAAAAAAAAAAATCCCTTATTAGTAACTAGTATCAATAGAACTTAATTTGCATTCCACAAGGATTTCATTTATAAATCTTTATTATTTTTACCACCAAATGTTACAGGCATCAAGAATAGCATAGCACCCTCCAGAAAATGTAGACATGAGAATATACATGCAGCATGGCTGTAAAAACATGGGATTCTGGTCAGTCAGCCACCTCGTCTGCACTTGCTGTTTGTGAGTCTACCAAATGTCCTTAGTCTGTCTCACACAGTGGGAACAAAGTCAGTACCTGCCCCAGATGGAAGCATTTAGATCCTTGCCTGACGCAAAATCGTTTAGTAAATTCTGACTGTTGATAGTCATGACATATTATTAAAACTTGCTTACCCATGCCTAGTTCTGCCAAATCATAACATTTTGTCATATTTACAGAGTCTTTTGCTTCATATCTTACTTGTGGCATTTAAAGCATTAAGTTTTAAAAGATTTATTTTTATTTATATGTATGGCTACTTTGCCAGCACACAAGAGTGAGTGTGTACCATGTGTGTGTCTGGTGCTTTCGGAGGCAATGCCACTCTCTGAGTCTATGCTTAGAGTAGAATTGCTGGATCGTAGAAGAACGGTATTTTCCCCTTCACTGCTCTCCACAGAGGTTGACCAGCTTCCTTCCATTTCTCTCACACTCTCTCGAGTCCTGATTGCCTGGTGTATGGGCAATGCTCCTGCATTTCATATTGTCATTCATATATCTTCTGCAAATCGCAGTTCTCATCCTGTACACATTGTGCAAGTCAAGTTGTCTCAGTTAGAGATGCGAAGGCCTTTACATATATGTGTGTATAAGCATGTGTGTGTGTGTGTGTGTGTGTGTGTGTGTGTGTGTGTGTGTGTGTGTGTGTTTGTAGCCTCTGATAGTTACTTACATTGCAGATTTTTTTTTCTCAGTCTTTGGCTTGACTTTTTCTTTTTAGTGTCTTTAGTATTCAGATATTTTAAAATGTTGTTATACTTATTTATCCATTGGGCTTGGGAAAGCGTGTATGAATGACACTCAAGTGGAGGTCAAAGGGCAACCTGACGCAGTGGAGTTTTTCCTTCCTCCATGTGGGTCTAAGGGCTCAAACTCCAGGCCTGCATCAGCACCTTTAAAATTTGATATAGGGGCCAGCAAGTTGACTCACATCTGCAGGTGCTCGGCTGCTCCACACCTGAGGGCTTAAGAGGGAGAGAACTGACTCCTGCAAGCTATCTCCTGACTTCCAAATGTGTTCCTCACAAATTAAAAATAAGTAAATAATGGTAATTAAGTGTTGTTCTTGTTTGGGTTTTGGTTTTGGGTTTGGGTTTTTTTTGTTTGTTTGGTTTTGTTTTTGTTTTTTGAGATAGGGTTTCTGTGTAACCTTGGCTGTCCTGTAACTCACTCTGTTGACTAGGTTGGAAAAAAATTTAATTAAAAAACAATTGAGGTTGGGATGTAGCAGCTTGGTGGTAGAGAGCCAGGCAGGTCCTGGGTTCAGGTACCAGTACTGCTGATATGACAGGAACAGCATTGCTGATTCTGAGGTCTTGTTTAAGAACTTTCCCCCCTGCTGGGCAGTGGTGGTGCAGGCCTTTAATCCCAGCACTTGGGAGGCAGAGGCCAGCAGATTTCTGAGTTCCAGGCCAGCCTGGTCTACAGAGTGAGTTCCAGGACAGCCAGGGCTACACAGAGAAACCCTGCCTTGAAAAACAACAAAAAAAACTTTTCCCCTATGCCCTCCTATATTTTAACATTCTTAAGTTCTGCTTTCCACTGGACTTTATTTTTGTATTTGATATAGGTTTTAACTTTATTTCTTTCATCTGTTTAACTATTTACCCAGTGGTTTGTTATGCCATCCCTGTCATAAATGACACTTTCATACACATATGGGCCTCTTTTTAAGATAGTTTTATATTTCATGATTATTGCATTTCACATTTGAGCTCAGAAATGCAGGTATCTGCAGTAGAAATGATATGTAGGTACAGAGGCCTCAGATCAGTGACAGTGACAAACCGTGAGACTTCAGACTAGTCCACTTACACCAAAGGATTGAGACAGACAGACAGACAGACAGACAGATAGAGTTTGCCAATTGTCTGAGTCACTAGTCCCTTTAAATATAATGGAAATTATCAACATTTTCCCAGAAAAAAAAAAGTGAATATACATAAAATTTTGTGTGTAGTTTCAGGGTTCATGGGGCTCTTGCTGCTCCAACATGGCTTAGTGCACTAACATGGCTTGATTTGGCTTAGTTTTGGTTGCTGTTTTGTTTTGTAGTTTGGTGTTTTAAGACATGGTGTCATGTAGCCCAGATTTGTTTTGAATTCCTAATTGTCTTGCCTCAGACCCTTGAGTGCCGGGATTATAGATAGGAGTCACAGTGCCCATTGTCATAATCTCTATGTCTCCAAAGTTTAGACTACCACATGACCAGCGTTGGCTGGCCTCCGGTTGGTCAGCTCACTGAGCCTGGCCGACTCAGGGGCTCCCTTCTCCTGCTCCGTCTGTGTGCTCCTCCACTCTTCAGTGCTATCTCACCTTGGGCACTCCATCACTCACATGGTTCCTTATAGTATGACATCACCAATGCCATTTCAGTCTTCAAAATTCAGTTACCTCTGGAATTCAGGACCACACTCAACTGTTTTCAACTTGTTGTTTCAAGTCAGGGTCAGATAAGGTAGCTGGAGCTGACCTACATAGAAGGGCTGGCCTCGAACTCCCTCTCTTTGTGCCTTAGCTTTCTGAGGTACATAGCCATGTACCTCCATAAGACCTTTTAGTTAGCTGCAAAGCCAAGTAAAACTATCTGTAATTCTAAACAAGTTTCTTAGCTTTCTTGTGTGTGTCTTTGTGTCTGGCTGCATCTAGCCCGGGATAGACTCAGACTTGCTCTGTGGCTGGCTTTGAACTGATCTTCCAGCCTTCCACTCATAAGTTCTGGGACTATAGACATGGAATAAATACCATGCAGCAAGACCCGCTTTTTGAAGCATTCTAGAAAAATTGTTCTGTATTGTTTTTTGCAGTCCACACTGATACCCGTGAGCTGATGAAATGTTGTTAAAGCCCAGCATGATTATAAGACCAGAGTTGTACAGACCAACTGTGGCTTTACACATGGCTGGAGTTGGTCTTCTTACTCTGTCTTCTTTGCAGTGGATCTGATTGGTGGCTACAACATTGGTACTATCAGTCATGAAAGCCGTGTGGATTGGCTGGAACTTAATGAGACTGGACACAAGCTTCTCTTCAGAGACCGGAAACTTCGTGTGAGAAGGGTTATTTGGGCCTTAGGCATAGGTTGGTCCAGAGGGTGTGAAATAAGCTGTTACCAGGGACTGTGGTAGGCAATGCAGAGCTAAGTTCTTGGTTCTGTTTGCCATTAGCATAGCGAGGAACAAAGGACAGTCTGTATTATGTCACTACCCGTCCTGTGTACCCTGAAGGAGACTGTCTTAAGATGGGAACAAAGTCAGGAAGGGCGTTTGAGAGTTGGTTTCTTACTGTTCCCAAGTCGGTGTCCTCATGAAGCTATGTCCCCCTCCTCAGGTCTGGCTGACCTTTGCCCAGACCTGCTCCTCTGGTGTGGTTCAGCCACACTTAGCTCAGGGCATGAAGACTGGCTTGAGTAGTCCCTTGAGTAACCCTTACATATCCTTTTCTCATTATGGCATCACCAAGAAGTTAGCCTTTCTTGTGATTGTCCATTTCAGTGAATGAACCACTGTGACTTGTCCACTCATTTAGTTTTGTTTGGTAGCCTCTTTAGTCTGGTCCAGGCTTACTCTAAGAATGAAAGTCTGGCCTTCACCTAACACCACCCTGACTGTAGGTCTTAGCTTGCCTGGTCTTCTCATCCTTGACCAGAGTTAGGATATACCACATTAGAGTAAGACCAGGAGCTGGACGTTTATTTTACCACTGGGGAAATAGGCAAAATCAGATGCTGTCGTCATCACACCCCCTTTTAACTGCGCTCTCTCCCTCCCCCTCCAGCTGCATCTATACGACATTGAAAGCTGCTCTAAGACAATGATCCTCAACTTCTGCTCCTACGTGCAGTGGGTTCCGGGGAGTGATGTGCTGGTAGCTCAGAACCGAAACAGCTTATGTGTATGGTACAATATTGAGGCCCCTGAGAGAGTCACCATGTCCTCTATCAGGGTATGTTGATACCAGGAGACTCCAGACATGTGTCAGTCTAATTAATTAGAACCCCAAGGAAAAGGCTGTGCAGCTGCTCTGTTCTTTCTGTGTATCCATAATCCCTATGATAAAACTGCAAGCGCAGCCTATACCCCTCCTCATTAGTGGCCCGCCTCCACAGTCATCCTTGCTTAAGTTTCCTGACCTTGTATTAGATTCCTAGAGAGGAGCCACATTGCAGTGACCGTGAGACTATATGAAGTCACCATGTGCAGTTCTCTCTAATCTAAGAGACAGACGCAGTGGGAGGGATGGTTCATGCATTCACCCTTGTACCTATTCACTGTTATAGGCCATTCAAATTTCTCTTTCCTCAGATTACACATAAACACTCCACTGTCCCATCCCAACATCACCCCCACACACACACACATACACACACATACACACACACACACATACACACACACACACACACACACACACACACACACACACACACATTCACAGATACCATGGCATACATGTGGAGGTCAGAGGACAACTCATGGGAGTCCGCTCTCTTCTTCCACCATGTGGGTACTGGCATTGAGCACAGGCCATTAAGTGCCTTTACCCGATGAGCCATCTCTCTGGCTCTTAGTTCTAATCGTTGTTGTTGTTGTTGTTGTTGTTGCTGCTGCTGCTGCTGCTGCTGCTGTGCTGAGACCAAACCCAGGGCTTTAGGCACGATGCACAAGTATTTACCACTGTGCTTTTAAATTAAATGCAGTGGGTTTCTAAAAGTAAACCTTTAGTTTTGGGTTTTATTTTTTTAAGAAAAGATTTATTTATGTTATGTGTATGTTTGTTTTACCTACATGTATTGTCTGTGTACCACATGCATGCCTGGTACCTGTGGAAACCAGAAAAGGTTGGGTCCCCTGGAACTAGAGTTACAGATGATTATGAGCTGCCGTGTGAGGGCTGAGAACCAAACTCAAGTCCTCTGTAAGAGCTGACCAGTGAGCTATCTCTTCAGCTTCAACTTTGAGTCTTTCAGTCTCTAGTCTGGCTGCGAGCCCTTGCTAGTCTTGAACTTTCTACACTCCTGCCTTTGCTAAGTACCTCCATGCTGCAATTACAGCCACCTTGCCTGGCTCATATGCTTTTTTTTTTTTTTAATTCCCAAAATAAGCATCATTCATATTTGCTTTCTTGCTCTTTCTCCCCACCTCTACCCAAAGGCCTAGAACTAGGACTTGTTACGTAGCTCAGGCTAGCCTCCTGGCTCTTCCTCCCTAAGTGCTGGTATCACAAGCAGAGGCTACCACACATGGCTCACAACATTATTATTTTTTATGGATAGAACTTGGATTCACCACTAGCATATTTGTTTCTTACCTTTTCTTCCAACAGTGTCAGTCTCCCCTCGGGAATGGTTTTTCTTCTTGGAGAATCATTTAGAAATCCCTTAGGTGAGAGTCTCATTAGCAGAAAATTATAACCTCTCAGGTTTTGATGATCTGAACATGCTTTTGTTCTAAAAACAGTTTCAGACTCAGTACCTAGGTTTAGACCAGCAGCTAACTTTTCTTAGTGCTTTGTAACATGTTATCCCAATCATTCACTGGCATGTTCTGAGAGATTTATTAGCAGCTCTTTTCTCTTTGGTTGCTTTGAAGATATATTTTGTTGTTGTTGTTGTTGTTGTTGTTTTTGAGACAGGGTTTCTCTGTATAGCCCTGGCTGTCCTGGAATTCACTCTGTAGACCAGGCTGGCCTCGAACTCAGAAATCCGCTTGCCTCTGCCTCCCAAGTGCTGGGATTAAAGGCATGCGGCACCACCACCTAGTGAAGTTATTTTTTTTTAATTTCTAATTGTGTGCGAGTGTGCGTGCGTGCGTGTGTGCATGTGTGTGCATGCGTGTGCATGTACATGCACACAACGAAGGGCAGGTACCTGCTGAGGCCAGAAGAGGGCATCAGATCTCCTAAGCTAGAGTTACAGGCAGCCCTGAGCTGCCCGTCTTAGGTTCTGGGAACCAAATTCAGGTCTTTTGCCAGAATAGTGCGCACTCTGAGCCCTCTCCTCAGGCCCTCTCCTCAGACCCTCTCCTCAGGCCCTCTCCTCAGGCCCTCTCCTCAAGCCCTCTTCTCAAGCCCTCTTTGATTGCTTTTAAAACTACCTTTCTTAGGTGTTTTGACACTATACTATATTTTTTCTACACAGTATTTTTTTTCCTTGTGATAGCTCTTGCTGTATAGGACAGACTGGCCTCAAATTCCTGGGCTCAGGCCATCCCTGCCCTGGCCACCTGAGAGTTGGGGACTGTAGGCACAGGCCACTTCATCAGGTTAGAGGTTTGGGTGTCTATCTAGTGGATGGCTAGCCACTGAACCTATGTGTTGGAAGTAAAATCTCTAGTACTGAGATGTACCTCTTGCCTTTATATATACATTTAAATGCTTTTCCACTCGGCATATGCTGTGTTTCCTGTAACTGAATACAAACAGCCCCGCGGTCTTGGGAACTTGTCAGCCATCCTCTCCCAGGAATTCTAACCAGGTGTATACCGCACTGCTGCTCCTGTCTCATTTGCCTTTTCAACCTCTTGTGTTTCTTTCTTCTTGCCCGTGAACATTCTGGATGATATCTTTAGCTCCATCCTTCAGTCCAACCGTTCAGTCTTTACACTTGTCTGCTACTCCAGCTGCCATTGAGGTTTTACTCCAGAAGCTAAATCTGGGCTGGAACTTGTCCCTGCTCAACACCACAGGTTTCATGATAGAAAATTTCATTTGATTCTTTCCCCAATATGCCCAGCCACTCCACAGTATTTCCTTACTTAATTTCCTATATCATCTCCATATCTCTAAATACGTAATACGTAATCTTACAGCAATGCATTGCTTATTCTTTTTTTAAATACTTACTTATTTAGATTTATATATTTATTTTATGTATACAATGGATGCTCTGTCTTCATATACACCAGAAGAATTAGATCCCATTACAGATGATTGTGAGCTAACATGTGGTTGCTAGGAATTGAACTCAGGACCTCTGGAGTCTAGTGCTTTTAACTGAGCTATCTCTCCAACCCCTATTACTGCTATTCTTAATAACTAAAATTCTTAAAACTCTAAAATTGTCTATAGTTACAATTTATCCTTTCATACTGGTTGTAGTGTGTGTGTATATTCACACTTCTGTTACTCTCACTGCAATCTTCTGGTCTGATTTTAGAGCCCCTGAGGAATGACACTCAAGCTTGTCTTCTGGCCTCATGTGGACATGTATATGCCTGTGTATACATGGAGTCCACACAGTCACACAAGTACACACACACACACACACACACACACACACACACACACGCCTTAGTCATGTAGCACTGCTGAAGAACTAGATGCCATTCTGTTAGTATCCCTCCAGGCACTGGAGCTGACATTGTTAACTTTAATCCAAGGATACTGCCACAGCTCTGGCATTTATCAGCCTGGGAGACATACAGTGATAAGACACAAGGCCACTGTCATTCCCTGGAGTGAACCGTGGGCTAGGTGAGAGAAGGCCTGCTCAGTAGCTGGAGGCATGGAAGCGCTAATCTGGAATTGGGTGGTGGGATGGCCTGTTTCAGGGTGATGTTGTCGGTCTGGAACGAGGTGGTGGGAAGACAGAGGTCATGGTGACGGAAGGCGTGACTACTGTGGCCTACACCCTGGACGAGGGCCTGATTGAGTTTGGAACAGCCATCGATGATGGCAACTATACCCGGTGAGAGGCTGCTGACAGCCAAGTGGTGGTGAGCGACCCCTTAAACTGCCATAGCTCACAGGGTCATGTGATTCTTTGTTCCTCCCCTCTTCCCGCCCAGCCCCAGTGTTCCAGATCTGGCTTCTGTCTGTCAGTTCCCTGGCTTCACTTGTGCTTTGCTTGCCTTCCTCCTCTCCAGGGCTACAGCCTTCTTGGAGACCCTGGAGATGACCCCGGAAACAGAGGCAATGTGGAAAACCTTGAGCAAACTGGCCCTGGAGGCAAGGCAGCTTCACACTGCTGAGAGGTAAGAGTGGTGTGCATCTGAGATGCTGGTAGCTAGGAGGCCTCTTGAGTGCTCATCTGTGGGCTGCTCCTGTCCCGCGTGCAGGCGCTGCCACACCCCACCCACACTGCAATGCTGTGAGCCCTCCCTAGTACACTTACAAACACCCACCAACCCTAGATCTGAAGAATAGATCTTTTAAAAAATAGTTTTAAATTTTGTGTCTAAGAATGTCAGGGTGTGGGTCTGTACACATGAGTGCAAGTGCCCACCAAGGTCAGAAGAGAGTGTTGAATCCCCCGGAGCTGGAGGCTCAGGAGCTTATGAGCGGCATTGATGGAGGCACTGGGATCAAACACCAGCCTTCAATGAGAGCTCCACACATTCTTATCTGCAGAGCCATCTGTCTAGCTTTGAAAATGCCTTAATATTTTTTCGTCCTTTTCTTTGCAAGGTTCCCCTTTAAGAGGTTGATTGTTAGCTGTGTAGTGGTGATGCACACCTTTAATCTCAGCACTCAGGAGGCAGAGGCTGAAGGCCAACCTGGTCTACAGAGCAAGTTCCAGGACAACCAGGGCTATACAGAGAAACTCTGTCTCCCAAACAAACAAACAATCCCAAGTGCTGAGATAAAAGGCATGTGCTACCACTACCACCTGGCTAGTTATTCTTAATTGGGTCTGCATTAGTCACTTTTGTATTGCTATGATAAAACACCACGACCAAGGCAGCTTATAAAAGAAAGCATAAAATAGGCTTATAGTTCCAGGGGGTTAGACTCCATTATGGTAGAGTGAAGTCATGGTGGCCTAGACAGCCAAGAGCTCACATCTTAGAACCAGCAAGCAGAGAGCACTGGAGTTGGCAGAAAGCTTTTGAAACTTGAAAGCTCCACCCCCAGTGACACACCTCCTAATCCTTCCCAAACAGTTCCACAAACTGGGAAGCAAGTCTTCAAGCATCTGAACCTGTGGGAGGCATTCTTATCCAAACCACCACAGTGTGTGTGTGTGTGGGGGGGGGGGGGGGTGTATAGGCCTTTCCACATGAATGCTGGTTCTGCAAAGGTCTGAGGTATCGGTTCTCCTAGAGCTGGAGTTACAGGCAGTTGTGAGTCTCCTGATGGAGGTACTGGGAATTGAACTCAGGTCATCCGTAAGAGCAGTATACCCTCCTAACCACTAAGGCATCTATCTCTCCAGCCTGCCCAAGAGTTTCTATCATGCCTTCCATGTCTGTCCTGGTTGTGGTGCACAGGTGTTAGACAAGTTTGTGACTTCAGAGTCCTTCAGACCTTGGCTCCATTTCCCAGCAGTGATGATGTCATTACCATGTAGCATTATAAGGAAGGGGCAGTGGTGATGGTGATGAAGAACAGTAAGAGCATTAGTGTGAAAGGCTTCTGGGCATGCAAGTGCCCAGCACATATCAGCTGCTTCTAGGAAGTGGCCTCGAGCTTTCCCCCCTTGTACCCACACAGACTATCAGCAAGCCTTAATGACTCCATCCTGTCTGTTCACTTTTTACTTTGTTTTTGTTTTTGTTTTTGTTTTTTCGAGACAGGGTTTCTCTGTGTAGCCCTGGCTGTCCTGGAACTCACTCTGTAGACCAGGCTGGCCTCGAACTCAGAAATACACCTGTCTCTGCCTCCCAAGTGCTGGGATTAAAGGCGTGCGCCACCACTGCCCAGCTCTCTTTTTACTTTTTAAGGTGTATTTATTTTTATGTGTATGTCTGGTTTGCTTGCATATAAATTTCGTGTGTCTGGTACACATGGAGGTGGCATCAGGTCCCCTGAAACTGGACTTACAGATGGTTATGAACCTCCTTGTGGGCCCTGGGAACCAAACCCTAGTCCTACACAATAGTAACAAGAGCTCTTAACTGCTAAGCCATTGTTTCAGCCCTGATTTTGTTTTTATAGCCCAGACTGGCCTAAATTTCATATGTAACCATGGGTGAGCTTAGAATTCTGATCCTCCTGCCTCTCCCTCTTGGTGCTAAGATTACAGGCTTGTACCACCACACCTTGTTTATGTAGTACTGGGTGATGTGTGCCACCAACACCCGGCAAAAGCTTTCTTAAAAATCATCAGTTAGAAGGCTAGAGACGTCGCTTAGTCAGTAGAGTACTTGCCTAGCATGCATGAAGCCCTGGCTTTGATCTCCAGTACCACCTGTGCCAGCCATTATAGCACATGCCTATAATTTCAGAACTTGAGAGATGGAGGCAGGAGGATCAGAAGTTCAAAGTTATCCTTGACTATATAATGAGTTCAAGACCAGCCTGGGCTACATGAGACCCTGTTTATAAAACAACAACAACAACAACAAAACCTATTATATAATTGTTTTTTGCCCAGAAATTTCTAATAGCTTACTGTTATATTCAGTATAAAATCTAGACTGCTTGCCGTGGCCAGTGGCCCTGCAAGTATTTGCCTCAGCTTCTTTCTTAGTCCCATTATCTGCTTGCCCATTCATCTCTAGCCACACCATTACTTTTGGCTCTGAGCATGCCCTACTCATCCTTGATGGGAGTTGCTTGACCATCCCTTCTGCCCCATCTTGCCAAGACTAACTCTCTTAAAAATGTTTCTATTTGCGTATATTAACCATACATGCTAATGGGTTCCCTTATGGTACTGTAATATGCCTTTTCATATTCACCCCATCTCCCTGTCTTGTCTCTCCCTCTCAACTCTGTCTGATCCCCTTCTTCCCATCTAGTCCCCCTTCTACCTTAGTCTCTCTTTTTAATGATTCAGTGAGTTTCACTAGTATTGCTTACAGGATCACAGGCAGGCAGTGGCTACACCAGTGGCTTACCAGTGGCTACACCAAGAAGAAAGTGTCTCCTCTTCCACCACTCCCCGCCCCCACACCAACCATTAACTGCCCATAGATCCTGAGGGAGGGCGGGGCCTTGTGAGTGTCTATATCCCCTTAACAAGATATTGATGGTCCCATGTGCCACAGCCATGTGGCCTGGAAGACAGCATTCCACAACACACTACGTTGTCTTCCATCTCTTACATTCTTTCCAGTCCCTCTCCCGAGATGGTCCCTGGACTTTAGTGGGGTGTGCATGCCTCCCATTTAGGGCCAAGCACCCAGCAGTCACTTATCCTCAGCTCTCTGACCAGTCCTGGCTCTGCAGTTACGTATGCCCACTACACGAAGCAGCTTCCTGACTAATGCTGTGCTGATTGGTGGGCATGGCCACAATTATTTAGAAAGTGATCGGATGATGAATCATGTCCATTTTGCAAAAATAACAGCAGTAGCTTCCCCACTAGAGCCAGTGACTTCTCCAGTCGCAGACTTTTGACCAGGTTTCAGCCCCAGATGTGGATTTCCTGTTGTGGAGCAGGCCTGAAATCCAACAAGAAAGTTCCTCGTTACCCCCTTAACAGAGTTCCACTTTGTAGCAATGGCCATATTTTTGCCTGGCCAGTGAGGAGCTGCTCTTTATTGTCAGGTGCCAGCCAATGTCAGTGACCTCCTCAGTCACTGGTGACAGTGTCACCATGGCTCATTTCACTTTTCATTCTCCTCATCTTTATCTGTTTACGATTATCTGTCTCCACTGGAGTGGAAAATCTCCAAGAACAAGGCTTTCCTCTTCCTTGTCCCTCTTGGGACAAGCCAGGCACGGTGGCACACACCTGTAGTCCCAGCTACTCGACAGGGATCATATCAGTGCAGGCGGACGGGGACACACAAGATGCTCCTTACATACTTGTGGAACGACGGGGTAGTGACAGTCCTGTGATAATATAACTGTTGTATTATTGCCTCCCCGCTGTAGGTGCTTCTCTGCTTTGGGTCACGTGGCCAAAGCTCGGTTCCTGCATGAGACCAATGAGATTGCAGATCAGGTGTCCAGGGAATATGCAAGTATCCTCTTGACTCCTTTGGTCTCCCAAACCGTAACTTCTGTTAGTTTTAGTTCTGTGATTCTTAGGTTTGTAGCCTCCCTTCCTTCTTCTACCCTGCCCACCCCTCATCCCTAAAGTTGGACCACTTTGGAATTTCATGAAACCTCAGGCTGCTAAGTCCCTTAAAGATCTTTAGCTTCCCAAGTCTGTTAGCATCCATGGCCTCCTGGCCTTCCTGTGTCTGCCTGTGCTGAGTGACCAAACCTCCCTTTCCCCTGCAGGGAGGAGAAGGAACAGACTTCTATCAAGTCCGAGCTCGTCTGGCCATGCTGGAGAAGAACTACAAACTGGCTGAAATGATCTTCTTGGAACAGGTAATGGGGATGGAAGAGGGGCTCCTGGGGGCTAGTCAATGAGTCTTCTGAAAGTTTGGGGAGAACTTTTAAGCTTAGAGAGTTTATTCCATGCCTTCCTTAGGTTCTTCCTCTGTGTTATCTTTATCTAGGCAAACATCTTCCTTTGGACTTTAATATTTTTCTTCTTTTCAGAATGATGTCTCAGCTTCTCTCTACTCCAGAACCTGTCTTTGCAGTTCTTGTGCATAGGGTAGATCCAAGTTTTTGTGGAACCCCAAACTTATATAGTCTGAGAAGCCTTTAAAGCATTTTGTAGTTTATAGTAACTCCATCACTGGAGCCAGGAGTGTAGCTCAGTGGTTGAGCATGGGCTTAACATGTGCAAGGCACTTGATTACATTTCCAGTGCACTAGCAGTCATGAGTGAGCATTCACACACGCACGCATGCACGCATGCACACATGCACACACACACACCTTAGCCAGGCTGAGCAGAGCTCACTAGTATTGACCCTCTGCCTCCCTGGTGCCCTTTCTTCTGTGTGGTACCCCTAGAATGCTGTTGAAGAGGCCATGGACATGTACCAGGAGCTGCACCGCTGGGATGAGTGCATTGCTGTGGCTGAGGCCAAGGTATTGCTTCTGTCCTCTCATCACAACTGTTCAGAATTGGACTCACCAATTCTAGAAATCTTTCCAAGGAAGCCATGGGATCTGGAATGGGGTTGGGACTGGCTGATATGGTGCAGAATTAACATACTGTGTCGTGGGAGGAGTCATACTGTCACAGAAGAACCGGGAGAAATGGAAAGTGGGAGAGCTGGGCAGGATGGGATTCCTATCTCTCTCTGTTTATGTCCAGGGACACCCAGCCCTGGAGAAGCTACGCAGAGATTACTATCAGTGGTTAATGGACACACAGCAAGAGGAACGAGCAGGTGAACTGCAGGAGAGCCAAGGGGACGGGCTGGCAGCCATCAGCCTCTACCTCAAAGCTGGGCTCCCCGCCAAAGCTGCACGGCTGGTGCTGACTCGAGAGGAGCTTTTGGCCAACACAGAGCTGGTAGAGCATATCACCACAGCCCTCATCAAGGGAGAGCTCTATGAAAGGGTATGTTGACTGCCTTTTCCTGGCTCTAATCTCCAGGACCTGAACCCCTCTGCCACCTAAAGGAAGCGAAGGAAGGGACACATAACTCTGACTGACTGCAAGCATTCCTTCCTTGGGGAGCTGATTCTTGACTGATTGTGTTCTGTGGGTCTCATTCATTGTAGCCATATATGTATTTACAGGCAGGTGATCTCTTTGAGAAGATTCGAAATCCACAGCGGGCCCTTGAGTGCTACTGTAAAGGCAATGCCTTCATGAAAGGTACCAGCCACTCATGAGTGTTCCCTGACCCTGGACATTGTTGCCTGTCCAGCACCCAGCATCTCCCTGGGGACATCCCACATCTCCCTGGGGACATCTCACATCTCCCTGGGGACATCTTGCTTTCCTCTACACCTCGCCCATCGCCCATGCTTCATCCCTGCCCTGTTTTCCTGAGCCAAGTGCCTCTTCTGTCCCTGGTAGCGGTTGAGCTGGCTCGACTGGCCTTCCCAGTGGAGGTGGTGAGGCTAGAGGAGGCCTGGGGGGACCACTTGGTACAGCAAAAGCAGCTGGATGCGGCCATCAACCACTATATTGAAGCCAGGTATGGTGGCACAGGTACAGAATGGGGATTTGGGCATAAAATGAGGATGCCACAGCCTAAAAGGAATCTCAGAATGTGGGTTAGAATGTGCCTGGAGGGTCTCTTTCCTCATACATATTTAATGTCCTTCCTGACTGTGCCAGGTGCTCCATTAAAGCAATTGAGGCTGCTCTGGGTGCCCGCCAGTGGAAGAAGGCAATTTATATATTAGATCTCCAGGATCGAAACACTGCATCTAAATACTATCCTCGTGTGGCCCAACACTATGCGTCTCTGCAGGAGTATGAGGTAAGGAAGAGTCCCTTTCTTCAGCACTGAAGCAGTGCAGTGCAAGGGAGTAAGGAGGTCCCCTAGAGCAAGATGTGGAGGCTGCTCACCTAGCCCACA
The DNA here is from genome assembly GCF_008632895.1 of Mastomys coucha. Classification (NCBI taxonomy): domain Eukaryota; kingdom Metazoa; phylum Chordata; class Mammalia; order Rodentia; family Muridae; genus Mastomys; species Mastomys coucha. The sequence goes on from NW_022196912.1 coordinate 24,257,655, forward strand.
TCCCAGTGAATGAGAAGGTTCACTCCACGCTGCCATCCCAGCCAGTTCAAGTGATGCTTCATGAATAGCTTCAGCGCAGCAAACAGAGACCATCCTCCATGGCAGGTGTGAGACCCTTCAATCACCAGGTTAGAGAGATGCCGCAGTGCTTAAGAGAACTAGCCATGCAGCTAGAATTTAGTTCCGATCCACAACACCCACCTGTGCACAGAGCTGTGGGCTGAAGGCAAGAGGATTCCCAGCCTGGGTCTTCCTGGGTGCCAGCCCAGGTAAATGTTACAAGCTCCAGCTTCAGAGAAAGGGACCCTGCCTCAAAGAGACCCCATATACACCACATATACACCATATATATCACACACACATATACCATATATATTATACACACATACACCATATATACCAATACACACCACATACACCACACACATACACCATATACACCACACACACACCATATATGTCACACACACATACACCATATATACCACACACACACCACATACACCACACACACACACAATATATCACACACACATATACCACACCACATACACCACATACACACCATATATATCATACACACATATACACATACACCATATACCAATACATACCATATACACCACACACGCACCACATGTATCACACACACATACCATATATACCACATACACACCACATACACCACACACACACCATATATATCATACACATATACACCATATATCATACACACATATACGCATACACCATATATACCACATACACACCACACCACACACACACACACACACACACACACACACACACACACACGCGCGCGCACACACACACGCGCGCGCGCACACACACGCACGCACGCACACAGGCGCACACAGCTGTCTCCACCCTGCTTTGATCTAATCTTTTTCCTGGAGACGCATTTCAATTGTACTCGCCTTCCCCTCAGCACCACTACCACTGTGCGTCAGGCCCTCACATCCCAGCTGAATCTCTTCAATTTCAGATTGCTGAGGAGCTCTACACCAAAGGAGACCGGACCAAAGATGCTATAGACATGTACACCCAGGCTGGCCGCTGGGAGCAAGCCCACAAGGTAGAGAGAGAATGGGCAGTGTCCACGAGAAAAGAACTCTGCGTTAGTGGCCATGTTGCCACACTCCTTGATCTCTGATACCTCTCCTTTACTGGTTCCCTGAGAGCTAAGAACGACTACTGAAGTATACTCAAGACAACATGGATCCCTAGCAACAGGGAAAAATGAGGAGAGGTCCTTGTTTCTTAGCCTGCAGCTTTGAAGAGAGCTGAGGGACTTGGGAGCCAGGCATTCTGAACTACTGCTCCAAAGCCCCTGGTCACTTGATAACTATGTCCCCTCCCCTGCATTGAAGAGCTCAGTGGAGTAAGTGGGAGTGTGGTGATATAGCATGCACCCTGCATTCAGGGCCTCACAGTCTAGATCATGCCTTAGGAGAATATAGTTCTTTGTCGGCTCCTAGTGGGCTGGCTGAGTAGAGCGGCAGTAACTAAATACGAGTGGCTGTTGGGAGAATCCAGGAGTCCATGAGCTGACGAGTTTCCTTGTGCTTGGTGGGAACCCACCCGGGTTCCATGTTCACAGCTGGCCATGAAATGCATGCGACCAGAAGACGTGTCAGTGCTTTACATCACACAGGCCCAGGAGATGGAGAAGCAGGGCAAGTACCGAGAGGCCGAGAGGTGAGTGTGCCGGGGCTGAGGCACCAGAGCTTGGAGAAGGGGTGGCCTTGAGGGTGTGCAGCCTCTACCCTGAAGCACTAGCAGCAGGGATCTAGGTGTAGGAGGTTCCCGGTGCCTTCCTTGTCCTCAGGCTGTATGTGACAGTGGAAGAGCCTGATCTTGCCATCACCATGTTCAAAAAGCACAAGTTGTATGATGACATGATTCGCCTGGTGGGGAAGCACCATGCAGACCTCCTCAGCGACACACACCTTCACCTGGGCAAGGTGAGCCCTTCCGGCCCTGCCCACCCCCACCCCACCCCCCCAGCCAGTGCCCAGGCACTCCTTCCATCCTGACACACCATCCTACAGGAGCTGGAAGCAGAAGGCCGTCTGCAAGAGGCTGAGTATCACTACCTTGAGGCCCAGGAATGGAAGGCAACTGTGAACATGTACCGGTCCAGCGGGCTTTGGGAGGAGGCCTACCGGGTAAGACGTCCATGCATCCCTCTTTCCTGTTCCCACGTGACTAATTTTAACTAAAGATTATTTTTGTCAGAAGCATGGCCACAATTGTATAGACAAAATTTTACTTAAAATTGTAAGGGCTTATGGATTTTCTGAAACCCATCCTCTGTCCTTAAACATTGTGACCTAAGTTAGGAGACCTGACACTTGGCCCCCTCTCCAGTGATGATTTGGAGCAGGGTCCTGACCCTCAGCATGGCTGAGGCAGGAGGCCAGATTTGACAAGGGGCAGCTCTGCCGTGGGCAATGCTCAAGCAGCTTTGCTTTACAGGTGGCCAAAGCCCACGGAGGAACCAATGCCCACAAACACGTGGCCTATCTGTGGGCGAAGAGCCTGGGAGGAGAGGCTGCAGTTAGACTGCTTAACAAGCTGGGACTTCTAGAGGCTGCCATTGACCATGCTGCTGACAACTGGTGGGTCTTGGATGACGTTTCCTCTCCACTGGCTCCATCCCTCCCAGAGCATCTTATACACAGAGAAAGAAAACTGACATGCCAATGAAAAATAATTCCAAAAGTGAAGACATGTGAGCCAGACATTGTGGGCCAGCCTATAATCCTGGCATTTGGGGGTAGAGGCAGAAAGATCAGAGTTCAAGGCCAGCTTTACCTACATAGTGAGTTTGAGGCCAGCCTAGGCTACATGATACCATGCATCAACTAAACCATATAAACAAAGAGCGAAAAATTGACCAGGCATGACAATGCACACTTTAATCCCAGCATGGGAAATAGAGGCAGGCAGATCTCTGTAAATTCAAGGGAGCATGGTCTACTCAGCAGGTCCCAGGTGAGCCACCCACAGTTAAATAGCAAAACCCCATCTCAAGAAAGAGAGAGAGAAAGAGAGACAGAGACAGACAGAGAGAGAGAGAGAGAGAGAGAGAGAGAGAGAGAGAGAGAGAGAGAGAGAGAGAGAGAAAATATAGTAGAGCTCTTTGGAAGGAAGGTGTTTATCGATGGTTCTGAGGAGAAGGGTTGAGCAGGAGCAGCTTGGAAAGCTGGGACTGTGCTAAGTCAGTGACATTTCTGGGTCATCATTTATACATACAGTGAGCCGTGATCATATTGCCCCAGCACCATGTTTTATCTTCCACTTCTGCTGTTTGTCTGTGACCCACTGTGTTTAATTAGGATGCCATGTATGAATGTGGGGAGGGGGTTATCCACTGCAGCACAGACAACCAATCAGTGCATTGTCTGTATTTCTTGAGCTTATGTCACAAGCCAGGAGCAGAGTCAGGGGCTGGGACTCAGTAGTGCTTGGGGAGCAGGGATGGGAGCTGCAGGAGCCCTCTGCTAGCCTCAGGAAAGCACAGGATTGTCCTGCACCTTCTATCTGATATCTTTAAATCTGCCCTGTTCTTGCCCCAGGGATTATCTTCCATCTATTTTCTCTTGCCTTCAGTAAGTATGAAGTATAAACTAATTCACATCATCCATTTCAGCTCCTTTGAGTTTGCCTTTGAACTCTCTCGGCTAGCCCTCAAGCACAAAACCCCGGAGATTCATCTCAGATACGCCATGTACCTGGAAGATGAGGTACAGATGTGATTTTTTTTCTAGCTATAGCTCTAACATGGTGGTTCTCAACCTGTGGGTCATGACCCCTTTAGGTGTGGTATTAGATGTCTGTATGTCAGATATTTACATTAGGAACCATAACAGTAGCAGAATTACAGTTAGAAAGTAGCAATGTGAGTAACTTTATAGTTGGGGGTCACAACATAAGGAACTGTATTAAAGGGCTGCAACATTAGGAGAGGTTGAGACCTGCTGCAGACCACAGTGACCAGTTCAAACCCCTTATAATCCCAGGCTTCTTCTCACTGTGTGACTGTCCTTCTGTCTAGGGCAAATTTGAAGAGGCTGAAGCTGAATTCATTCGGGCTGGTAAACCCAAAGAGGCGGTCCTCATGTGAGTGTCCCCAGATCCTTTTTTTTTTTTTTCATTTATTTATGCATATGGAAATGCATGCACATGTATGGAAGTCAGATGACAACATTCAGGAGTTGGTTCTCTCCTACCATGTGGTTCTAAGATTTGAATCAGGTCATCAGTTTTTGTGGCAAGCACCTTTACCCACTGAGCTGTCCATCTCTCCAGCCCCTGTCCTGGGACAGGATAAAGATACTGCCCCGGGATCTTTCAGGGTCATTTACTTTCAAACCTAGTATAAACCTAGTAATCCCTCAGCTATAGACTGTCTGCTCCCACTATTGAGGCTTCAGTCCTATACTCAGCAGCTCTTATGTCCCCCATCTTGGGCAGGTTTGTCCACAACCAGGACTGGGAGGCAGCTCAGCGTGTGGCTGAGGCCCACGATCCTGACAGTGTTGCTGAGGTACTTGTAGGTCAGGCCCGTGGGGCCTTGGAGGAGAAGGACTTTCAAAAGGCAGAAGGGTTACTACTTCGGGCCCAGAGACCAGGCCTGGCTCTCAATTATTATAAGGTAAGTGGTATTATAAGGTATAGTGATATTGGGGCCACAAACGATAGCTGAATTGGTATGAGAGGCCACAGAGCTCCACACTGATTCCTGGTGATGTAAAAGGCCAGGGAGGGGAAGGACAGGCAAGAGGAGGGACAGGGAGGTCTAAGAAGTCAGCAGTCAGTCCAGAGGAGCCTGTGTAGTGGTAGGAAGCATTCCGGCCCCCATCTTTGCCCTTCTGATGCCTGAAAATCTGAGCAGGAGGCTGGACTCTGGAGCGACGCTCTGAGGATCTGCAAGGACTATGTGCCTGGCCAGCTAGAGGCCCTACAGGAAGAGTATGAGCGAGAAGCTACCAAGAAGGGAGGCAGGTAAGATGCCTTATGCCCTGGCAGTGTTATCAGGACTAGGTGGGATGGACCACACTACCCCTCCCCAGTCCTGATCATTAAATATTCTCCTCCCCACAGAGGGGTGGAGGGACTTGTAGAACAAGCACGGCAGTGGGAACAGGCTGGAGAGTATAGCCGTGCAGTGGACTGCTACCTCAAAGTTCGAGACTCAGGAAGCAGTGGCCTGATGGAGAAGTGCTGGATGAAGGTGAGGTGCATCCCGACTCCTGTCCCCAACTCCCCGAAGCCCATTCCCATGTGGCTGCCCTTACAAATCCTCATCTTGATCCTCCGATGACTTTACTTCAAGTAGCAGATGCCTACTAAGTACCTGCAGTGTATGCTAGAGCCCAGATATCTGAAGGCTAGATGAGATGTAAGATACACACCCTGGGCAGCCAGGGTCAGGGACGTAATTACTACCAAATCTGAGTAAAGACTGGGGTGTGTGGAATGCAGTGCAGAGACACCTGAGCTCTCTGTGGGCTGGAGTAGTCCAGAAGGTTCTCTAAGGAAGGAAGAAGAGCTTGAACAGGCGATAGAAGGGCATCTCCAAACCCAGGGCATAGATGAAGGCCATGACAAACATGGCTCCTCTTCACACCTCCACACAACAGCTCCTGCAAAGAAGCTCCCCTGCAGCTGGCCAAGCAAACCCAGTACTCTTCACTAGTCCTCACACAGGTTATTAGTCAGGGACACAAAACTGATAGTGTGTGGGTATGCCTGAGATGAGAAATTGGCTCAGTTACCAAAGTAGGCACGTCCCAAGATTTGCATGGAGACTGGAAAGCAGGAAGCCCTGGGAGAGAAAGTGATGTATTTCCTGTGTGAAGGCTGGAGACTCAAGAAGAGCTAGCATTTCAGCTCCAGAGTGAAGGCAGGAAAAAGCCAGTGTCCCAGTGTAGACATTTGGGCAGGAAGCATTTCCCTTTACTCAGGGTAAAATAAGCCTGATGTTCAGTTCAAAGTCTTAGCTGATTGGACAGAGCCCATCTGTATTGGGAAGGTCCATCTGCCTTACAATTTAAACACTAACCTCATCCAAGTACTTCCTCACAGAAACACACAAAGTGTTTGAACATTACCTATATTCCATGTATTTCCGTCATCACAAAGAACTAAGCAATAAGTTAACCCATTTACTATCTTTGCAATTGGATGTGCACGTGTGGTTTAAATGATGTACCTTGGGTACTGGGAAATGTGCTACTGGGAATCTAAGGGGCTGAGGAGTAACTGGCTTTCTAAACTAAATATTGTTGTGTTGATGTCCTTACATTTCTGGGGTCACTGAGTAGGTCCCAGGAAGTGAAGCAAAAGAAGTAGAGGGGCTGATGTTGTGTTGTGAGATCTGAGACTTTAATCAGCAGCCGCTAAGCATCCAATACTTTTTATGCTGTTTACTGAAGTCTGCATGGGGCTGTACTTTCAGATTGGTCACAGGATGGCTCTCAGGATGGGGAGAAAGCATGCTTTAAGCCTTGCAGAGTTTAGCAGGCCAAGAAAGGAAAGGGAACAGGCAGGGGAATTAATCTAGACTATAGCTAAACTGGGTCATATGGAAATTAAAATCAGTGAAGATGTGGACCTCCCAGTGGAAACAGTTAAGCAAAGCTGTTGAAACTGTCCAGGTCAGCCCTGCCTGCTGGAAACATAAAGTATAAATGTGTTATTTCAGGATTTTTTTTTTTGAGATAGATATATGTGTGTGTGTGTATGTATATATTTACATATATGTATATATATGTCATATATATATACATATGTATATATGAGTACACTGTCACTGTCTTCGTACACAACAAAAGAAGGCATTGGATCCCATTACAGATGGTCGTGAACCACCATGTGGTTGCTGGGAATTGAACTCAGGACCTCTGGAAGAGCAGTCAGTGCTCTTAACCACTGAGCCATCTCTCTAGCCCATTATTTTAGCTTTTTAATACCAGTTTTTGACCTTTTTAACCTGTTAAGGTTAAAGAGAGAGAAAGAAAGAGAGAGAGAGAGAGAGAGAGAGAGAGAGAGAGAGAGAGAGTGAGTGAGTGAGTAAGGCGGGGCAGTGGTAGTGCATGCCTTTAATTCCAGCACTTGGGAAACAGAGGCAGGCAGATTTCTGAGTTTGAGACCAGTTTGGTCTTCAGAGTGAGTTCCAGAACAGCCAGAGCTATACAGAGAAACCCTGTCTCCAAAAACCAGAGAGAGAGAGAGAGAGAGAGAGAGAGAGAGAGAGAGAGAGAGAGGAAGAGAGAGAGAGTTATAGTTAAAAATAATTGTAATATACCTAACTGAACATTTTAAAATTAACATCTTGGGCTGGAGAGATGGTTCAGTGGTTAAAGAGCACTGACTGCTCTTCCAGAGGTCCTGACTTCAATTCCCAGCAACCACATGGTGGCTCACAACCATCTGTAATGAGATCTGATGCCCTCTTCTTGTGTTAGTGTCTGAAGACACTAACAGTGTCGCATAAATAAATAAATAAATAAATAAATAAATAAATAAATAAATAAATCTTTAAAAATTAACATCTTGTACTGGAGAGATGGCTCAGACAGTGTTCCCAGCATCCACATGGCAGCTCACAACCATATGGAACCCCAATTCTAGAGGATCTATCGCCCACTCCTAGCCTCCATGGGAACCAGACACAGACAAAAATGCAGTCAAAACAGCCATACACATAACATAAAAATAATAAATCTTTAAAATACAGACATTTCAATGTAATACTCCCTGAACTTAATATTATTGGTATTTTCAGTTCTTTGGTTTGGTTTGGTTTGGTTTTTGTACTGTTTTCAAAACCCAGTGAACATGAAGAGTCTGAGGCTCACAAATAGCTTCAGGTTCTCTGCAGTTCTCATCTCCATTTTCTCTATATTTTGCTACCGAGATTCTATCTTTGACAAAGAAAATGCAGTGACCTCAGACAGCACGTAAAGCACCTGAAGAGCTACTGTGAGCCAGATGAAAACCGTCAGCTGGGTCCAGTGCTGCTAAGCCTGGGGAAGGGGGAAGCTAGAGGGGAACAACAGGAAGGCCATGCAGCCTTGGCAGGCTTTGCTGCTTCTACCCATTTCCAATCTCTGTTCATCCACTCAGGCGGCTGAACTGTCCATCAAGTTCCTGCCTCCCCAGCGCAGTCTGGAAGTAGTTCGGGTTGTAGGGCCCCAGCTGATTGGAATTGGAAAGCACAGTGCTGTAAGTAGGGCATGACCCCATCCCACACGCACGAGTGGAACGATGACACATCACCCGGGTGTGGGGCTGGGCCCTGTGGCAGTGTTCTGGACAGAGGGAGGGTGGGAGGGAGTTCACCAAGTGGTGGTGGGGGGAGACCATTTCATCAGATGGAAAGATAGTTTTCACTCTGATATCCCACTGTGCAGGCTGCAGAACTCTATCTGAACCTGGACCTTGTCAAAGAAGCAATCGATGCTTTCATTGAGGGTGAAGAGTGGAACAAGGCCAAGCGGGTGGCCAAAGAGCTAGATCCCCGGTAACCATTGGGATTTTCACTTTTTAGTTCCTTTTGTAAACACCGGGATTGAGGGGTAAAAGTTCTTATGGGGAGGGTGTGGTGTCCCAGGACCGTGGGGTTACCAGTCTCTGCATATCTTCCCAGGTATGAAGACTATGTGGATCAGCACTATAAAGAGTTCCTCAAGAACCAGGGCAAAGTGGACTCGGTAAGGCTCGCAGACAAGGGGGCGGGATGCAGGGAGAATCTCACTAGGAGGCTGAGCTCTGCCTATTGGTTAAGGCTCGCAGACTAGGGGGCGGGATGCAGGGAGAGTCTCACTAGGAGGCCGAGCTCTGTCTATTGGTAAGGCTCGCAGACAAGGGGGCGCAATGCAGGGAGAATCTCACTAGGAGGCTGAGCTCTGCCTATTGGTTAAGGCTCGCAGACTAGGGGGCGGGATGCAGGGAGAGTCTCACTAGGAGGCCGAGCTCTGTCTATTGGTAAGGCTCACAGACTGGGGGCGCAATGCAGGGAGAGTCTCACTAGGAGGCTGAGCTCTACCCAGTGTATATAAGGCACCGGGTTCAGTCCCCAGCAGCACAGAAACAAGAAGAGTAAATGCTGGATTCCAGAGGAGGTGCTAGAGGTCCTCTCTGCCCCTCAGCTCACCGGTTTTTTTTCTTTTTTTTTTTTTTTTTGGTCTACAGCTAGTGGGTGTGGACGTAGTAGCTGCCTTGGACCTGTATGTGGAGCAGGGCCAGTGGGATAAATGCATTGAAACAGCTACCAAGCAGGTACTGCATCTCCTCCCCATCCCCTCTATATTCCCTCCCTGCTTCAGAGAATCATATCTCTTAACTCCACCAGTGGCCAGTCTGCAAAGGTCCCTAGTGAATATCAGTCTTTGGTACTCTTGATACTGTGGTCAGAATGTACGTGCCCTTTACTCCCTGAACAAATCCCTGGTCTCTTGTTGCTGCCGGTTCTTATTGATCTGAGCCTTGTCCATGCCCCCCCGCCCCCCACCAAACTCCCAAACAGAACTACAAGATTCTGCACAAGTATGTGGCTTTGTATGCAACTCATCTGATCCGAGAAGGTGGCTATGCCCAGGCACTGGCCCTCTACGTGCAACACGGAGCCCCTGCTAACCCACAGGTACAGCCTTCCTGGGAATTCATTCTGCAGCCATCCTTTCAATCATCTCTAAGAATCCTGTCCTGAAACACAGACTCCTTGGAGGATTTACCCCTTGAAGTAGTTACTCAAACAGCTGCCCATGCTCTGATTAAAAACATACTGCCTTGTCTGTCCAAGAGGAAATGTGGACAGCCTTCAAGGGCCATTACTCGCTTGGTTCTCCTATGGAGAATCAGAGTTCTCTAGACAAGGCTGACCTGTTAACACATGGCTGTTCTCACATTTATAAATCTACCCACGCTGACTTTATTTTTTGTTGTGGATTTTGTCTGTCTGTTTTCTAAGTCAGATCTCATGTAGGCCAGGCCAGCCTGGAACTCACTATGGAGCCTAGGATAACCTTGAAATCCTGGTCTTCCTGCCAAAATAGTTTTCTTTTTTTTAAAAAAAAAAAAAATTATTTTATGTATATGAGTACACTGTTGCTGTCTTCAGACACACCAGAAGAGGGCATCAGATCCCATTACAGATGGTTGTGAGCCACCATGTGCTTTCTGGGAATTGAACTCAGGACCTCTGGAAGAGCAGCTAGTGCTCTTTACTGCTGAGCCATCTCTCCAGCCCCAAAATAGTTTTCTTTACACCTCTGCCTTCTCCATCAATCTAGGCTCAGCTCCTATACACACCACTTGCTCACTCAGGTCCCCTTCCCTCTCAACCTCTAGAATTTCAACATCTACAAGAGGATCTTCACTGACATGGTTAGCTCTCCAGGGACCAACAATGCTGAGGCCTATCATAGCTGGGCTGATCTTCGGGATGTCCTCTTCAACCTGGTAAGGAAGGAGGGTCAGTGAGGAAATAACAGGATTCCTTCTCCTGTCCCTGTTCTGGTTTCAGTCCAAATGGCCAGCAGTAACCACTGTACAACCCTCCATGGCTTTCCTCTAACCCCAGAGCGAGCTAGCGCTCTCTCTCTCTCTCTCTCTCTCTCTCTCTCTCTCTCTCTCTCTCTCTCTCTCTCTCTCTCTCTCTCTCTCTTTCTAGTGTGAAAACCTGGTGAAGTCCAGTGAGGCAAACTCCGCAGCTCATGAGGAATTTGAGATGATGCTGCTGATTGCTCATTACTACGCTACACGATCTGCAGCCCAGAGTATCAAACAGCTGGTAAGATGCAGCCAGGGAGATTCATAGAGCCCTCAGTCACAAGAATGCACATTCACAGCTCTAAGTCCCAGCTAGAAGTCTGGATCTTCTAGCATAGACCCTTAGACTGCCACGTTTCCTTCTTGGTCTAATCAGTCTGAAACACTTGTGAGTTTTTTCCCAGACTGCTCTGACCCTAGGGCTCTGTGCCCACAGCCCTACCACCCTCAATCTATTGAAACATTCAGATGTTGTGAGTTTTTATGTACCTCCTATAAGCACACAGACATTTGACTTACTTGATTGTAACTGTGTATATACTTCGTGTACTTGGTCAAATTCTGGAAGTAGAAGGAACCCTGTACATAATCTGGGGCCAGTTACATTGTGCTAATGAAAAGAACTAAGACCAGAATAGCCTGAGATCTAGAGTGGTTCAGAACTGTTCCTGGTTTTCTAGCTCTATGCTGCCTTAGTTACAGGCTCACTGGTCTGGCTGCTCAGTCACCATAGGACCAGGATCATAAACTTTGCCTCTAATCCACAGGAAACTGTAGCTGCCAGGCTTTCTGTTTCCCTCTTGCGCCACACCCAGCTCCTACCTGCAGACAAGGCCTTTTATGAAGCCGGCACTGCTGCCAAGGTGAGCTGGGGCAAGGGAAGGGTGGGGCTGAAGAAATAAGGAAGTCTAAAGTGGGAAGATGGAGCCTCCCTTGAGCAAAGCCAAGTATGGGACTGACTGAGGAAGACACAGTCTCTGTCTCTTCCTGGATACCCAGCACCCAAAGAAGTAGCACTCAAACTCACAGCCATTTGAACTTTTCTGTTACAGGAAGTTGGCTGGGAGAACATGGCTTTCATTTTCCTCAACCGATTTCTGGATCTGACTGATGTAAGTAGGGAAACTATCTAAAGATCAGGACCCTTTGCCTGTCATGAGCTGGGCCTAGCTCATGGTTGACTGCTCTGCCACAGGCAATCGAAGAAGGGACCCTGGATGCCCTGGACCACTCGGATTTTCAGGATACAGACATTCCCTTTGAGGTGCCACTCCCAGCCAAGCAACATGTCCCGGTAAGGGAGCAGGACTGGAGAAGGGAAAGGTATGACCGGTGGGTTGGCACTGAGAAGGGAGGAAGATGGCTCAGGGTTGCTATCCTTCAGTGACAGCAGCCCTCACGACTACTCAGGGAAAGCAGAGGCAGTGAGTGTGTCCCTCAGATCCCAGGGGACTGTTTATAAGCTGGTGTGTGGCCAACGGCTTAGGAAGGCCCTTTCTTCACCCATACAAAACTAGCACTACCTCTCATCCCCAGGAGGCCCAGAGAGAGGAGGTTCGAGACTGGGTGCTCACAGTCTCGATGGACCAGCGGCTGGAGCAGGTTCTGCCCCGGGACGAGCGTGGTGTCTATGAGGCTTCCCTAGTAGCAGCGAGCACTGGAGTCCGGGCACTGCCCTGCCTCATTACAGGTACAGAACCCCACAGTGCCCCACAGTCCCATGGCAAGTAGAAAAGAGGGACAAGCAGCAGCATCCAAACTTCAGAGCTACCCCTCCCCACTCCCAGGTGCCTGTTGCCCTTCCACTCTTGCAAACACTGTCTTTTCATCTTCTACCACAGGTTACCCCATTTTGAGGAACAAAATTGAATTTAAACGGCCTGGGAAGGCTGCTAACAAAGACAACTGGAACAAGTTTCTTATGGCCATCAAGGTTAGAGAAGGAGTCTTAAAGACAAGGAAATGGGGGGCGGGGGGAGCACTGCAAACAGGATTCTCAAAAACCTGCTCCTCATGACAGCCAGGAGCTAATGGTTCCTCTCCTGCTCTCCACTTTGCTCACAGACCTCTCACAGCCCAGTGTGCCAGGATGTGCTCAAATTCATCAGCCAGTGGTGTGGCGGGCTCCCCAGCACCAGCTTTTCCTTTCAGTGACTGGTGCAGCCGAGAAGTTTCGGTCTGTTCCCCATTAAAGTTCTGTGAGTAGGGGAGACTGCTGCATTCTTTGCTCAACATCTCTCCACCACAGCACATTGTCCTTTACTCTAAAAATAACTGTAATCAGGCAGGAGACAAAATACAAGTTCTTTTATTACAATTATTTATACCACCCTAGGGTCGGGGGGCCCCTTTCATAGTAGAAAACCCCTGTGGGACTTCGCCTCAGAAGAACACCTGCCTGACAAAGAAAAGAGCCAACCTGAGTCAGAGAGCAAGCAACGCAGCAGAAGGCTAGTCCCAGTCCCCAAGAATGCATCCTACCCCAGGGCCTTCGCCTGTCCTAAATCCAGGTTTTCTGTAAGGCCTGAAAATCCTGATGGTAGTGGAGCAGCTGCACATTTTCCCGCCTTTTACACTCAGGAAGTTCAAGCTCTGTCAGTTTCTGCAGCTGCACGAAAGGAGGGAGTTCAGTAATTGGGCCTTAAACGACACACCAGCTCCTTTTCAACACAACCAGGGTATGGAATGAGCTTTTCCTGCTTCTCTTCCTTACCTGTCCCTGCAACCCTTCCTTCCTGCAGGGCCCAATTCCCCGAAGCGTGAGTGCAGCCACACAACAGTAACCAGAAAGAGCAGCCTCGGCTGCAGACATGAACAGAGAAGGGATCCAGAGAGCCAAAGCTGTATCCTAAAACCCAAAGTAACAAAGAGTACTAGGCCTTGGAATGAGGCAGGAGCGGCACACATGCAAGGGTGAGGGTTACAGTTTCTCCAATAGCAAGAATAAGCTCACATAAATTCTTGTGGGATCAAAGGAGCAGTCGGTGTGTCCGGGCCCCTGGTCCAGCGGTATAGAATGATCCATCAGTCCTGGATGGCAATCAGCAATAAGGCGGCGGCCACCATTGGCAATAGTGAGCGATACAGCCAGAAGGAGGCCCATGGAGCAGGCAGCAGACAAAAGCAGGTTCACCAAGGCCAGCGTCAGCAGGGTCCAGTGCTAGTGGAGTAGAAGACATGGGTAAACAGCCTGTTTGTTTCCCCATGATACTTCAGTTTCTCTATTTGAGGCTCCAAGCCCATTGGTAGTCTGCTGAGACACCTCCTTCACCCCTCTCACCAGTCTTGGGCGAAGAAGGTTCCTGGATGCCAAGAGGGCCACAAGTCCCACGGAAACGCTCTGCGGAAGCAACATGCCTGTGGCTTACTGGCTCTCAGCGCCCAGCCCAACCCGCCTTGCCTGTCCACCCTCCGCGACGCTCACCAGTAGTCCTGAACCCACAGAAATGACATTGGCTGTGGTGTACTCAGTAGTGACCGCGCCACGGGGGTTGGCTACGTGCCGCAGGACAGTACCGTGCAACACAGCTCCCACCAGAAGGTTCACGTGGCCCACGAGGATCAGCGCGAGTCCCACACGCATCAGCCGCCTGGGCCCTCGGGCGGCATCTGCAAAGTAGGGGGAGGGGCAGCCTTGCAGAGCGGGGCCACGGGCCCAGCCTCGGCCTGTGGGACCACAGGTGCGGATGAAAGCCGTACAACTTACCGAAAGCGCAGACGCGACAGCACCTCATCGTGGCCGCTCTGCCCCCTCCGCCCATGGACTCTACCTGGACCTGGCTTCGCCGGGACGCCGACCAGAGAGCGCGGCTTCCGCGCCGCCGCAGGCAGCTCCACCTGGGCCCGCCCCGCCCCTGACCAAAGGCCGGCCTCCAAGAGACCGCCCTACCTGGACCCGCCCCGCCCCCACCGGAGCGGCTGCGCCACCCACTGAACCGCAAGCACAACACAAGATGCTTTAGCAAAAAGTATACTTTATTACAGCAGCAACTGAGGCGATTCGAATGGCCCCCCGGGGCCACCCCTGCAGCACCACCTTTCTCTCCCGCCCATGCGCCCCAGCGGGATTGTAGAACTCAGCTCCCCCAGTGCCCATGGGCCTCCTGTCCACACAGGTAGGGCAGGAGCCAGCAGGTCAGCTACTAGCCCCCAGCTAGAAGGTGGCTGTTGAGAAGGCCCAGGCCCACGTCTGTGCAAAACAAGTAAACAAAGTGCAGAGGGGAGGAAGAGAAGGGAAGGGGCAGGATGATACTCAGCCAGGGAGCCCCTAAAGCCCTCCTGAATAATACGGGTGAGAAGGGTAATACTGACTGGGGAGAGGGGACAGGAGGACTGCAGCATGCCCAGGGACAGCCACAGCTTGGCTAGGGGCCTGGCTCAAGTGAGCTCTATGAGGAGACGGTGACAGCGGCTGAGTTGAGTGTGCTGTTCCTGGCAAAGTTGAACTTGTTGAGCGTCTCCTCCAGCAGAGAAGTCAGGCGGCTCTGATCAGCCTGGGGAAGAAGCTCAGTGAGGCAGGGCTGAGAGAAGACAGGGAGGCACCCAGAACAGAAGGCAGGACCCTTACCTCACTAATGAAGCCCAGCTGCACCAGCTCAGCTGCCAAGTCTGGTATGTTCTCATCTGACAGAAAAAGGGGGGAAGGGTGCGCTTGAGTACAATCTGGGAGGATCAGAAGCCCTGTAAAACTGTCCCTGTCCCTGGCATGTCCTCTCAAAGGATAAGGCTCACAGATCCTCCCTCCTCCAAAGAAAGGAGACACTCACTTGGCATCAGGTCACAGCTCAGGTGCCGGTTCAGTTTGTCCTCCAGCTTCAGCAAAAGTGTTAGCTAGAAAAAGGACAATCAGAATGAGGCTCCTCCTCCCCAGCAGGCTGTGTGGTCAGCCCTGTGAAGCCCACCGTGAGCTTACGTGGTGTTTGACTCCCTCCTCCACAGATTCGATGTTGCACTGCATCAGCACCACCTGAACAAGACAAACATGGAGGACGGTCTAGAGACTGCTCAGTAACACCAACACCTGAGATTTTCCAGCCCACAGAAGAAAACGGTGGCCAGCAGGCAGAAATACATTCCATACAGGACAATGCCTTGGCTAAGATGTCTCTACCCCCATGGCCAGAAATACAGTGCCACCAGAGTCCCCACCTTTCGTGTCTCCACTTCAGCTGGCTCAGGAGTTGGAATTTTGACAGAGGGGGGCACAACAGGCGATGTCACCTCCTCCTGCTGTGGCTGCTGAGGCCGAGGCAGCCCAAAGGCTGTCAAAGGGTAGATCCCATTCCTGATGGGAGATGACACAAGTCACCTGGACTCTGTAAAAGCTTCAAGACACCTGTCCCTACTTCCTCCCAGAAGCCTGCCCTCCCTCTCTTACCTGACATCTTCAAGGAATTTGTCTAATTCCAGGGCTGGTGACTGAGAGTACCTGGAAGAAAAAGTAAGCAGCATGAGACTCACTCTACAGAGCCTTGGGGGGCAGTGACCAGTCTATCCCTTTCAGACCCTCAGCTGCTTACTCACAAAGTCTGAACTGGTTCTCGTCCTGGCCCTGCAGGGATCTCAGCTAGTACAGCACTGGTATCCATGTTTTTGGTGATCTCCTCTAGAGCGTTCTCTGGGATCATGTCTGGTGGTATAATGGGGTGGAGTATTATGTAAGACAGACTTGTTTCACACTAGGCAGAGAGGACAGGGCAAAGAATCTCTTTGAAAACAGAAAACTAAAGACACCAAGCCAGTGATGGAGGCCCCACGCTGGATGAAAACTCCTAATAATCTTTGTATAGCATGGATTCAGTCCCAGGACCAATTCCTAGTACTGTCTAGGGGACTCACGTTGGTGTCCCACAATACAGTGAGCAGCAAGAAGTTTGAGTGAGGGCACTTCAAACAGTGCTGGGTGGAACAGAAGTTCTCGGGCTGTTGGTCTCTGAGCAGGCTCAGACTGCAGGCACTTTTGAATAAACTCCTGTAGGAGAACAAGAAACTGGAACAGGCATCTGGCAAGACTATTACATCTGTGTAACTTTCATTAGATTTAGCAAAGTGTTTCCTACATGCTTGGAATTCAAACTTATTGGGGAAACATTGATGCATTTCCTGATAGGGCTTTATATCTATATGGTAATGTATAAACTTATCTTAAGTCTTTCTGGTTTTTCCTTCTAGACATTTTGTTTTTCTAAGACAGGGTCTCATTATATGGCTTAAGCCACCTTAGAACTCACTGTATAACTGTATAGCTCAGGTTGTCTCTGAACTGGAAATCCTCCTACATCAGCCTCTGAAGTGCTGAGATTACAGGCATGAGCCACCATGCCTAGCTTTGGTATTACTTTTCTACTCTCCAACCACAACTGTGGTTTTGGAGATAAGGTCTGTCTGGGTAGCCCTGGTTGTCCTGGCCCTCACTTTGTAGACCACGCTGGCCTTGAACTCACAGAGATCTGCCTTCTAAGTGCTGGGATCAAGAGGTACACCATTACTGCCCACATTATATTTTTTTTTTCTTTAATGTTGAAACTTAGTATTTCTTTTTATTGTTTTTGTTTTTATTAGCTCATTCATGGCCAACTTTCTTGATCTTTGCCAAATTTGCCTTCCTAGACTTTTAGCAAACTATTATGGTCAGTGATATTCACCATCTTCTTTTGTCTCCCAAGCCTATTATCACAACTTCCTTTGTCTACAACTGCTGATTGCCCACGTTTTCTAACCATTCCACCTCCCTTTCTACCCTTTGGTCAAATCCCATGCCCACATGCTTTCTTACTTTCAGTTTTAAGGGACAACAAAGTCACACACCTGATCTTTCACCTAATAATCCCACCCTAATGTGAACTAGAATCTGGATCACTCTTAACTCTTCCATTAGATCTTCTTGCTCCTCACTACTGTGTCTGGTTAACATTAACTGTTCCTTCCTCATTTTGTTTCTGAGACAGGGTCTAATGTAGCCCAGGCTAGCCTTGAACCAACCCTATGTAGGGGAGGATTACCTTGAACTCCTGATCCTTCTATCTCTACCTCCCAAGCGCTAGGCTTATAGATGTATTGCCTCCATGCCTGACCTAACTGTTCTGGTTCAGACTATCCTGTCTCACTATAGTTAAGCTACATAGTGACTCATAATTCCTTCATCCTTTAAATCTCAGCTCATTAAACATAAAATCCCAAATGACTAGTTTGATATGTAAATGCCAAGATATTGTATAAGAGTGTATAGCAGCAGCCTGAGGTAACCACCCAATCAGTTCTCCTTTATGTAGAGACACTTAATGAGCAAACAATTTTTAACTTCCATACTACCTATCTGAACCCTTACCTGTGTGCCTAGAATCAAGAGTTTCTCACAGGAAAAGTGTAGTTTATTCTTTTCTATTTTGATTCTCTTCTTTTACTCTTAGAACATTTGGGACCTCTTGAGAAGTACAATAAACTTGAAAGTCAGTTAAGGAGGGACGTTGATCCCAATTTGAGTCTTACCCTCTGTAGTGAGTCTTCTAGTAGCTGGATGGCACTGCTGATGGCTTCCTGTGGCACATAGGAGGACTCACCATTGCCCTGAATCTCCAGCACTGCCATCTGTAGTGAGGAAAAACCCAAAGGAACAACTGAGATCTAAGACACAAACCCACAAACCCAGTGCTCCCACAACCCCTTCCCCAAGAACAACACTCCCTTTCCATGTTCTGATCTCATGCTTTCTCTCTCCTGTCCCTCATAGGTCTCCTCACCTCCAGTGCACACATGCCAAAGGAGTAGATGTCCACTGCTGTTGTCACGTTTGTGACTTCTAGAGAAAACAGATAGTTATTAGGAGAGAGAATGGTTTGGGGGGTGGGGGGACAAGCAGCAGAGAAACTTTAAAAATACAATACATGCAAGTCCAGAGAGCTAACCTTTTTGTTATATTATCCCTGTATCTCACTCAGGTTATAAAGTATAAAACCAAGATTTGGGGTGGCTCTGGCAGGGGTTGATCTTTCAGGGAGGGAGTAGGTGGAGGGGCACAATCTGTCTGAGGGACTTTTTTTTAAAGCTGAGTCTGAGAACGGGGCAGAGAGACAAGGCTACCTCACCTCCATACTCTGGTGCAAAAAAGTGTAGATTCTTCTGTTCTTCCCGGCAAGTCTTCACATGATTGTTGATAGTGTCAGGAGCCACTAGGAGTAGGGAGACACTCACAATCTAAGCACCACCACCACCAAAGCATGATCTTACTCTATAGAGTGTCTCCAAAAGCCACTTTTCTCCTGAAGCCTCCTTTCTAATACTCAATAGACACGAACTATCACTTTCCCAATCCTGAGCTAGACTACATATAAACACCACCTAGATTCCCTTTCTGCAGCCTTTATTTCTCATCTAAGGTACCTTAACTGAGAAACAACAAAGTCTGTGCACTCTACAAACAGACACTGAGGGCTGTAGGCTCATCAGGTAACACAGTCAAAGGAAAACCTTTCACATGGCACCTGCTCATCTTTTCAAAGTCCCAGATCTATGAAATCCACAGCCCCACAAAAATGCTAATTTTAATGCACTCATCCACCCTGCAATTAACATAAAAGTACAGGCAGCCCTTCCTACTATGAGACAACTAGAGACCTCATAAACCGGGATAAGAAAGGCAAAGCAGTATTAACATAGATCCAAGGAGCTAGCCTCTTCCTTACCCATCTGTGATGAATGAAACTTCAAACAAAAAAACCCAAAAACCTCCAAAGTGAACGAATACCCTAAAATCAGTTTTACTTTTTAATCTACCAAAACTTTTTAGACCCTCATCTAAAACCTTATTATTCCTCAACAACACCTACCGCAAGACTGAACAAGGAACCAGGGCCAGGCCTAAGCTGGACTCACTCTGATCATAACAATGACTACAAATCACAGAGAATCTAGGAGTACAGTATGATTTAGGGAGCCAGCCTGATGATGAAGGGGATATGACTCTTAAGAGGAAGTGTCCAGCTAGGCAGAATCCACAGGAAACAAGCAGGTTACAAAGGGGCAAGCAGGTGGAGGGCTGGCAGGGCAAAAGCTAAGCAGGCATAATTAGGCACAGGAAGCAGGGAACAGGCCTTGCTCCCACGACTGCATGCACTGGGCAGCCGCAGAGGGAGCAAAGGGAGCACAAACAGAGCCCCAAATGGGGCAGAGGGAGCTCTCACCATTAGCAAAAATCCTATGAAAGACTGTTGGGAACAGAGCAGCCCGTAAGCGGGAGGGAGGAAAACAGAGAAAAGTTGTGAGCGATGGAACAGCCAAGCCCCAGACAAATGGTAACCACACACAGACACGGCACACAGAAATGTCACTGCACACAAATACACAGCAAATGAAAACACTCACAGCAGGCAGTCTGGAACCTCTTTGGTAGGGTGTGGCCCGAAGGGCTAGAGTCAGACCTCATATCCATCTCTTGCCCTTTCCCAGCCTCTTATCAACTTCTCTGTATTATTCCAAAATTCTCTCCAAGAAGTACAAGATTGTATATCCTAACCCATTTCCACTAATTGATCTCTCTATGAATTACCTCTACTAAAAGCCTATCTATTATCACCAGCTCATACCTCAAAATTTGCTGTTCTCCCATGCCTTTTATCTTACCCCCATGGTTCCCAAATTCCCGAGGCTCCCCTGCCCAGAATCTCTCCCTCCCCTCACCAGAGCCAATCTTGATGAGTCCGTTGTGCTGGATGAAGATGGTGTCACAGGTCAGGTTCCCATGGATGATGGGAGGGTCACAGGAGTGCAGGTAGCTGTGGGGGCACTGGGCTGTTAGAGGGGCCACTAGGAAATTAAGGGCAGGGGGAACCCAAGGGTTAAGAGGAGTAAGGGCCAGCTCTCCTCCTCATAACGATAATCCCTATACTCTGACTCTCCATTATGCCAGGTATCTTAAGTAAGATAAGCACTAGGAGAAAAGACTGGGATATTGATGGTTAGGATATCAGGAGGACCCCACAAGGGGGCCTAATCTTGTCAGCATGTGACTCAAAGAAACTGGGGAGAGGTAGAATAGAAAAACAGAGTAGTGCCTTGCAATGTGTGTAAGGAACTAAACCAGGAGAGATTGGGGGGAAAAACTAACCAGATGTTACCTACCTTAGGGCAGAGAGGATCTGTGTACACCAGCGTTTCCAAGCCTGGAAAAGAGTTTGGTCCCAGGATCAGCAGAAATATTCCGTCCCTCCCCCTTACCCTTTCTTTCTCTTTCTTCCTTTTTCTCTTTCTTTCTCCCCCTCTTTCCTTCACCCCTTTCTACCTACCCCCTTTTTGCACGGTTTACACACACACACACACACATATACACACAGAGCACGCCTTCAGTATCCTGAAACTATGTAGACCACACTGGCCTCAAACTGTGCCTTCTGAATCAAAGGCATACAACAAATACCAAACCACAACTCCTGATACTTTCCTCTCTTAGCCTTCCCACTCGTCCTTGCTATCCCTCCCTAATTGGCTTCATAATTTCCACCATCTTTTTAAACCCCTAAACAAAGCCTAAAACTATGTCTAGCTCTTCTTCGTACCTTTTCATTCATAGTCTTGTGGTTCTTTTTGGTCTTCTTCAGAAACTGCTTAAGACTCCCAGAGGACATGTATTCTGTGATGAAAATCACCTAGGGAAGCAAAGCACTTACTAGTAAGGCTTTATACTAGAAATGATCTCTAACCTGGTGACATTTACACCAGATACATACTAAATTGTGTTTTTCAACTTTCCTTTTCTTTAGTATCACTTTTCTTAGGCTTAAGAGCACAATGAGAAGAAAGAAGCAAGCAAATGTGTACTTCCTTCCCATCTTTACTGGGAAACACTACAGGTGTCAGATGATACCCTACTCTCCCTGCCACAGTAGCAGATTTTAGTTCTTGTGTCAAAATTACCTAGTTTCAACTTCTGAATGTGAAATGGACAATATATGCACCTGCTCTCTGGCAAATTGAGGAAACTTTAGGCAAAAAAATCTTACCCTAGCCTTGTTCTCTTTAACATCAGCCCAATACTTGTGAAACTTAACAATGTTAAGATGTTCCAGCTGAATCAGATTATCAAACACTGCTCGGACCTTCTCCTGGAGCAAGGGAGACAGAGTGACAAGAATTCACACATCATTGTAATAACATGAAAAGCCATTCCCTACCCCTCCCCAGGGATGATCTAACCATGAAAGCCCTCCTCACAGTCACTTTCCCAACAACAACAACAGCTACTTAAATAGGCCCCCAGGCCTCATCACCTACCTCCTGTAGTTTGTAGTTCTTTCGTTCAGAGAACTGTACCTCATTCCACACAACCTCCACACCTTCTTCTGTATCCATGGCCAGGTATGCACTGTCAATACCTGGTACATTACGCTGATTCACCTGAGAAGCAATTCAAGTGGAATTAAGGTACTTCAAGAAGCTGCCATTTTAGTATTCCATATGATCATCTTCCAGTCCTGCCCTACTCATGTCCATTCTGTTCTTCTGGACAGCTACTCTAGTTCTCACCGCTTACAATTTACTCTCCCAGAACTCCATCACCACTACCTCACCTCTTCTCGCCTCTTCTGCCAGCGCCCACAGGGTGATTCTTCCAAGATCTCAGACTCATCTTCACTTTCTTCTTCTTCCTCGGGAGAAGCAGCTGAAGTTGTAGAGGTCACAGGAGGTGACACAGAAGTCAGGCCAGGAGCTGAAGATGAGGATTCTACCTTTGGGTCTGAGCCACTGCTGACTACTGTCTGGGACTCCCCTTCCGACATGCTGGAATGAACACTCAGCCTGCATTTGTTGGGCAAAGTCAGAAAACAATGGTCAAAAACAGATGTATAAAACTTTAGTAGTCTTAACTTCATCTTCATCCTTAAAAATACATCTTTCTGTTTCCTTTAAATCTAAAATCAAATTTACTCTTACCTAAATACTGAAATGTGAATGACTCTCCGGTTTCTAGAAGACAAGTTACCTTAGTTGAAGACCACCCAGAAGTGCCAAACACACGAGACTAATGACAATATAGTCCACTTTAGTCAAACCCAAATATACAATAAAATCTGGTGACCCATTCCCTCTCAGCAAAGTGTTGCAATTAATATATTTCCCATTGGCTCTCTACAGGCCTCAATTTTGAGTATGCTCAAGAAATAGGGCGTACAGGCATTACTCAGAGCAGATGACTCTAGACTCTAAAATGTCCCACTGAGACACACAGCCCTATGGGTCTATACCATCTTAACCAACTAGCCAAAACTCCCAAGGGTGACTTATCTGACTAGACCAATAGTGACATTATCCATCTTTCCTAAATATAGGTAGAAGCAGACTTTGGGCCAAGTGACCGGCAGGCGTGACTTCTATCTCTAATGACACATTTTCCTTATGATGTGTGAGAGTGGCAAGTGGGTATTGTTTAACAACATTTCTTTTCATTTACTCACTGAAATGTTTAGTAACATTTGTAGGTTATTATAGGTCATATACTGGGAGGGTGCTTGAGATAGATCAGTGAATTAAGATGCCTGCACTTAACTAAGCACAAATTCAAAAACAAAAAAAATATCAAAGACCTTATGTTTCCAGCTTTCCTTTCATTTGCATTTCTCAAAGGCTCTGACTTTTCCACTCTCTGAGGCTCTAGATCTGATACCAGTTACCTCCTTCAGGAGCAAATAATTCAAGCTATAGTTTTTATAGGGAAAGTATTAAGCAATAACATTTCTACGGGGGCAGAGTTGCTTTAAGAAAAACCTAAGTTTCTAATTAACCCATACCAAAAAAAAAAAAAAAAGATAATCAAATGAACACAGACTGTAAAAAACCTGAACTTTAATTTCTTTCTTTCTTTTTTTTTTCCCCCCAAGACAAGGTTTCTCTGTGTAGCCCTGGCTGTCCTGGAACTCACTCTATAGACCAGGCTGGCCTCGAATCCTGAAGTCCTCCTGCCTCTGCCTCCCAAGTGCTGGGATTAAAGGCGTGCGACACCACCGTCTGGCTCCCACTTTAATTTCTAAGAAAAGTTCTTGCCTACCCTAGAAAGTCTCTTCAGTCTGCCTAGACAGCTATTAGTTTCCTGCATGTCTTAATAAACCAATAAAAAAGACGAATTAAGGATCACTTTTTCCTCCGTTCCCTATCAAGGAGCTAAGAAAATAATAAAGTCTGTTTCAGCTACATTGACACGATGTACATCCAATCTCAACGGATAAGTGAAATTCTAGCGAGATACAGCAGAAGATACTCTAGAATGTCAAAGCTGTAGAATCTAAAACTACTGGACCAAGGACACAGACAGCCCCTCCACAGGGCACTTGGAGAGATGAACTGTCACCAGAGACAAACATCTAGAAGGTACATTTCCCTCTCCAGCCATGTCCCAGGAGGTAAAACAAGAGCAGTGCCTAAAGATTTCCAAGCACTCCCGCAACAGATGCAGAAACTTGTGCAACACTGGGGGATCTGCCTCAGGGCTGCTGGCAGTTTTAACAGGGATCACTATGGAAAAGCTCATTTGCATCGGTGAGGGTTATCTCCTCGAAGCCTCTAACTACCCTGAGGGCGCATGGTACAGTCACTCCGGGGCATTGTCTATCAGCTCGCGAAGTTGTTCTCCCTCCCAGCTTTCAGTATTAGTTGAAAGCCCTCTGCACATCATCCCGCCTAGCTCGCAGCCACAGGCAGCTCCGAGAAAACCCAGAAGGCCTCTGAGGTCAGCAGAACTGCTCAGTACGAGAGAATGCAAGCTCGGAGGTAGGAGGCCCTCAGTTTGTCAACACTCCAACAGGTCGCCCGGCCAGTGTCTGGAAGGAAGCAGCGGCGGCGGGCAGATAGTGGCCCGCCAGGAGACGGAGAGCCACAGCCACCTCGTCAAAGGCCGGCTCAGCCGCGCCGTCAGGCCGCAGGCCACGCCCCCGCGCTCAGCGCGCCGCCCCGCGAGCAGGCTGGGCCCGGACGCCGCGCTTCCTTCCGCAAGCCCTCCGGCCCGGGCCCCCGCCCCGCCCCCGCCCGCCCCGCCTCTCGCGGCCAGAGTTCCAAGAGAACGCCGGGGCCCCCCGACCCGCGCCCGCAGAATTCCGGGCCGCCGCGGCCACGCCGAAGACACCAGGAGGGCGGGCGGCGCCCTGGGGCCAAGGTGGCCCCTCAGCTGCGACGGGCCGGGCTAGGTCGGGCCTGACTCCCGAGAGAGCAGGGCCACCCGACAGCACCCGCCCGCCGCATCCCGCCGGCCCGCGGCTCGGGGTGATCCTGCCGCCCTTCCGCGAGCCCCTCCCTCCAAGGCCTCTCTCTCCGGAGCTCACCTCCCGACTCCGCGCCCGCAGCCTGCGCCTCAGCTCCAGCTCGGGTTCCGGGGCCTCGGATCGCAGCGACTCCCTCACAGCTGCGCTCCGCAGCGCAACCGAACTGCGGGCCCCGCCCTCGCGGCGTCCGGACCAACAGTGGGCGGTGCCGCACCGCCGCCAGGTTTCCATTGGACAGGGCGGCGGGGGGCGGTTCCCACAGACCGGCGCTCTCCAGGCAGTCTCCTGCCGCGTCTCCTCCCCTTGCGGGGTTCCGGCGGACAGCCTGTCGGCGTTGTCTTCTTGTGTCTCTGTCCATCCTCCTCCTAGTCGAGGTGCCCCCAAGTAATTCTGCCGGACGAAAGGAAGGCCTCTCTCTTCTTGAAAGCGCCATGACAGTCCTAATCCTCCGAAAAGACAAAAGGAACGGAAGACGCCGCCTCTCAATCCGAGGAACGAACCCACCCACATTCCCCTTTTGGGAAAGAGACAGTGCACAGGTCATCAAATTTTCAGAAAGCTTTTTTTTTTAATCGCTTAACATGAAAACTAGTAGTTACTGATTTGCATAACATTATTTACCTGATTCAAAACCTGATTCGACCCACATAAGGGAGAACTCATTGAAATTATCCAGTGATAGTTGGCAAATTTGAAAAAAAAAAAAAAACAAAACAAAAAAGTTACTCAAATTTAAGTTGACATGAGCCCAAAATAGGATCCGAAGTAAAAAGATCCATCAAAACTATCCTTGAAAAGGTATTTGGAAAGAATTTACATTGGCTGTGAGTTAGTATAAAGAATTATAATATATTCTGGGTAAGCCATTGATCTTGGAAACTTAAAGGCAGAATTTAAGAGATGAAAATTCATGCTACCATTATCAAAGAAGAAGGATGATTCATCTGAATCTGAGAATGTCACCATCACCAGTTTTACTGTCCTTAAAGGAACTAGTTAATCCCTAGTTCACCTGTTCAGGCAGAAATCCTGTAAAGACTCATTTGTCCTCATCTCTTCACTTTAAAATGCTTGCTTTAAAAACTGAAATTTCAACAATGCCAGGCAGATCTCTGGGAATTCAAGGCCAACCAGGGCTACATAGTGGGACTCTACCTCAAAAACAAAAACCAGCCGGGCAGTGGTGGTGCACGCCTTTAATCCCAGCATTTGGGAGGCAGAGGCAGGTGGAGTTCAAGGCCAGCCTGGTCTACAGAGTGAGTTCCAGGACAGCCAGGGTTATACAGAGAAACCCTGTCTCCAAAAACAAAAACAAAACAAAAAAACAACAACAAACAAACAAACAAAACCAACTAACAACTTTTTTTTTCACCCGGCATAGTAGTACATACCTGAAATTCTATCACTCAGTAGGTTAATGCCATGTGTTCAAGGTCAGCACAAGCGATAGAGCAACACTGTGTTAAGACAAAATAGAATTCTGATGTTGGATTAAAAGATGCACTTACCTAAAATGTATAGCACACCGTTTCCAAGTTTGTTCTAGTCTCAAAGAGGGTACTCGTCCTCTCCAAATTAGCCTTTCTGCCTCCTGGGCACCAAAGCAATCGGACTCCTGAACCATGGCAACCATTCATTACATATCTGTTCATGCTACTTTAGTTCCTATTATTTTCTGTCAGTACTATCAGCCTTTGAACTTCAACTAGCTATTTCAAATGTGCACAGAGGATCATTTGGCAACCTCATTTTCTGTTATTCTCTCATGTGTACTTAAAATAGTCAACTGCTGCCTACATTTTTACCACTTCACTTATGTTTTTTGTTTACAAAAGTAATAACTACTAGCCAGATAATGGTTGTGCATGCCTTTAATCCCAGCAATCTGGAGGCAGAGGCAGGTGGATATCTCTGCACTTGTAGCCAGCCTGGTCTACAGAGCAAGTTCCAGGACAGCCAGGGCTACAAAGAGAAACCCTGTCTTGGAAAAACCAAATGCAAACAAAAAAGTAATGGATGCTTATTATAAAAACTCAGAAATTAGCTTGACTGTGGCCCAAGCCTTTAATCTTTAATCTCAGGACTCAGGAGGCAGAGGCAGGAGGATCTCTTGAGTTCAAGGCTAGCCTGGTCAATAGAGTGCATTCTAGGACAGCCAGGTCTACACAGAGAAACCATATGTGGGAAAAACAAAACAAAAATAAGAAAGAAATGGCTATGGAGACAGAGCCTAGCAATCAAGAGCACTCTCTGCTCTCGTAGATAACCCTGGGTTGGTTGCGAGGAGGGTTTTTTTTTCACCACCCTCCAATATAATTCCCACATCATCAACCTCATACATTATTCAATCACTCAAACTATCTACACTAACTAATTCAATTTTGCCTCAACTATCAATCAATCATACAAAAGATAACTCCATCAAAAGCCCAACAATCAAAAAATTAAAAAACAACCAACTAGAACCCCAAGTCTCAGGGAACTCCTCAGTAGACATAGCCATTGTATATCCAAACACAACTATTATACCACCCAAATAAATTAAAAACACCAACAAACCTAAAAATGAGCCCCCAAACCCTAAAATTATAAAACAACCAACAAACCCACTAACAATTAAACCTAAACCTCCATAAATAGGCGAGGGTTTCAACGCTAACCCAAGACAACCACCCAAAAATACTAAACTTAAAATAAAAATATAATTATTCATTATTTCTACACAGCACATAACTGTGACTAATGACATGAAAAATCATCGTTGTAATTCAACTATAGAAACCCTCAATGACAAACATCCGAAAAACTCACCCACTACTCAAAATTATTAACCACTCATTCATTGACTTACCTGCCCCATCCAATATTTCATCATGATGAAATTTCGGCTCACTATTAGGAATCTGCCTAATAATTCAAATCATTACAGGCCTATTCCTGGCAATACACTACACATCAGATACTATAACAGCATTCTCATCAGTAACACATATTTGCCGAGACGTTAACTACGGATGAGTGATCCGATATTTACACGCAAATGGAGCATCAATATTTTTTTATCTGCTTGTTCCTTCATGTAGGACGAGGAATATATTATGGATCCTACACATTCACGGAAACATGAAATATTGGAGTAATCCTACTTTTTGCAGTAATAGCAACCACATTCATAGGCTATGTACTTCCATGAGGACAAATATCATTCTGAGGAGCAACAGTTATTACAAACTTACTCTCAGCAATTCCATACATTGGAACCACACTAGTAGAATGAATTTGAGGGGGATTCTCAGTAGATAAAGCTACACTAACACGCTTTTTTGCATTCCACTTTATCCTCCCATTCATTATCGCAGCCCTAGTCATTGTCCACCTTTTATTCCTTCACGAAACAGGCTCTAATAACCCAACGGGCTTAAACTCTGACTCAGATAAAATCCCATTCCACCCGTACTATACAATTAAAGACATCCTTGGGGCTATCATAATAATTACACTCCTAATGATACTAGTACTATTCTCCCCAGACTTACTAGGAGATCCCGATAACTACACACCAGCTAACCCACTCAACACCCCTCCCCATATCAAACCAGAATGATACTTCCTCTTTGCCTACGCCATCCTTCGATCTATCCCCAATAAACTAGGAGGGGTGCTAGCCCTAATCCTTTCAATCTTAGTCCTAGCACTAATACCCCTACTCCACACCTCAAAACAATGAAGCCTTACATTTCGTCCAATTACACAAACTCTTTACTGAATCTTAGTAGCAAACCTACTAGTACTAACTTGAATTGGAGGACAACCAGTAGAACATCCATTTATCGTTATTGGCCAACTAGCATCAATCAGTTACTTCTCCATTATCCTTATTCTAATACCAATCTCAGGAATTATTGAAGATAATTTACTCAAATGAAACCTATGCCCTAATAGTATAAATCATTACTCTGGTCTTGTAAACCAAAAATGAAGAACTAATCTTCTTAGGGCATCAAGAAGAAGGAAAATCTCCCCACCATCAACACCCAAAGCTGACATTCTTGCTAAACTACTTCTTGACGTACATAAAATTATTTAGTACATTAAAACATTTATGTATATCGTACATTAAATTATTTTCCCCAAGCATATAAGCAAGTATCCTTCATTAATGTAACAAGACATAAACTGTACCCTCACATTAAATTCTTAACAACATGTCTATTATTACTACACATTTAATTAATGTTTCTAAGACATATCTGTGTTATCTTACATACACCATTTCCGTCATAAACCTTTCTCTTCCATATGACTATCCCCTCCCACATTTGGTCTCAATTTCTACCATCCTCCGTGAAACCAACAACTCGCCCACCAATGCCCCTCTTCTCGCTCCGGGCCCATTCAACTTGGGGGTAGCTATACTGAAACTTTATCAGACATCTGGTTCTTACTTCAGGGCCATCAAATGCGTTATCACCCATACGTTCCCCTTAAATAAGACATCTCGATGGTACGGGTCTAATCAGCCCATGCCCAACATAACTGTGGTCTCGCACATTTGGTATTTTTAACTTTTCGGATGCCTTCAATCAACATAGCCGTCAAGGCATGAAGACCAGCCCAACGTCTAACCGAACCAACGTTTAAGGGTCATTTATCCACATAACCAAACCTCGGAAAACATTTTTATTAATGCTTGAATGACATATAATTATACCAAACCCCTTTACCCCCTAAAAATGCCAAACCCCAAAAACATTAAAGCTCCTGCCCAGTCGCAGCTTCCCAATGGCAGCTCCAGTGTGAGAAAATCTGGCACCCTCTTTTGGCCTCCATGGAACCTAGGCATGCATATGGTGCACACACCTATACGTAAGCAAACACTCATAAGAATCATAAGCATTAAGATAAATCTTTTGAGCTGGGTGTATGGCTCTTGCGGATAATCTCAGCACTCATGAGCCAGAGACAGGAGGATCTCTGCATTAGAGGCCAGCCTAGTTTGCAGAGCTCACTCCAGAACTGGGGAATTCCAGGGAAACAATGTCTCAGTAATATAGCAACCAAATAAACCTTTGTTTAAAGCCACTAAAAACCAGGAGTCTCAAAAATATTTCAGTATAATATATATGTATATATGTATGTATGTATGTACATAGTAACTTTTATGAACCAGGCACTATTTTTTTTTGTTTTGTTTTATTTAGTGTGTGTCCAATAAGCATGTTGCTGGTCCTCAGACAGCTTATGTTAATTTAATACCCAACAATCACATACTATTTTTTTTCTTTCTTTCTTTCTTTCTTTTTTTTTTTTTTTTTTTTTTTTTTTTTTTT
>NW_022196912.1:24287901-24291064 GCF_008632895.1 Mastomys coucha
GTAGACCAGGCTGACTTTGAACTCAGAAATCCTCCTGCCTCTGCCTCCCAAGTGCTGGGATTAAAGGCATGAGCCACCACTGCCCAGCTAATCACATACTTATTAACAATTATTTTAGCGTCCCCTTATAATCCTACTACCTTCAAATAATTAAGATTTTCCTTTTGAGCCAGACATGGTGATACATCTTTAATGCCAGCATTTGGTAAGCAGAGTCAGACAGACCTCTGTGAGTCAGGACACCCAGGGCTGTTACACAGGGAAGCCTTGTCTCCAAAAACAAAACAAAAAAAAATATTTTCATTTTGTTCCTTTGATTTTGAGACAGGACTCTCTAGGTAGCCCTGAAAGTCCTGGAAATTACTGTATAGACAAGGCTGGTTGTGACCTCAGAGATCCACCTGCTTCTGTCTCCAGAGAGCTGGGAAGATTTACACCATCACACCTGGCTGCAGGATGCAGTCTTGATCACTAAGTCATCTCTCTAATCCCTATACCATACTTCCTATAACACTTTTATTTCATCATATCAATATAGTATTACATTTCCCAAATGTATCCATTGGACAATGGAATGAATTCCAGTATTCATTATTATAATATTAGTTAAGTTAGTATTCTGTTGTATCTTGCCTGTTTATAAAGTGATTAACTGGAGAAATAAATACAGGTATTGAATTGATGTGTTAGATTTTATAAAGAAGCTTTATCAGGACTTAAGGTTCTGCTGGCTGGGTGATAAAGTGGAAGAGCATGTACTACATATCCACTTGTGCCTGTTTGAACTTAATGCTATTTATATATTTGTATTTATGAAATGGAATAGGACTGGCTCACTAGTAAAATGCTTGCCTAACATGTGTAAGACTTTGTGTTTGATCCCTATAGGAAAAAAAGATGAGAGGAGGAGGAGGAAGAGAGGGTGAAAAGAAAGGGAGGAAGAAAAACTTGATGTGTCTAACACATTTGTTTTTGTTAAGACAGAGGCTCACCATATAGACCAGGCTGGCCTGGACCACACAGAGATCCACCTGCCTATTCCTCTCAAGAACTAGGGGGAAAGGTGTATGTCACCATGCCAAGACTGGGCTCAAGCTTATTATTTTCACACCTTAGTCTCCCAAGTGCTGGTATAATAGCCCACTCCAGCCTCAACTGGATGCTCTGCTACACATGTTTATTAATTAATCATCTTAATCACCACAATCATACTATTTGGATCATCCATCCCCTTACGTAGTTCCTGTGTGTGTGTGTGTGTGTGTGTGTGTGTGTAGGACCACTTAAAATCTACTCTTATTAGGTGGGTAGAGAGGTGGAGAGGATCTCGGAGGAAGAGTTGGTGGAAGGAAAAGAATATGATCAAAATATATAAAAAATTTAAATAACCAAACATGATAAAATATATACTAAGATAAAGTAAAAACTACCATATTTAAATAAAAGACAGGCCGGGTGTGGTGGCGCACGCCTTTAATCCCAGCACTTGGGAGGCAGAGGCAGGTGGATTTCTGAGTTCGAGGCCAGCCTGGTCTACAGAGTGAGCTCCAGGACAGCCAGGGCTATACAGAGAAACCCTGTCTCGAAAAACCAAAAATAAATAAATAAATAAATAAATAAATAAATAAATAAATAAAAGACAGACAGAAAGTCAAAAAAAAAAACCTATCATATTGAAGTTGGACATAGTAATTCAACAGAAAAAAAGGGTCCCAAGAGCAGGCACAAGAGTCAAAGACCACCGGTCCTCACAGTCAGGAGTCCTATAGAAATACTAAGATAATAGCTATAATATGCTGAGGACCTGGTGCAGAACTATGTAGGCCGTAGGCCCTGTGCTTTCTGCTTCAGTCACTGTGAGCTCATATGTGTCTTGCCTAGTTGATTTGGAGAAACTTACTCTCCTGGGGTCCTCCATCCCCTAAAGGGAAAGATCTCATGGAGATTTGTCATAATTTAGCCTCTCTCTCCTCTCTCTCTCTCTCTCTCTCTCTCTCTCTCTCTCTCTCTCTCTCTCTCTGCTGTGGTTCTCTGCCTCTGTTTCTATATGCTACTAGAGGAAGCCTGACAATGACTTGACAAGGCACTTAACTATGAGTATAGCAGAATATCATTAGGAGTAGGGTAATTTTTTTTTCTGAAACAGTATTTCTCTGTTTAACAGCCCTGGCTGTCCTGGAACTTGCTTTGTCGACAGGCTGGCCTTAAACTCCTAGACATCTTCCTGCCTCTGCCTCCTGAGTGTGGGGACTAAAGGCCTGTACCACCATGCCTGGCAAGTTTCTGGTTCTTGGTTACCCAAGCAGTGTTGGATGTGGATTCCCTCTTGTGGAGGGGGACTTAGGTCAAATCAGACATTGGTTGGCTACTCACACAACTTCTGTGCCACCATTGCCCTAGCATGGTTTGCAGGAAGGACAGATTGTAGGTAAAGGTGATACAGTTCAGTTGGAGTCTGCATGTTTCTCACAGTAGCCGGCAAAATACTTTCTGCAGTTCTTCTGAAGCACACCAAACACATTTCACTAGGGAGATGGTCCCATGTAGGTTCCAGCTTGACATCTCTGTGTTCAATGAGTTCAATGGGGCCCCACTATCAGTTTGTAGAGAGCAACCCTTTGTCTTATCAAAAGCCTGGGTTGTTTGGGAATGTTCATGGGACTCTTCTCCTTCCTCTATTCTTATTATTCTTAGCTTGGGTCTTTTCATAGTGTCCCAGATTTCCTGGATATTTTGTGTCAGGAATTTTTTAGTTTTAACATTTCTTTGACCAATGTAACCATTTCTTCTGTAGTATCTTCACCTCAGATTCTCACCTCCATCCCTTGTATTCTGTTAATGAAACTTTCCTTTATAGTTTCTACTCACATTCCAACATTTTTCATTTCCAGATTTCTCTCTTTTTATTTTCTTTATTGATTCTATTTCCATTTCAGGTCTTGAACAGTTTGGTTTCCTTCAGCTGTTTGTGGTTTTGGTTTGTTTAAGGGATTTATTAACTTCCTCTTCAAGAACCTCTATCATCTTCATATAGTTGCTTTTAAGGTCTTTTTCCTGTGCTTCACCTATTTTGGTATATTCAGAGTCTGCTGTGGTAAGATAGCTGGACTTTAATGGAGACATATTTCTGGCAGTTATTGTGGGTTTTTTTTTTTTTTTTTTT
>NW_022196912.1:24291351-24342102 GCF_008632895.1 Mastomys coucha
CCAAGTGCTGGGATTAAAGGCATGCACCACCACTGCCCAGCCGTTATTGTGTTTTTATGCTGGCATCTAAGCACCCGGGTTTGGGATGATTATAGGTCTAGGTGCTGATTTTTTGACTTGTCTTTGTTGGGTGGGTGCTTCCATGACTCACATGCTGAGATTATATGAGAACACCCTCATGCCTGGTTTCTGTGGTGCTAGTGTTTGATCCTTGAGTTTTGTGTATGCTGGGAAAGCATTCTGTTGAGTTACATCCCCAGCCCTCAGTCACCTCTTAAAGGTCCCCTCTTGGTCCCACCTCTTTTTCATTACATTTTATTTATTTAGTGTTTTGTTCCTTGGTTTCTGAGTCCTCCCTGGATTTCCAGAGTCTGATAGCTGTATGTTGTCTGTTTTCCTGGCAACGCAGCTGGTGTATTCACAGGGAATGCCTGCTGGTGTTGAAGGCTGGGATACTAGGATGAGTTGACAGAAGGAAGATTGGAGAAGGTCTTTGTGATTCTTTGGGGATGGTGTCAGAGAGGACAGAGAAACCACAGCAAATTCCCTGCCACAGAGTTTGAGATGAAACTGGGGATTAGATCTCAGGAGCAAGAGCAGTGCTGTTGGTTTGCCTTTAGCCTACTTGGTGTCCTGAGAGAGTAGCCCTTGGATTAGCAGGATATGCCTGCTGGAGAGTTGGGGTCTGGGACAAAGCAACAAATGGAGGGGAAAAGATTAAAAGGAGGAAGATCTGTAGGATCCATAGGAGATGGAGGGAAGCCAGGGACGTTCTTCAGTTTAGCTAGGGATGAGACTGGGTAGCTGGAGGAACAGAGAAGAGATGCTGCCTGCAGGAGGTAAGGGCTGGGAAAGGGCACACTGGGGGACGAAGTTAGAAGGGCAAGGTCTGTGGGATCCACAGGAGATGGGACCCGAGAGACAGAGCATATTGCCACGGGTGTTCTGCTACAGAACTGGGGATGAGACTGAGGGATTGGATCTCAGGGAAAAGGGAAAGAAGTGAAAGTCTGCAGGCAGCCTACCTGGTTTTATGGCAGAAATGGCTTGTGGTTAGCTGTGTCTGCTGGAGTTGAGGGCTATTTCTGTGTTCTGCTGGGCTGGTGTGTTCCCAGTGATTGGATTGCCTGCTGGTGTTTGGATAATGAATCTACATCTATTGGTTGTTCCTCTCTTCCTCTTCCCTTTCCTTCTTTTGGCTACTGCTACTTCCACTTCCTTCCTCTCCCTCTTCCCCTCCTCTTCCTCTTCCCTTCCTCTTCTTCCTCCTCCTCTTCCTCCTCCTCCTCCTCCTCCTCTTCCTTCTCCTTCTTCTTCAACATTTATTCTTATCTCTGGACCCAAGTTTGGTCTCCAGAACCCATGTAAAACAAACAAACAAACTCTAGGTGTGATGGCACAGTGCTAAGGAGGCAGAGACTAACATTATCAATGAGCCATAGGTCCCAGTGAGAGATCCTGTCTCAACAAATAAAAATAAAATGGGCAGCTCCTAACCTCCGATACACACACACACACACACACACACACACACACACACACACACACACACACACACCAGAGGAGAAGCACAAGAGAGAGAAACATGCATATGTAGTGGTGCCGCACACTGGAGAGTAAGTGATGAAAACATGAGCCTGTAGGAAAGACTCTGCATCCAAACTATGACATTTGAGTTTTGAACTGTGATATTTCCCAGGGAAGAGATATGTTGCATGATACTCAGGATGCTAAGTGGCTCTAGTGAGCCATCTCTCCTACTGCAATAGAACAGGCAACTGGTACTTTACTACATACTGTGCTGTTCAGCTGCAGTGCTCGGTAGGTTAAGTGCCTTTTCAGACCAGCAAGACAGCTTAGTAAGTAAAGTACTTTCCTCCAAGCCTGATAATCCCCAGGCTCCAAATAGTAGAAAGTGAGGCCACAGTCCACAAGATGTCCCCTGACTTCCACAAACTGAAAATGGCACATATGTGAGTGTATGTGTGGGCACACACACACACATACACACACACACACACACACACACACACACACACACACTAATAAAATGTAATGAAAAAGAGGTGAGACCAAGAGGGGACCTTTAAGAGGTGACTGAGGGCTGGGGATGTAACTCAACAGAATGCTTTCCCAGCATACACAAAACTCAAGGATCAAACACTAGCACCACAGAAACCAGGCATGAGGGTGCTCTCACATAATCTCAGCATGTGAGACACGGAAGCAAGAAGGATTAGAAGCTCAAGTCATCCTTGACTACAGAGCAAGTTCTAGGCTGGCTTGAAATACAGGAGACCCTGGCTCAACATACCAACTTGCCACACCCATGCCAACAAAATCTATTAGAAGGTGTGAATGAAGATGTAAACTTTAAAGTAACTGTGAGCAGGGGCTAGAGCCTTGGCTTGGCAGTTGAGAGTATATCATTGCTCTTGCTACAACAGATGACTCACAACTACTGATAACTTCAGCTCCAGAGGGATCAGATGCCTCTGACCTCCATGGGTACCTACACTCTTGTATATATATACCTCACACACAGATACACATGCATACTTGTAATTTAATAATTTAAAAAATAGTGACTTTTCTTTTTTCAATTAAGAGTATAAAGACTGATGAAATATATCAACAAATATAGATCATAAATATGGGTAAACAAATTCTTTTTTGTTTTGAGACAGGGCTTCATTATGCAGCCCTGGCTGGCCTTGAACTCACAGAGATCTGCTGGTCTCAGCTTCGTGAGTGCTGGGGTTAAAGGTGTGCACCACTGTGCCTAGCTTGAAAGCAAGTTCTTACAAAAATTAAACACAGAAATAACATATGATCTAAACATTTGTACTCTAGAATGTACCTCAAACAACTTGAAAGCAGAGACTCAAAGTCTATACCACAAGCATTACTCATAATGGCCCAAAGTAGAAATATCTCAAATGACTATTGAGAGATGAGTAGCTAGGGAGATAGGCACAGTGGGTAAAGCACTTGTGCATGCATGTGAGGACCACAGCTGAGATTCCCAAAACCTGTATAAATGCTGTCAGGGGTACTGGCTCACCTGCAATTCCAGAGCTCTGGAGGAAGAGACAGGTAAACTGGCTAGCCAGACTAGCCAAATAGGTAAGCTCTAGGCTCAAGTGAGAGAGCATGCTACAGTATGTAAGATGGAGAGTGATTGAGGAAGATACCCTACATCAACCTCTTGCCTTCATATGTATATACACATGTATATACACATACAAGTGTACCCATACACATGCAAACATACATGTATGCACACTGTACATGTACAAATTCTTTTTAAATGACTAGACAAAATGTGGTAACAATGAGAAGCAGAGCCAAGTATGATGGTCCACCAGTAATCATAGCATTTGGAAACTGAGGCAGACATATCATTAGAAGAGGCTGTGTAGTGATCGGAAGGCCATCCTGGGCCACATAGAAAGACTCAGAACAAAACAGAACAGATAAACAAAATATGTGTAAGTAGATGCGCCCATACATGATGAGGGAGGTGGGGAGAGCGCTCACGCTAGAACTGTTTGTTTGCTTGGTTTTGGAGGCAGGCTTTCTCTGTGGTGCCCTGGCTGTCCTGGAACTCACTCTGTAGGCTACACAGAGATCCACCTGCCTCTGCCACCTAGGCGCTGGAATTAAAGGCGTGCACCACCACTACCTGGCTTCACACTAGAATATTATTCAGCCTTTAAAAGGAATGGAATTCTGAAGGCATATACTAAGCGAAATTAGGCAGACACAGAAGAATAAACTCTGTATAATTCTAGTTACACAATGAACCCAGAATTATCAAATTCACAGCAACTGGATATATAGCTGAACTAGGGAAGGAATTTAATGGTAGAGTATTTGCTTAGCATGCCTGAGACAATACCTTTGGCTCAGTCCCTAGCACTGCAAAAGAGAGAAATGAGAAAAAAATAACATAGAAACCACAATGGTAGTAGTATTTTGAAAGTAGAAGAAACAAAGTTACAACTACAGAATTGAGCTTGAGATAATAAATAAACTCTTAAGATGGAAGGCAATGATGGCTGTGTTACATTTTGAGGTATATTGATTGTTTCTGAACTGTATGCTCAAAATGACTAAAATAACAACATTTTGCTTGCCAGGCAGTGGTTGCACATGCCTTTAATCCCAGCACTTGGGAGTTCAAGGTTAGCCTGGTCTACAGAGTGAATTCCAGGACAGCCAGGGCTGTACAGAGAAACCCTGTCTCGAAACAACAACAACAACAACAACATTTTACTATGTGTATTTTACCACACTATTTTAAAAAATCGTAAATTGAGGAGCCTATGGGATGGATTAGCACAAGCCTAATGACCTAAGTTCCAACCTGGATGTTAGTAAAGGGAAAGAACTGACTCCTTCACG
The DNA here is from genome assembly GCF_008632895.1 of Mastomys coucha. Lineage (NCBI taxonomy): Eukaryota > Metazoa > Chordata > Mammalia > Rodentia > Muridae > Mastomys > Mastomys coucha. The sequence goes on from NW_022196912.1 coordinate 24,295,759, forward strand.
CTGTCCTCTGACTTCCACACTTGTGATATCACACACGTGCGCATGCACACGCGCACACACACACACATAAATAAATAAATAAATAAATAAATAAATAAATAATAAATGTAATTTTAAAAATTTAAAATAATAAGTTAAAACTACAACCTTAGATAATCATACATTTGAAAGTATTTCACTAGGTATTTAAAATTTCTTATATCTTTTTAAAGGGAGGATAGAAATGCTAAATACCTCTAGATTTTATTATTTTTGGTGTGTGTATGTGTATGTGTGTGCGCACACACATGCATGCAAGCATCCACATATATGTCTACAGAAGTCAAAGATGATGGCAGGACTCCTCCTCTATTGCTCTCTGACTTACTCCCTTGATACATGGTCTCCACTGAACCTGCAGCTCACTATTTTTTCAGCTATGCTAGCAGACAAGTCCTAGTGACCCTCCTGTCTCTACCCTGCTCCAGTGCCCCAGGTCCATGTGACTCACACGGCTTTTTAGGTGGATGCTTGGAATCTGAGTTCAAGTCCTTCTCACAGAGCCATCTCCCCAGTGTCTTTTCTGTTTTGAGACTCATGTATCCCACACTGGCTTGAAACTCAGATCTGCGGCTATAGATGAACTTGAAATTTCAATCCTCTTGCTTCCACCTCCAGAGTGCTAGGATTATAAGCATATACCAACCAGTAGTGCTGAGGTTCGAACCCAGTGCTGTGAGCATGCTAGGCAAGCACTCTACTAATCCCTAGCCCTTTTGTTTGAGAAAGAATCTCACTCATGCTAGTCTATAATTCACATATGTAGCTCAGGTTGGCCTCAAACTCAGGATGAGCCTCCTGCCTCAGCCTCCTTAGTGCTGGGATTACAGGTATGATTTACCATGCCCAGTTTTATATTTTTATAATAAATATTTATAGTAAGTTCAAATGTTAAAACATTAAGGACAAGTACTACCATCCCAAAACACAAAGCTTCCAATGGCAAAAGAAAACAAAGGGAGAATTTAGGAAACATTGTCATCCCAATGAAATGCAAGAAAAGATAAGGAGGCAAAAGCAAAAGTTAAAAATGAAAGAATAAGCAGTAAGACAGCAGGGATAGATTTGAATACTCCAGCAATCAGCACAGACATTGAAGCTACAGTGTCAATAACAGAAAGAAAACTCATCTTGGATTTTTCTAAATGTAGCCGCACATTGAATAAAATGACTTTAAAATAAAATGCAGGCTGGTGGTACACACCTGTAGTCCTAGCACTTGGAAAGCTAAAGACAGAGGATCAAGAGCTGAGAACCAGTATGGGCTACACTACAAAATCCCGCCTCAAAACAAACAAACAAAACAATAGTAATAGTGAAGATATGATCCAGTTAAGTTTAAAAATCCAAGCAGTGGCAAGACAGCCACCCACAGCAGTGATGAGAAGGCATCTTGCAGATTGTACAGGATTCCAGCTGACAGTTTTCCTATTCCAGCTGTTATTTCTTCATACTGAAGTGTACCCCTGGAGTTGGCAAGATGTCTCAGCAGAAAAGAGCACTTGTAGTACAAGCCTGATGGTCTGAATTCATCCCCTGGAACCCATGTTAAAAGCCATGTGCAACCCCAGTACTCCCATGGTGAAATGGAAAGTAGAGACAGGAGGATTGCCTGGAAGGTCAATATTCTGCCTCAACAAGGTGGCAGACTCAATAAAGGAGTCCTCTGTTCTCAATAGTGAGCATAGTGAAGGAGTCCTCTTACTCAGGGATTTTCATGGATTTTATCTACATCCTCCCTGGATTTACTCTCATCTTTGCCTCTGTTTTTGCTCTAGACCACTGCTGTCCTGGACTCTACCCAACCCTTCTTCCAAATTCTTCACATGCTTCATCCCAATGAACATAAATTTATTTCTTTTGGGTGTGGGATACAAGAGATTGAATTGGGATTTTGCATATGCTAATCATATACACTCTACCACTGAGCCCCCATGCTCTTACTTTATTCTCAAGGCTACAACCTTTGTCCAGGCTCTTCAGTTTAATAAGACACAGCTACCACTAGAAATGGCTGCTTGGATTCTTGGTATTGCAGGCTCATCCTCCCAGGAATCTCCAAAATGTGCCATACCTTAAATCCTAATGCCAGTGACAAGCAAGGGTTCTAAAATTTCCTTTCTTTTTCTGCTCTAGAGTATCTTCAGAAGAATTATACTTTCCTTTAGGGAGAGAAACACTCACCTCTTCCAATGCCAATATCAGGAGTCTCCAGTGATGTCCAGAATTTGTATGATCTGCCTTTAAATGGTACAACCTGTGAGATACCAGTGGTTCAGGCCTGTCTGACTTCCTGAATGAAGCATGAGGATGAGGTTCATACCTTCTCTGTGTGGCCCCAGTTTTGTAATCTCCTGTGAGCAAAGGCTTGGAAAAAATATAGAGTACCTAGGAACAAATAAGGATTTTACAGGATACTTCCATGCATATTCTTATTTGGTACCCTTCAAGGGTCCAATCTTGCTACAGCATCTTTTATACTACTAATAAAATGAAAAGCCCCAGGATCTCAAGGTAACACATTTAAATTTTGATAAATAGCCATTTCATGATTTTATTTAGGACAAATGAATTTCCAGCATAAATGTATAGGGAACCCACTCTACTAATGATTGCCTTGAGTAAAACCAGACCATATCAAGATTGGTGTCTCACCTTCTAGAAACAAAAATACAACTGTAAATATGATACCTCTCTGGCTTAAAAGGTCCATGTTAGGAAGCTGAGTTTGGTGGGCCATGCTTGTAGATCTTTTACTTAGGAGGCTGAGGCAAGAGGATTGAGAGCTTGAAGCTAGTATGGGCTACACAACACGACATGTCTCGAAAACCAAAACAGGCCAGATGTGGTAGCACTGAGGAGATAGGAGCAGATGTATCTCTAACATGGTCTACAGAACGAGTTCTAGGATAGCCAGGGCTACACAGAGGAACCTTGTCTCGAACACACACATACACACACACACACACACATACACACACACACAGTTTCTCTTTGGGGTATCTGTCTTGTGTTTTTAGGTTGGTAGCCAGGTGTAGCCATAAGAGAAGACCAAGATAAGGCATGAGAAGACAAAGTCTATACTAAATATAGTGGTGCACACTTGTAATCCCAGCACTTTGGAGGAAGGAGGATCAGGCTTTTAAGGTCAGTCTCAAGTCTTAAGTCTTATGTCTTAAGTCCTACCAAGGCTAAATGAGACCTGAAAACAAAGAAAAGAAAAACAGACCACTATATCACAGTCCTACATGCCTTGCAGTCTTGTGTTTCTCTGTACAACCCTGGCTGTCCTGGAACTCACTCTGTAGACCAGGCTAGTCTTGAACTCCCAAGTGCTGGGATTAAAGGCATGTGCCACCACTGCCCGGCAAGCAAAATTAGGCCAGGTGAGAGAGCAGTAATAACACAATGTATGGACCCAAAGCTTTATTGGTGTTGCAAAGGAAAGACAAGGCACAGCAGAGCTTGTAGGATGGGCCCTTAGAATGGTCCCCTGGTGACTGGGTTGACAAGGGAAGAGGAATATTGCCTAATTGCCTATTGCTTACCACCTCCATAAGGAACTGACAGAGGTTCAGCTCCAGGTTGGTCAATTTGTATATTAAAGGGCATGCTGATTGATGCCTGGGTTCTTTTGCTATCTCTAAGAACTTGCTAGGTGGAGTTGTCTTATTTATTTATTTATTTATTTATTTATTTATTTATTTAATTTTATTTTGGTTTTTCTGAGACAGGGTTTCTCTGTGTAGCCTTGGCTATCCTGGAATTCACTCTGTAGACCAGGCTGGCCTCGAACTCAGAAATCCACCTGCCTCTGCCTCCCAAATGCTGGGATTAAAGGCGTGCGCCACCAGTGCCCAGCTGGGGGTGTCTGTCTTAACAGAAAGTCTTTGAAGCTGCAGAAACACCAGAATGCACAGAAATTTGAAACACACACACACGCACACTTTGAGTACAAAGAGGAAAATAGACCTAGCCCAGAGGCTCAGACAGACTCCTCTCTAGCTCTTCTAGTAACTTCAAAATTCTGTATTCCTTCTTAGCTCTAAATCTATAATCTATCTCTTGTCTCTGGCTTTCAATGTCTATCTCTCTGTCTCTCTCTCCCTGTGTGTGTGTGTGTGTGTGTGTGTGTGTGTGTGTGCATATGCATAACCAAGTAGACCAGCTAGGTAGTCAGCAAATCTCCAGGGATCCCATCCCTCCATGTCTGGCACATATCTAAATACTCCCACCACTATGTCTGTTTTTTGTTTTTTTTTTAATTGTGTAGATTCTGCATATCTGTACTTAGGTCCTAATGCTTGTGGGACAGGAACTTTACTCCTCAGGCCCAAGTTCTTTTCTCAGGTAGATTGCTAGCATGTCAGACTAGACTTGGTTTTTGTTTTTCTGGTTTTTTGAGACAGGGTTTCCCTGTGTAGCCCTGGCTGTCCTGGAACTCACTCTGTAGACCAGGCTGGCCTTGAACTCAGAAATCCACCTGCCTCTGCCTCCCAAGTGCTGGGATTAAAGGGATGCACCACCAGTGCCTGGCTGATCTGTTAGGTGTTAAAACATGATTGGTTAAAAAATTAATACTTGTTTCTCAAGCCAGGCGGTGGTGGCTTTGTCTTTTTAACTACTTTCTTCTCTCGGGAGAGTCAAATGGAAATGAACTGTTTTTAAAATGACATTTGTCAGCTTTCTTTAGTATTCAACCAATCTGAAGTAAATGGCCACAAGAAAATCTTAAGCAGGGGCCTGGGGAGATGGCTCATCCGTTAAGAGCACTGACTGCTCTTCCAGAGGTCCTGAGTTCAAATCCCAGCAACCACATGGTGGCTCACAACCATCTGTAATGAGATCTGAAGACAGCTAATGTACTTACATATAATAAATAAAATCTTTAAGAAAAAAAAAGAAAATGTTAAGCAAGCTAGTGCTCCTTGGATATGATGTTGAAGGAGCTGTCAAGTCCAAGCTCCAGCTGGGCAGTGGTGGCGCACACCTTTAATCCCAGCACTTGGGAGGCAAAGGCAGGCAGGTTTCTGAGTTCAAGGCCAGCCTGGTCTACAGAGTGAGTTCTAGGACAGCCAGGGCTACACAGAGAAACCCTGTCTTGAAAAACCAAAAAAAAAAAAAGAAAGAAATACAAATCCAAGCTCCATTCACAACCACCGAATCCCATGTTTTTATTCTTTGCTGCTTCTTAATCCTTTGCTTTTAAATATGCTATATGCTCTTGAGACCTCTTTATCATTCAGGCCAGCCCCACAAGTGCACATGTAGGAAATGGTTCTATCACTATAACCTAAGTTTTTGCAGTTTATACTTTTAAAAAGAGTGAAAGTCCAGAGGCTGAAGAAATGGCTCAGAAGCTAAGAACTGTCTTGAGTTCACTCCCCAACAATCACTTGGTGGATCACAACCATCTGTAATGGGGTCTATTGCCCTCGTCTGGTGAGTGTGAAGATAGAGCAATCATAGACATTAAAAAAAAAAAAAAAAAGTGAAAGTCAGGGTTGATAATACAAGCCAGTGAAGGCATCACTTGTGAGCCAGTGAGAAAAGGAAACAGGAATTCAAATTCCATTACACAGAATGTTCAAGGCCTGCCCAGGATACATGATACTCTCAAAAACAAAAATCAAAAAGCAAAGTCAAAAGAAGTGTCTTATGGCTAGGAAGGAATAGGGATTAATATGATAGGTTATATATTAATATAAGGATCTGATAATATCCTTATTGTCCCCAGTTTACATGTGCCCCTTTATTGTCTCTATTTCATCATGACTTTGTTCCCGGCGCCTCATTTTCCCTCCCATCCTTATCAGCCACTTATGTCTTTCTCCTGTTTTGTCTCAAGGCACCCAACAATGGAATTTTATGGTAATAGATGCAGAGGTTTGGTTTTGTTTTAATATTTGTGCAGAGAAGCTGGCACTTTTAGAATTTTGTTTTGTTTTGTAGACAGTCTGCATTAGCTCAGGCTTGGTCCTGAACTATGGAAGTCCTATATAAGTAACTCAGGCTGGCCTTGCAACCTTCTACCTCCATTTCTGGAGTACTTGGGTTATATTTAGTTTTTCTTATTTTAAAATCAGTCTTAGCCGGGCGGTGGTGGCGCACGCCTTTAATCCCAGCACTTGGGAGGCAGAGGCAGGCGGATTTCTGAGTTCGAGGCCAGCCTGGTCTACAGAGTGAGTTCCAGGACAGCCAGGGCAACACAGAGAAACCCTGTCTCGAAAAACCAAAAAAAAAAAAAAAATCAGTCTTGATCTGGGCAGTGGTGGCACACACCTTTAATACCAAGAGGCAAAGGCAGGTAGATCTGAGTTCCAGAACAGCCAAGGTTATACAGAGAAATTCTGTCTTAAAAAATAATCTTGAGGGACCCATGGCTCCAAACCGCATAAGTAGCAGAGGATGGCCTTATCTCGAATCAATGAGAGGAGAGGCCCTTGGTTCTGTGAAGGCTGATGCCCCTGTGTAGAAGAGTGGGTGGGTAGGTGGGTGGGTGGGGGAAAACCCTCATAGAAGCAGGGGGAGGAGGAATGTAATAGGGAGTTTCCTGGGGATGGGGGAGCTCTCAGAACCTTGAAAAAGGAAAACACTTGAAATGTAAATAAAATAGCCAAAAATAAAAGAAAAAAATCTCGAAGATTAAATTCTTGTTTCTAACAGATGAAGAAATCAACCTGAATACCTAGTAAGAAAAAAATCATAGATAATACATGGCAAAATCCATGTTCCTTTCACAATGTCTTTTTGCCTTGTGTTTTATTTTCATAGAGAGTTTAATGCAGGTTAGGCAAAACTAGAACTTGCTATGTAGCCAAGGATGACCTTGAGCTCCTGATCCTATCTGTACCTTCCAAGTGCTAGGATTATGTCACACCACTCTCTCTAGTGTCACATTTTAGGGAACAAATCCAAACCCAAGAATATACAGCAACAGTAGCAGCAGAGTCATTTCATGCTCCTCCAGGACCAATTTTCCAGAGATCTCACTGAGGTTCCCGACAACTCGCAAGCCTCATTCAAATCTACCCTCATGGCCTAACTCCAACCCAGAATTTTCACTATTTTTATAAGAAACTCTCACCTTAAATGGGACAGTTTCTCACCAACTGGTGCATATACCAAGGAGCATTCTTTTTTTTTTTTTTTTTTTTTTTTTTTTTTTTTTTGTGGATGCACCATCTTATTTTGCCATTCAAAGCCAAAGCCTTGGTGTCATTTATGAATTCAATAGACATTTAAGATTTAGCACACACAGTATACTAGGAACAATGGGGACACAGGAAAGATTAGTGGGGATCCACACTACTGCAGGAGATAGAACCAGGAGAAGTTCCCACCAAATAAGGTAGGTGGAGAGTTGTATTTTGCGGTGAAAGCATGGCTTTGCGGGCACAAGGAGGCTAACTGCTGAACTGAGTTACCAGGGAAATGCAGGAGAGCTCTAGAACCCACAGAAGGAGAGAGCTGTGGAGAGAACCAACTTCACTGATTCGGGCTGGAGAGAGATGGCTCAGCAGTTAAGAGCACTAACTGTTCTTCCAGAGGTCCTGAGTTCAATTCCCAGCAACCACATGGAGGCTCACAACCATCTGTAATGGGATCCAATGCCCTCTTCTGGTGTGTCTGAAGACAGTGTACTCACATATATATAAGTCTTTAAAAAAAAAACTTGGACTTTAGAACCATAACTAATTCTGGGGTTTGCTTATGAGTTGAGGGTCTAATTCTATAGCCAAGGTTGGCCTGAAACCTGGAATTTGTGATCTTGCCTCAGCCTCTTATGTGCTGGAATTATTGGCAATGAGCTATAATGCTGGGCTTAGTTTGTTTTTTATTTAAAATTTATGTATGTGTGTTTTGCCTACATGTATGGCTGTGCAACACTTATACACCTGGTGCCAGAAGAGGGCGTCTGGTTCCCTGGAACCAGAGTTAAAGACAGCCATGTGGGTGCTGGAATTGAACCCTGCTAATGTGGAAGAACTGCCAGTGTTCTTGACCTGGGAGCCAGTTGTTTCCAATGAGTTGATTTCCTTTTACTTTCGGGAAATTACTCCTTTCCGTTATATACAATGTATATAATGAAAAGAATCTGCTGGATTGTCCCTCCACCCCTACTACCCGTGGCCAGCACCCCAGTCTTAGTTCATCACGTTCAGATTAAGAGCATTCTAACCAGTTACGGTACCCACCAGACTCTTCCTCTGGTGTACAGTGCACACAGAACCTGACTAACCAACGCAAAACAGGCACCAGCACAATGACGTCCACATTACCCATCTTGATGCTAGGCCATCGCTAGATCTGTTCCTACTTAGAATCTCTCTCCAGGAAGCCAGCCAGCTTCCTCAATAAGCCAGCCCAAGGTAGTTTACGCTTTCCTCAGTTCTCCAGCTTTGTAATAGCTTTCCCTATTCCCTTCTCCCGCGGCTTAACGCCACCCTCTGGCACCTTCTCCGAGGGTCTTAAAATCTACCATTGGCGATGAGCAGCTCGTTCCCGCCTCTTTGCTCTCGTCTCACCCGGCACTGCACCAAGCAGTTTCTACCCTGTATTAATTCAATTTTTTTTTTCACAGACCTAGGTCTCCGTTTTCCTTTGTCAGTACAGGCCTCACAGAGCCTGTCCAGATACCGCGGAAGCGCAGCACAAACGCTCGTCAACTTTAATTGAACCGAATCCGGCCGGGTTTGTCGGGATCTGAGGGCGTGTGGAGTGAGAGAGTGGGAGGGACAGGGCTGACAACACCGCAGGACGAGACTGGAAGCCCCGGGTCCCACACAAAAGAGACTTCAGGCAGAAACTGCTGAGGTCAGAGCTCCCGGAGTGGAGCACGGTCAGCGTGGAGATAGATGGCCGCACATTACCACGGCTCCCTCCAGCCCGGGTCGTTGGTGGGCGTGGCAATCAGTCTCGCGGGAGCGGCGGTTGGGCGGGCCGTTGTCCCCGAAGGCGGGGCGAGTTGCTAAGGAAATGACCGCCCGCAGCGGCTCACCGCGCCAGTAGGGCGGGGCCTGGAGCAGCGTGGTTTCCGCTTCCGCCCTCTCCCCGCTCCTGTCCCGTTACCGCCTCCTAGCCGGCCTCGCGCCTTTCGCCGGCACCTTGCGTCGGCTGCGCAGCCGGGCCCGCTCCTTGCCACGCGCGCCCCCAGGGGCCCCGGCTCCGGCGCCGGCAAGGGTCGCGTCCCGCTTACCTGCCCCTCAGGCAGCCAGCCATCCGCCGCCATGGGTGCCTACCTCTCTCAGCCCAACACGGTGAAGTGCTCCGGGGACGGGGTTGGCGCCCCGCGGCTCCCGCTGCCCTACGGCTTCTCCGCCATGCAAGGCTGGCGCGTCTCCATGGAGGTGAGACAGGGCCCCAGAGGCTGGCCACTGCATGGCAGGAACCTGACAGAGAAAGGGAGTGAGGGGGATGGGGTCCTCCTCCAGCAAGGGTCCCTGACCAGAGCCTGCAGCCACGGTGCGGGAGGCGGCGGGGAGCGCGGGATCCGGGCGGAGAGGGAGCGGCTGGAGCTTGGGGACCGCGGCCTGATGGCTTGTGGCTGCGGGAGCCCTGCCATGTGAGAAGAGGCACCTTCCGCCTCCTGGCCGCCGTCTCTCCGTACCTTCGCGCCATCCTCTGGTGTCAGCCCAGCCCTCCAGGTTTACAAGCGGCGTGGAGTGTAGTTGTCAGAGTGAAGAGGGAAGACTCTTGCTATTTGTTCGCTTATTGGTCGAATCGATGAGAATGACTGGTTCGTTTTTATGCTTCAAATATGTGATGTGGCAGGCCTCTTGGGGCTACAAACTTGATGGCGAAAAGGAACCCGGGTAATAATGTGCTTTCCATTCTTAACCCTCAGTTGCTTTTTAGCCTTAGACACCTCGTGTTAATTTCAGAAGCCCCGCTTGACCTTCGAGAATTGTCACTCGTTCGTATTCTTTTCGAAACCTTTTATGACCTTTAGGAAAAGAATTGTGTGTGTCACTAGGTTTGCTTTTATTTTTTTGAAAAATATGCTTGTGATTTTTTTCTTACTCGATATCTTTAAAACTTACTGAGTTGTCATTTTCCTGTGCATATAATTTAGTATACTTGATTTTCAGTCTTTTCATCAGTCTTTTTCGTCACCATCTACGAGTAACTTTTTTTTTTTTTTTTTTTTAAGAAAAATCCATTTTGGATGAAAGGGAAAGCAATCATTTGGATTAACAGTGTTGAGCAAATGGATGTGAAACTACAATGAACAGGGAATACGTGTCTTTGAGAAATTTTGTGTGAAGTCTAAGTAGAGGGACTAGTGAAATGTTCTAACTATGGCTGGAATCGAGGGTTTAGCCACTTAGTAGGTGGGCTACAGGTAACAGCCACATAGTTTCCCTTGGGGTTTTTTTTTTTTTTTTCCTCAAATTCCTTCGCTCCTCCCTGTGGTTAGCTCTGGAATGACAGTGTGAACCTAAATGGTTTGTTATCAGACTCATTCTCACCAGCTTTTGATAATGGTTCTAGCATTATCTAGATATAGCATCTAGATGAACAATTTCAGCAAGGAGAGGGTCCTATTCATCTGGCTCAGTGCCCACATTTGACAGCTTGGAAATTGAGGCCTAGAAAGATTAGGGTACTTGTACCTTGATACAAAGAATTGTATTAATGTGTTCAAGACAATAGGTGCTGTTCTTATAGGTGTCAAACTAAAGCACAGCTTTCGTATTCTCAGGGGTATGCTGTAGAATTGACTGGGTAAAGTTAGAGATATCTGAATATAGCGTCAGAAGGAAAGCCTTGGGGATGGCTCAGTGATTAAGAGCACTTGCTGTTCTTACAGGGGACCAGAGTGTGATTTTCAGTGCCCATGTCAAGGAGGTCACAACCTGTGGTTCCAGCTCCACCAAAACGGTGCCCTCTTCTGGCCTCTGCTGATACCTCATTCTCAAAGGGGGAGAAGGAGGGAGGAAAGCCATAATGTTAGTCTGGCTGGTGTGTGGGTTAGACGATGGTGTTCTTTTATTCTCATCTCATAGACTTTTCAAGTTTCTTGTTTCTTAATTTCCATTTATGTGGAATTAATGGTTTTTCCACTTTTGAGGGAACTCTTTCTAGTTTTCTTTAAGAATTGAGTTGCTTGAGTGTTTTCAGATCTTGGAATTCTGTGATTTTACTTCTCTGCTAAGCACTTGCTTTTGTTTTTTGGTTCCTCCTTTGGTGATTAGAGATCTACTTCACTTTGAGTTTAGGGCTGTTTGGTGTGGAGAATTTTGCTCAACTGTTCTTGAGACCATAATCTTCATTCTCAAAGGCCATCTGTTTCAGCATTAAAGCCTTCCTTGGATGCTATTCCTGGGTTTACTTTTGTTTGAGTAACTATGCCGGATCTGAAGTACTATTTCAGATCCTTTTCTGCTGCATAGATACTTTCTAGGTTTGTTTCCTCCCTCAAAGTATTACATAGTGTTTTTGCTATTGCAAGAAAGTTACTAAAGTTTCTAGTCTCTTAAAAGAATCTTTCAGAAAATAAGAACTTGACCTTAGAGTGTATATAGATCAATAGGCCAAAAAAGTGGGGAAGGGTTATGCTATGTCTTGATTCCTCTTTTCCTAAGGAACAGACTTAATTCAACCAATTAATGAAGCCCATTTACATTGTTGGTTTGCTTCTAAAGACTGGGTTCAGATAAGGATATATTAGTTTACCTTACAGAAGTTAGTAGAAGTCTAACACAGCCTTACACCTGTTCTATTCCCTCTCTTGAACCAAGGGTGAATGGTAGTCCTCAGAGCTGGCATTTCATACCTTCTGCCTCCTTTCCAGCTCTCTTGCTGTGGAACTAGACTTTAGGGCAAGCAGGTGGACAGGGAGGGCGTCAAAATGCTGTAGCGATGGTCCCCTTTGTGATTTGGAGGGCACCTCCAACTTGTTGAGCTATCCTCCTGTGGAGTTAAGAGAAGGAGGAGGTTCTGAGAAACAAACAAAAAAAAATGTGAGGTTTTGGTGTCTGGTGAGAAGTCCAGTTTAAACACGATGTACTGTTAAAAGGAAAGGGAGTATTGAGGCTACTCCGGCAGAAGCAAACCAGTTTTGTAGAGAGTTGGGATTTTACAAAATTCAATAAATACTCCCCATTAAAAAAATTTATTTTACTTTAAAAAAAATAATTTACTTAATGAATATAAGTACACTGTAGCTGTCTTCAGAAACACCAGAAGAGGGCATCAGATCTCATTACAGATGGTTGTGAGCCACCATGTGGCTGCTGGGAATTGAACTCAGGACCTCTGGAAGAGCAATCAGTGCTCTTAACCACTGAGCCATCTCTCCAGCCCACTACTTTCTTCCTTTTAAAAACTGTCTGAGCCGGGCAGTTGTGGCTTTAATCCCAGTGCTTGGGAGGCAGAGGCAGGTGTATTTCTGAAGTTGAGGCCAGCCTGGTCTACAGAGTGAGTTCCAGGACAGCCAGGGCTATACAGAGAAACCCTATCTCGAAAAACCAAACCAAAACAAACAAAAAAAAACTTTGTCTGTGTCTTATTTTTTTAGCATTGTTTGTGTGTGGGTATGCACACGTGGAGTTCAAAGGACAGCTTGTGGAAATTTTATTTCCATTTCTACCATGGAGGTCCTAGGGATTGAGCTCAGCTTGCCCAGACTTGGTGGCAAGTGCCTTTACCTACTGTTACTAATGCAGTCTTTTTGAGAAGCTGACAGGGAAGAGGCAGGAGTTTACTATGTAGCCCTGACTGTTCTGGAACTTGCAGGTATCCTGTCTCTGAATTACAGGTTTGGATCACCATACCCTATTTGGTATTGATATGTTTTGAACCTAATTTTGAGTCATCATCATAAAAGATTATTGAAGGGCTGAACAGATGATGTCTCAGCAGATAAGAGCAACTTGGTGCTCTTCCAAAGGACCCTGGTATGGAGGCTAATAACAACCTTCCGTAACTCCAGTTCCAGAGGATCTTAAACCTCCAGTCCTCCTCCAGGCCTCCTTGGGTACCAGGTATATATGTGATGCACATATAATCCAGGCAAAATGCCCATACATAGAAAATAAAAATACATCTCAATTTTTCTTTTTTTAATGGTTTTTCGAGACAGGGTTTCTCTGTGTAGCCCTGGCTGTCCTAGAACTCACTCTGTAGATCAGGCTGGCCTCGAACTCAGAAATCCACCTGCCTCTGCCTCCCAAGTGCTGGGCATCTTAAATTTTTTTAAAAGAACATCTTGAATTGAATATCACGTTGAACAGAAAACTCTCAAGATGATTTTTTGTTTTGATTGAAATGGTCTTTTATAACCTCAAACTTACTGAAGATGACCTTGAACTCCTCACATGAGTGCCTGGTACCTACTGAAGTCAGAAGAGAGTGTTGGATCCTCTGGAACTAGAGTTACAGATAGTTGAGTCACTGGGAGGTCTTGTTGGTGCTGGGAACCAAATCCAGGTTTTTGTTTCAGTAAGAATAACCAATGCTTTTAACCAGTGAGCTATTTCCTCCAGCTTCCTATATATGATGCTTTTTAAAGTGTATTCTGACTCATTCTATCAGTTTTAATAGCTGATTAATGTTTCTCTTAATTTTGTTTCTTCATTACTGATAGATGTTAAGATTTGAACATTTGCCTACATGTGTATACAACTTTTTGTGTGGAAATATATCTTGGGTATATACCTAAGAATGGAATTGCTATGAGTGATGTTAGGAAATGTATAGGGGCCAGGCAGTGGTGGCGCACGCCTTTAATCCCAGCACTTGGAATCCCTTGCAGAGGCAGGCAGATTTCTGAGTTCAAGGCCAGCCTAGTCTACAGAGTGAGCTCCAGGACAGCCAGGACTACTATACAGAGAAACCCTGTCTGGAAAAACCAAAAAAGGAAGGGGGGATGTGTATTTGCCCTTTTCCTATATTTTCTGTCATATTAAAATCCTTGAATTAATTACAGTAGTGTCTTTTTATATGCTAATGAACTGAGTGATAGCTGGTAGCTCCAGTATATCTCTAGGATGAGGGCTTGTCAGAAGAAAAATGATGTGCAGTAGATGGTTAGGGCTTTTTTGCACACATCCTTAACCTCTAGGGACAGTAGAGGGCTGATCTGTTAATGGCCAATAATGTAATTAATCAATGCCTATATAACACCAAAGGAGTTCAGGGGGCTTACAATAGAATGTATGGAGATTCTTGAAAACTATGATCACCAGAGGGCATGAAAACTGAGCCTCAGTCTGTTGAGAAAGTTCAGTGATGCCCAACCCTGGACTCACTAAATATTTTCCTGAATTCAGTGATTTGCACTAGCAAACTAATTGAACATAGAGAAGGAGTTTCAGGAACTTCCTGTCCACTGCCTGGTGTATAAGGAAAAACCTGTGACTACTGAAGTTTTGGGTATTGTGAGAATGCTGCCTGCCACTGGGCTTTGGCTCTATCCCTTATAGATAAGCTCTTACCAGTGTGAGGAGGTTCTTTTTCCCCCTAGTTTGGCCTTCCTTCCCCTCCACAACCCCCCCAGACAGGGTTTCTCTGTATAGCTCTGGCTGTCCTGTAACTCACTCTGTAGACCAGGCTGGCCTCGAACTCAGAAATCCACCTGCCTCTGCCTCCCAAGTGCTGGGATTAAAGGTGTGCGCCACCACTGCCTGGCTTTCTTTTTCTTTATACATAAGGATTTTATTTTATGTCTGTTGATGTGTATGTGCAGTTGCCCAGAGTCGAGTCCAGATGGGATCATAGGTATTTGTAAGCTGCCTAATGTGTGTGGGTGCTAGGATTTGAACTCTGGTCCTGATAGAGCAGTAAGTGATCTTAATGGCTGAGTTATCTTTCTACCCCTGTCAAATGCTTTTATTTATGTTTTTAAATCTATTAAGCTAACCATGTGGCATTGGCATACTCTTCGGTTTTTTGGTTTTTTTGAGACAGGGTTTCTCTGTGTAGCCTTGGCTGTCCTGGAACTCACTCTGTAGACAGGCATACTCTTATTAATTTTGAATGCTAAGCCTAGCTATATTCAGCATGTGTTTTTTTTTTTTGTTTTTTTGTTTTTTTGGTTTTTTTTTGGTCATTAAGTATAAATAACCCTTTTGAAGTGTTGCTCAATGTGGTTGGCTACTATTTGTTGAGGTTTTTTTTTTAAATTTGTTTTTGTTTGTTTTTGTTTTTGGAGACAGGCTTTTTCTACAGAGTGCTGGCAGTCTTAGAACTTAATTTGTAGATCAGGCCAGCTTTGAACTTACAGAGATCCACCTGCCTCTGCCTCCTGAGTGCTGAGATTAACGGCATGTACCACCACCAAGTGATTAATTTGTTTGGTTTTAGTATGAGGATAATAGGGCCTCATAGAATGAGTTAGAAATATTGCCTCTTAATCTGTTTGTGAAGACTTGGTGGTACAAGTGTCTCTTGGAATCTCTTGGATAACTTGTGGGTGTCAGTACCAAGATCCTGATTGATATTCAGGTCACCCTGTTGATAAGATTATCAAGTCCCTTATATGAAATGAGGAAGGCATGATGTTGCATGCCTTTAATACCAGCATTCTGGAAGCAGAGGCAGTCGTATCTTAGGCCAGCCTGATTTTTATAGTGAGTTCCAGGCTAGCCAAGACTATATTAGTAAGATCTTGTCTCAAAAACCAAATTATTAATAATAATAGTGTTATATTTATATATAATTCACTTTAACCTTCCTATACTATTTAAATCATCTTTATATTATTTATGTTACCTAATAGGATCAATTTTTTATTAATGTTTCTATTGGTAGAATTTACCAATGAAACCATCTCAGCTTGGACTTTTGGTGTTGTTGTTTTAATTGTTTTTAGGTCTTTGAGACAGTCCTCACAGGTTGGCCCAAGTTGACCTCTAACAGCAGTATTCATGCTGCTCATGCCTCCCAAGTCCTGGGATTGCAATAGTATGTGCTTCTACTCCTGGCTAATGTTTTAATTGTTACACATAAAAGTTACATATTAACCACTCAAGTACAACAATTTAAAGCTGGATGTGATAGTATGTTTGTAATCCCAGAATTTGGGAGGTAGGGGCAGGAAGAAGTTCAAGGCTTCCTTATGCTACACAAAACCCTATTTCAAAATGAAAATGCAATTTTGTAGTATTCAGTATATTCATACTGTGTAACTAATTTTCAGCACTCTTCATTTTGGAACTCTACTCATAGGACATTCCTCAGTCCCTGATAACCACTATTCTATGGTCTGTATGATGACTGCTGCTGCTGCTGCTTACTACTTTTTCCTCCTCCTCCTCCTCCTCCTCCTTCTCCTCCTTCTCCTTCCTTCTTCCTTTTGATGGTAGAGGAATTGAGGCAGGATCTCACTATGTAGCCATAAATGGCCTAGAATTATCTACTTTTATTGGCCTCTCTTTGTGTCTCTGCTTCCCCACTGCTGAGGTTACAGGTATGTACCAACCATGCCTGACTTAATTTTTATTCTTCAACAAATACATGCATATAATGTATGTGTTGTGTGTGTCATACCTACTTACTTAAGTGATTGTGTTGTTCATGGTGCATGTGCTTGAGAAGCAACCAGAAATTGGCATCAGGTGGTTTCCTGTGTCTTCTTGAATCTCTATCATGGTAATTTTTGTTGTTGTTATTGCTGTTGTTTTGTTTGAGACAGGGTTTCTCTGTGTAGCCCTGGCTGTCCTGGAACTCACTCTGTAGACCAGGCTGGCCTTGAACTCAGAAGTCCGCCTGCCTCTGCCTCCCAAGTGCTGGGATTAAAGGCGTGCGCCACCACCGCCCGGCTATCATCGTAATTTTTGAGATGTCACTGGTTAACTCAGAGGTCTACCTCTGCCTCCCATTCCCACACCCAGGGATAGGATCACAGATGTATGCTGCTGCCCAGCTACTTTCTTTTGCTTTCTGAGACAGGGTCTCATTATGTAGCCCTGCACTTATCTGGCTTTTATCTGGGTGCTAGGAATCAAAACTTAATTGCATGGTAGGGATTTTACCAACTGAGCCATCTCTCAGCCTTAATGCACCTAATTTTTAAAGTTATATGATATTACATTATCTTTTAGGGCTGTTTGGTTTGTTTATTATGAATTACATTTACTTCTTATTCGTGTATTGGGGGAACAGCTATTCACATGCCATAGTGCACATGTAAAGGTCAGAGGATAACTTGTGGTATCAGTTCTCTCCTTCCCCCCTTTGTGGGACCCATGGACTGAACAGGTTTGATGGCAGGCATCTTTACCTGCTAAGCCTTTTCACACTGGTCCTTTTGTTTGGTAATTTGAGGCAGGGTCTGGTGTTGTCTAGGCTGCTCTCAAACTCATTGTATGGTTGAGGATATATTTTTGTTGTTGTTGTTTTTGGTTTGGTTTGGTTTGGTTTTTGTTTTTTTTCAGACAGGGTTTCTATGGCTCTGGCTGTCTTAGAACTCACTCTGTAGACAAGGCTGGCCTCAAATTCACAGAGATATGCCTGGTTCTGCCACTCAACCGCTGGAGTTAAAGGCGTGTGCTACCAATGCCCAACTAATTTTTTAATTGTTGATTCTCTAGATTTTACCTCCCATATTCTGGAATTATAGGCATGTACCACTACAGCTGGCTTTTTTAAATTAGAAAGATAATTCCCTTCCTAACTGCCATTGAATCTTTTATCTTGACTTAACAAGGATTTAGGTAAATGTATATATCATAAATCTTAAGTGGTTGATTTGAAAACAGAACAGCTGTCAGGAAATTGGCATCAGAGAATAGAATTAACATTTTATTAATGTGGATGAACCTGTTGTTTAGAATGTCAAAAGGGTTGTGGGATATATGACTTAGTAAGACCAAGGCCTAATAGCCTTATTCAGGTGACTCATGTTGTGTGTATTCTGAGTCATCTCTTCTAAACATTACAATAATTATATTTCTGGTGTCATGCAGTAAGTGAAGAAGATATCTTTAAAGTAGTTGTCCTGAGACATTTGGGAATACTTCATCGTTATTAATCTGTTTTGCATTGCTGTGACAAAATACCTGAAGGCATGTACATTATAAAAGAAAAATTTCAGCTCACAAATTTGGAGGTTCAAGCATGATTTGCTCTACTCTGTTGAGAATCATGTGGCAAACATTAGGAGTACATGTAGAAGAAATTTGTTGTTAAGACATAGGAAGCAAGATACCAGAGATGACTCAGGCTCTCTGTCTCTCTCTTCATGATAAACAGTCTTGTGTGAGTAATACACCCTACCTGACTTGACCCATTCCTGAAAGCCAACTTTACTCTGTTCATGAGGTTGGATCCTCTGCCTAAATTTAGCCCTTCTACTAGGTCTTACTTTAAGGTTCTGTTACTTCAGCACTACTGTACTGGGCGCCTGGCCTCTCCATATCTAAACCATAGCACCACCCTAAGCAGACATGGAGGATCAGCTATATTGTGGTAGCATTAGACCCCAGAGCAATAAGGAAACTTAAGACAGTCTTTGCTTTTGCATGCTGGTTTAAAATCTGGCTTTGGACATAGGACTTCTCTTTTTCACAGAACATTGTATGACAGTGCGAGGTGGTATCTGTTCAGTGTCCAGTCATTAGTAAAGGCAAGAAATAATGCAGGTTTAGAGCATTGGTGGAGTTGGGAAAGGCACTGAGATGTAGAGTATAACAGACAGAGGAGTGAATATGAGGAGTAGTGTTAGGAAGGGTAGAAGAAGAGATGGAGTACATACATTCCTTGCTAGGTCTGGAAGGAGCATTTGTGTTAAAAGTGCAGTAGTGGGAAAATAGCTTTAGAATTAGGAGATTGGGTTATACTCGTATAAGGGTGACTGAATGCCTTAAAGCAAAGTAAGGCAGGAACAATGTGATGAAACCTGCCATGGATAATTGAGCAGCTTTCTAATAGATGAATGGCAGCTATGAAGGTGAGGATGGACTGCTGTTAGTGTTGGCAGGGGCAGTTAAAATTCCACAGGAAGAAATAAGACCAGGGCTAAGGCAATGATTTAAGAGGTTAAGAACACTTGTTGTGCTGGGCGATGTTGGTGAACGCCTTTAGTCCCAGCACTTGGGAGGCAGAGGCAGGTGGATTTCTGAGTTTGAGGCCAGCCAGCCTGGTCTACAGAGTGAGTTCCAGGACAGCCAGGGCTACACAGAGAAACTCTGTCTGGAAAAACAAAACAAAACAAAACAACAAAAAAAAGAACACTTGTTGCTCTTGCAGAGAGTTTGAGTTCGAGTTGCTAATACTCACATGATGGTTCACAACCATCTGTAACCTCCTTCCAGGGGATCTAGTGCCTCCTTCTGACCTTTGAGCATCAAGCATACATATAGTATACATATACAAACATGCAGACAAAACACACAAGAAGTAAAATAAGTAAACCTAGCCATGTTAAAAGAAAGAAGATGGAAAGAGGGAAGTTTAATTATTTTTAAATGGAGCTTTCTGTGTTCCTATTTCTGGGAGTATTAAGGTAGAAGAGACGACCTATAGGAACAATCAGTTGAAAGTATAGAAGTATTGTTCTTTACTAAATTAAGAAAACTTGAAACTGTGACATGGTTTCTGGGGGTGGGGTGGGACTGACTGTCTGTTTGGATTGCTCTTATATACTTTTGCTCTAAATAAGATCTTGACAGAGGAGTGTTTGAGATCAGGACTTAGAGGGGAAATGCTAATATAGAAAGAAGAACTGGAGGTAAAGGAAAGTTTAGATAAAGGTGGAGAGAACCTTGGGGTACTTCTGGTAAGGGAATGTGTTAGAGGTTAGCCTGCCAGCTAAGATAGCACTGAGAACTTGAACTGTGAGAAAGACTTGAGGCTGGCTGTGTATGGAGCGCGCGCACGCGTGCACACACACACACACACACACACACACACACACACACAAGCGCGCGCGCACTGAATGAAAGTAGTGGCCACAGTCAACCCACTCATTTTGTAACCAACAGTACTCAGTGTTTCTTGGCAGTTATACAAGATTGGATGAGTTTTTCTAGATTGCTAAGAGATAGTGTCAAAATACTTGTCTTTGGCTCAGAAAAGGACAAAAAAGCCAAGAGTCAAGATTTTGAGTAAAGATGTAAGTGAAATTAAAGTTCTTAGAGAAGGTGGGACAATTCCAAATAGTAATGTACATCAATAATCTCACTGAAAAGTGAAAGAGATGTGGGATCATTCTAGGAACTGAGGCCTGGGTGTGAGGGGAATCTTGTGGGCATTTCTTCTCAATAAAAAGGACAGACAAGAAAAGTGTGAACCCTGTGCCAGCTTTCAGAGCAGAATACGTACATAGCAAATGCCAGTATAAAGTGGACTTCTTACCTGTTTTGTGTTATTCTAGTGAGTGCCCTGTGATAAAGTGGTTAAACTTTTGTTACTCCATGTTATAAAAGATGATAAAATTGACACACCAAACTCACCTGCAGAGGCAGGTGGCTCTCTGAGTGTGAGGACAGCATGGTCTACAGAGTGGCATTTCAGGACAGCCAGGGCTACACAGAGAAACCTTGGCTGGAAAAGCCAAAACAATCAAACACAGAGTAGGAAGGTCTAGGAAGATAAGCACTGGCTTAGATGGTGGGGAGTCTAAGCTAGCATGGCTCATAGTGGAGGAGTTGGAAGAGGCCTTTGGTCTGTGGTACTTAACTAGGTCATGGAGAGGAGACAAAAAGGTATTCTAGTTGTTTCTGGGACATTTTGTATTAGTGACCTTAAAGGGGGAAAAACCCTTTTTTGATGTCTTTCTTCCCTGCCTTATGATTTATTTTCTTACCCAAGAAATATTCCATGGTCTTAGTTCAGCTCCAGTAGAATAATTACTACATTCAGATTTTCTCAATATTGATATAAAGTTTTAAATGCTGATACCTGAAAGAGAAAGAAGGATGATGATGATGATGATTATGATGATGATGATGATGATGATGATGGTGATGATGGTTATTTTGGATTTTCAAGACAGGGTTTCTCTGTGTAGCCCTGGCTGTCCTGGAACTCACTCTGTAGACCAGGCTGGCCTGGAACTCAGAAATCCGCCTGCCTCTGCCTCCCAAGTGCTGAGATTAAAGGTGTGTGCCACCACTGCCCAACCTGTAGTGCTTTTTTTAAAAGTATGTTTAGTGCAATATTGTCTGGTACTCTTAAAGTCTTCTATAGGAGTCTCTTTATTTTTCAGGTTTGTGATGTCCTAAGGAGGTTTTCATGCTATACTCTTTAACATTTTCTTTCTTGAATTTCGCTATTTATTCAGAAATGGGTCTAGAAATAGCTTTATCTTTTGTCACATGTATTTACTTATTTAGTTTGGAGGGAGGGTGTTCTTGTGCCATAATCACTTGTGTGGTCAGAGGACAACTTGTAGGAATTTGTTCTTTCCTTCTACTGAGGATTAAACTTAAGTACAACGGCTTGTCAGCAAGCTCCTTAACTCTGAGCCATCACTTGGGCTCAGAAGTAACTTTAAAGAGCCTGAATTCTAGGCTGGGTGGTAGTGCACACCTTTAATCCCAGCACTCAGGAGGTAGAGGCAGGCAGATTCATTCAAGGCCAGCCAGGGCTACACAGAGAAACCCTGTCTCAAAACAATGACAACAACAACAAAACCAGAACAAAAGAGCCTGCATTCCAAGTCTTTCTATAGCTGCAAAAGGTCAGGTCTCAGTTTACTAAGCAGCTAGTAGCCAAATAGTCTACTCTGTGGACCAAGATCTCTTAGTGAGGAGGATGCTATAGTACAGGGGTAGTGATCTGATTCTGCTTTTCTTACTCCTTTCTTGTGCCCTTCTTTGCCTTCCTTTCCTGTATTATTATATCCCCTACCTTCCTTTCTCATTTCTAGTCATGTCTGGCCAGCCAGAGAAGGGTTATGCTAAAAAGATATAAAAAGTACCTTGTGACCTGAAATATAGGAGAAATAGTGTTTGAACTTGATGAGACATTCTGGTTATGTTTTTTCTTCTAGGATGCTCACAACTGTATTCCTGAGCTGGACAATGAGACAGCCATGTTTTCTGTCTACGATGGACATGGAGGTAACTTTAGCAGATCATATTGGTAACAGTCTAAGAGCCCAATTTCAGGCGTACTAATGGGTAAGAAAGGGATTCTTTGTTCTTCCACTATTCCAGGACTGAACTAAGTATAATGGATAAGAAAATGTCAAGGAATTTAGTAATGTACTCAGAGGAGTGATAGTGGAATGTTTTCTGGGTCACACTCTGCTGTTGTTCCATAGCTAGGTCTCAGGTATGCTAAGGTGTTCGTCACCTGTGTCCTTGTGTGAGGACACACTATTTTGTTAATAAAACCTTTCTTTTAGGGGAAGAGGTTGCCTTGTACTGTGCCAAATATCTTCCTGATATTATCAAAGATCAGAAGGCCTACAAGGAAGGCAAGCTTCAGAAGGTCTGTCTTTCTACACTGTTAATTCTCCACTTGGAGGGTTCTCCCTGGTTTTCCAACCTTTGGCTTCTCTTTGCACTCTTAACTATTGCTTATCTATTGTATTTCTTCTTAAAGAGTTCTGTGCCTCAAACACCAAACAGGCTTCTTCCCACTTGAGTTATTTTTAGACTTACCTTATTCTTTCAAGTCTTTAAACTACTTTATCTATCTGTATGTATTGGTGTGATTGACCTGAATATGCATATCCATTGTGTGCCTACAGCTGTGTGTATTGGGTGATTGATACCCCTCACCCCCCTTGAATGTGCATCTCTATTGTGTGCCTACAGCTATGTGTATTGGGCAGTTGATTTGTATCTGCTGTAGTTTTATACTACTTTGCTTATATTCAGGCTTTACAAGATGCCTTCTTGGCTATTGATGCCAAGCTGACCACAGAGGAAGTCATTAAGGAACTGGCCCAGATTGCAGGGAGACCCACTGAAGATGAGGATGATAAAGACAAAGTAGCAGATGAGGATGATGGTGAGTGTGTTAGAAAGAAATGAGCAGTTGGTTATCAGTTCTGAGAAATGATGCCTTATCAGGGACCTGGGGAATTTTTTCATGAAAGGACACCCCAAGAGTCAACTAAGGTGGCTTATGGGAGCCCACAGAGACCAAAACAACAATCAGGGAGTCTGCATAGGACTGACCTAGGCCCCCTGAATATACATTACGGTTGAGTACCTTGGTCTTGTGGGATTTCTAAAAGTAGGAGCAGGGGCTGTCTCTAACTCTTGCTGGCTTTTGGACCCCTTTCTTCAAATTGGGTTACCTTGTCCAGCCTTAATAAGAGGAGAGGTGCCTAGTCTTATTGCAACTAGATATGCCATGTTCATGTTTGGTTGATAGTCTTGGGGTGCCTGCCCTTTTCTGAAGAGAAACAGAAGGAGTGTATGGATATAGATAGAGGTACTGGGGGGAAGGGGGGGCAAACTTCAGTCAGGATGTAAAAAATAAGAAAACAACCCTATATGGACTAGACAGTGGTAGCATGCCTTTAATCCCAGCACTTGGGAAGCAGAGGCAGGCAGATCTCTGTGAGTTCTACACCAGCCTGGTCTACAGAGTGAGTTCCAGGACAGCCAGGGCTACACAGACAAACCCTATCTTGAAAAACTTTAAAAAAAAAACTAACCCTTACACCTACACTACATATGTATATATCATGATAGAGAGAAGTAGCCTTTGTTCAGTGCACGGCTCTAAGCACTTTTGCGTGTGTTACATTTTGTTACTCTGAGGTTTTCCTGGTTCCAATTGTTATGTATGTGCTGACTTCTTCTTTAAGACTGGAACAGTCATTAGCCTTGATAGTCATATATTACAACTTAACCCTTCTCCTAAGCTATTATATGGGCTTTCTGGGCCTCAGTCAGATTAAAGATTTCAACTTAATACAAAGGAGAGGTACAATGGGGAAGTATGACTGTTGTTCTTCTAAGAAAGGAATAAAGGATCAGAAAAAGTCTACTGAGGAAAAAGCAAGGGGCTGTTCTTCTGAGGCTGGAATAGTGAGTGGAGCAACGGAGGTGGAAGGTAATGAGGAAGCTCAGCCTCGAGTTACAAGAATTATCCAAAGGGGATGATCTGTGAGGAGTCTGGGATGGGGCTCTGACGTAGCCTTTCCCTGCAGTGGACAATGAGGAGGCTGCATTGCTGCATGAAGAGGCTACCATGACTATTGAAGAGCTGCTAACACGATATGGGCAGAACTGTCAGAAGGTCCCTCCCCATACCAAATCTGGAACTGGGACAGGCGATGAACCAGGGCCCCAGGGCCTCAATGGGGAGGCTGGACCTGAGGACCCATCTAGGGAAACTTCTTCCCAAGAAAATGGCCCCACAGCCAAGGGGCACACAGGCTTTTCCTCCAACTCAGAACATGGGACTGAGGCAGGCCAAATTGGTGAGCCCGGTACTGCTACTGGTGAGGCTGGACCTTCCTGCTCTTCAGCCTCTGACAAGCTGCCTCGAGTTGCTAAGTCCAAGTTCTTTGAGGACAGTGAAGATGAATCAGATGAGGTAGAGGAAGAAGAGGATGACAGTGAGGTAAGAGCTCTGAGGGCTGACGGAACTGAGGGTGCTGTGAGGGCCTCTTTGGTACTTGAAAGGTTTTTGTTGTTGTTGGTTTGGTTTGGTTTGGTTTGGTTTTTTTTTTGTTTTGTTTTGTTTTTGACACAGGGTTTCTCTGTATATCCCTGGCTGTCCTGGAACTCACTCTGTAGTCCAGGCTGGCCTTGAACTCAGAAATCCGCCTGCCTCTGCCTCCCAATTATGGGATTAAAGGCATGCACCACCACTGCCTGGCTGAAAGTTTTTATTATATTTTGTGAGAGTATGTGTATGTGTTTGTGTATACTTCCATTGCTTGTTTATTGAGGTCAGAGTATATATAAATTGCATGAGCCAGTTCTCTACTTCTTTCATGTGAGGCCTAGGTTATTGGGCTTGCCAGCAAGTGCCTAATTGACCATCTCACTCCTTCCTTATACCTTAAATCATTTTCCAAGACTCATGTATTCTAGGTTTTAGCCTTTGAGTGCATTGTCTCTACCATTACAAGTTCCTTTAACCTTCTTACCTTTTTTTGTTGTTGATTTTATATTCAGAAAAATAGCTTTTCTTTAAAATTTAAAAATAAACACTTATTTAATTTTGTGTTGTCTGCGTATGTACCTGAATGCCAGGACATGCTTGTGGAGGCTAGAGAACATCTTGAAAGGAATAGCTTTCTCTTTCTACCATGGGAGTTCTGGGGATTGAACCACAGGAATGGGTCACCAGACTTTACCCTTTGAGCCATCTCTCCAGTACAACAGAGTGATTTAGTTCTGGCCTTTCAGGATCTGACTCCTAGAGAAGAACAGAAAGGTGGTTTGATTACTTTAGGTATTTGGGTTTCTCCTTTTTGCAACTATTTATTCTCTGGAAGGTGTTTTGACTGGCTGGTTTGATCTTCCCCAGGGAAAACTGCCCAAACACCTTTGCTGATGACATCTGAGCCCAGTTCAGAATGCCAGTTTGTCATGCTTTTCCTAGCCTGTCCCCTGCCTCAGATTTTCATGATATTGAGATTGGCTATATCTTTGAGTATACGTTGGGGAAGGTGGGCACTGGGGAGTCTTAATACCCAGTCTCAGTAGCTTGGAATCTTCCTGGTAGGAATGTAGTGAGGACGAGGACGGCTACAGCAGTGAGGAGGCAGAGAACGAGGAAGATGAGGATGACACGGAGGAGGCCGAAGAGGATGATGATGAAGAGATGATGGTCCCTGGAATGGAAGGCAAAGAAGAGGTGTGTGGGGGAGGGAATGGGTGACTTTGGAAAGGAGTTTGATTTTAGTATAATCTAAATAATCTAATCAAGTATAAGTCTCCTGAGTTTGATTTTAGGAAGTATACCCCCTTGGTGTTTTAGTCTTTAATTCATGATCAGGAGGATTAATTCTGCAGTAGGAACTCCTAAGGGTAGTCTGGATAGATTAGCCTTGGAAAGGACATGGGAACATGCTGCTGTCTCTTGACAGCTCTTCCTATTTGTTAAAGCTCTCATATAGATAGTTGGGTCAGAGGGATGCACTCCTACCTAGAAGCTCCCACAAGGCTCTACTTGTTCCTTTTAAGCCTGGCTCTGACAGTGGCACAACAGCGGTGGTGGCTCTGATCCGAGGGAAGCAGTTGATTGTGGCCAATGCAGGAGACTCTCGCTGTGTGGTGTCCGAGGCTGGCAAAGCTTTAGATATGTCCTATGACCACAAACCAGAGGATGAAGTGGAACTGGCACGAATCAAGAATGCTGGTGGCAAGGTCACCATGGATGGACGAGTCAATGGAGGTCTCAACCTCTCCAGGGCCATCGGTAAGGACTAAGAAACTAGGGAATCTCAGAGTCTTGTCCTGTGTCCCAAACTACCAATAGCAAAGTTTAAGCCCTGTACCCTTCAGAATAATCCCATCCCTTCTTTGTTCTTAAACACTTCTGTGAAATGGTAAAGTTATATTTTTCCGTGTGTTCTGGATGATAAAAAAGGCAGATGAGCTCTTTGTTCTAAGAGCAGATCTGAAACTAGAAAAGATGGAACTTAAAGATTTGACCTACCTCTAATACAAGTCTGGGAATTATTCAAACTGCTTGCCGCTCTTACCTTTCAGGAGACCACTTCTACAAGAGAAACAAAAACTTGCCACCCCAGGAACAGATGATTTCCGCCCTGCCTGACATCAAGGTGCTGACTCTCACTGATGACCATGAATTCATGGTCATTGCTTGTGACGGCATCTGGTGAGCACTGGTGGAAGAAATACCCTTAAACATCCTTGTGCAACCTTCTGTAAGGCTTGGAGCTACAGTAGGGTAGCTTCAAGGCTGGCTTCTTGGTGAGTTAAAATCACCAAGCCTGGGCTGGAGAGATGGCTCAGCTGTGTTAAGAGCAATAACTATTCTTCCAGAGGTCCTGAGTTCAATTCCCAGCAATCACTTGGTGGCTCACAACCATCTGCAATGGGATCTGATACCCTTTTCTGGTGTGTCTAAAGAAAGCTACAGTATACTCATCATGTACATAAAATAAATAAATTTTTTAAAAAATGTTTTGAAAACGCCCACTAAGCCCAAGGTAGAGATGAGGAGCATTCACACAGGTGTTGACATTGGCCTGCATCAGTACTGATGCCTATATGCCTCTGTACTCTTTGGTAGGATTAAAGATTCTGACTGTTGTTTTTTGACCCAGGAATGTGATGAGCAGCCAAGAAGTTGTAGACTTTATTCAATCAAAGATCAGCCAACGTGATGAAAATGGGGAGCTTCGGTTATTGTCATCCATTGTGGAAGAGGTGAGTCTAAAGTTGGAGTAGAGTGCCTGGTTTACACAGACACCTCTTGAGATGAAAGCAGAGGCTGGGAGTAGTATTAGTCGATGTACACACTAGAAGGCTTTGATTAAAAAGGTGGACCTTTCCTCATTTCCCTGATCTAGCCTTAGGCCTCAGAAATTAACAAGTTTCTTTTTGTGATAATTGTTGCCCATTCCTTCTCTCCTACCACCATGTATTAGCAAGGACAAGCCTTTTTGTGGTGCTTTGGTTCCCAGGAAGGGGTTCAAACCGTATGGCTAAACTGCCTTAACCTTTTTGTAGCTGCTGGATCAGTGCCTGGCACCAGACACTTCTGGGGATGGTACAGGGTGTGACAACATGACATGCATCATCATTTGCTTCAAGCCCCGAAACACAATAGAGCTTCAGCCAGAGAGTGGCAAGAGGAAATTGGAGGAGGCACTCTCCACTGAGGGGGCTGAAGAGAACAGCAACAGTGACAAAAAGAAGGCCAAGCGGGACTAGCAGTCATCTGGACCCTGCCCATGTGGACTGTTTTCTGAGCCCTTGGACCCGAGACTGAGTTTTGTCCTTTTCCTTTAGCCTTAGCAGTGGGTATGAGGTGTGCAGGGGCTGGGTGGCTTTCAGCCCATTCCAAAGAGGGCCCTCCCTCTGGACGCGACAGCCTGGGAGCCTCTGCTGTCCTCTCCAGCCTCCTCCTTACTACTTGGGCTCATCGACTATCAGTTCTGTGCCTGTGCTCTGTTGTGTTGGAGGGAAGGACTGGTAGTTCTGATTTTTACTCTGTGAACACATTATTTAAGGACATTCTTTTTTATTGGCGGCTCTGTGACTCCTAGCCGCTTGCACCCGCTCTCTGTTGTACACTTTCAAGCAACACTTTTTCAGACTAAAGGCCAAACAAAAGCTAATCGTGCTCATGGTGTCCTTTTTTACTCTTACCCTGGCCCCGTATGGGGGAGCTGTTGGTGTATGCATGTGTGTGAGTCTCGAGCTTCTGGAGGGGAGCAGTGAGTGTGGAGCAGGAGCTGGAAGTAGTAGTTAACTCTTGAGCAAGCAGCCCGCTGGTGGCCATCCTGGCGCTGTTCGCCTTCAGGCGTGACTTCCTAGTTCGTATGCAGAGGGGGCAGGGTGCCTTTTGCCTGGTTGGCTGGTCGGGTTACTTATTCAGCTTCTGATTGGTCGGCTAGCAGCGCCTCACAATCACTTCCTGGTCATGCTGCGGCTGCGCTCCTGTTGTACGGCCCTTGAACTACGCGTCCCGTGTGGCTCTACGGTGGCGGAAGCGGAAGCGGGTACGGAGGTACCAGCTGGTCTTCGGAGGGGGGTAGGGGGCTCCATGAATGGAAGTGGCGGCGGCGGCGGGAGCGACCTGAGCTGGGCTCCGGGGCCAGGGCCAGGGGCTGCCCAGGGCCCGCACCGGTGTATGGGGGCGACTCGTGGATCCTAAGAGCAAGGACCGACGGCTGGGCCGAACTGGGAGGGGCGGGGCCGGGCGGCCTCGGGCCGGAGGCGCGTCGGGCTGGAGCCGGTCACGATGCCCCGAAGGAAGCAAAGCCATCCACAGCCCGTGAAATGCGAGGGGGTCAAAGGTCAGGGGTCAGGGGCCTTGATCGGGGAGGAACAGGGGTGGGGTCAGTAGAGTGGGCTCAGGTCAGGGTGGAGGGGTACTCCTGAGGGTTAGGGGCGGATGATCTGGGATCTTAGCTCCCTTCCAAAGTATTAAAGGAACCTAAGGGTCATCGAGTACGGGAAGTGCAGTTCACCACAGTTGGCTCTCTGGTTCGGATTATGGCTACGGCTTGGGAGGGAGATTCCACAAGCACCCTCCCCTCTTTAGTGGATCCTGAAGATTCCTTCGACGAAGGTCCTGGGGCCCTGGTGTTGGAGAGCGATTTGCTACTAGGCCAAGATCTGGAGTTTGAAGAGGAAGAGGAAGAGGAGGAAGGTGACGGCCACAACGACCAGCTCATGGGCTTTGAGAGAGACTCTGAAGGTGTGTTTAAGGGTCGTGGGTTAAGGATTAGTGGCTATTGGTAACTCAAGCCCTGTAGAAGGCGGTGCCAGCGACCAAAACACCACTCTTTCTACAACCTAGAACTCTGTAAAGGTCTCTCAGCAGCATCATTTCGCTGAGGTGAAGTTCTGGGTCTGGGCTAAAGGTGATGTGAATACAAGGGTGGGTAACCCCATTTCTTATGTGCACCTCAAGAGGTTCATGGAAGGGAATTATTTAAATAAGCTACTCTTAAAACTCTTTTTGACCAGTAGCAGCAGATCCTTTTTGTACTGAGGTTTCAGTTTCTACCCGTAAGTCTCTCACTTATTTCTTGGGCATTTTTTAAAGTCAGAGAAAAACCATATAGAAGAATCTGCCCTTTCTGTGTAATTTGCACTACATTGTTCCCACTTTTTCCCAATTGTGCCTACTTGAGGCTTTCATTTCATAATAAGCCTTATATAAAAAGGAACCTTACTAAACCAGAGCTTACAAAAAAAGATCTCGGGGTCTTTGTATTTTTACTTACCTCAAGAATTAATGTTGCTTCACATCAGCCTGCACCCCATTTCAAGCTCGTGATATTTTCCATTTGTTGGAAATGATATGTCAGCCTTAGTGTTAGTAACTAGGCTCGGAGAGGTAGAACTACATCGGGGATGAGGCAGAATAAGTGGGTCTACATGTGAGAAATGAGACTTTGGAACTCAGCCTTGAGCCATGTTGACGGTTTTTTTCCGTACATCTGTTTCACCAGGAGACTCTCAAGGGGCCAGACCTGGACTTCCCTATGGGCTGAGTGACGACGAGTCTGGGGGTGGCCGCGCACTAAGTGCGGAGAGTGAAGTTGAGGAGCCAGCAAGGGGTCCAGGGGAGGCCAGGGGTGAGAGGCCAGGCCCAGCCTGTCAGCTGTGTGGGGGGCCGACAGGTGAGGGGCCGTGTTGTGGGGCAGGAGGGCCGGGTGGGGGGCCCCCGCTGCCCCCACGGCTACTGTACTCATGCCGGCTCTGCGCCTTCGTGTCCCACTACTCGAGCCACCTGAAGCGGCACATGCAGACACACAGCGGGGAGAAGCCGTTCCGCTGTGGCCGCTGCCCCTACGCCTCAGCCCAGCTCGTCAACCTGACACGACATACCCGCACCCATACTGGCGAGAAGCCCTACCGCTGTCCCCACTGCCCCTTTGCCTGCAGCAGCCTGGGCAACCTGAGGCGGCATCAGCGTACCCACACAGGGCCTCCCACTCCTCCCTGCCCAACCTGTGGCTTTCGATGCTGTGCTCCACGACCAACCCGGCCTCCCAGTCCCACAGAGCAGGAGGGGACAATGCCCCGGCGATCAGAAGGTAAAAAGAACACCAGAGATCTTAGGACATGGGTAGGTAGCATTAGGGACACTTGGATTAATGGCCCGTATCTCATTGTTCCCACAGATGCTCTGATCCTTCCAGACTTGAGTCTCCATGTACCACCAGGTGGTGCCAGTTTCCTGCCAGACTGTGGGCAGTTGCGGGGTGAAGGGGAGGGTTTATGTGGAACTGGATCAGAACCACTGCCAGAGCTGCTGTTCCCTTGGACCTGCCGGGGCTGTGGACAAGAACTGGAGGAGGGTGAGGGCAGCAGGTTGGGAACTGCCATGTGTGGGCGATGCATGCGAGGGGAGGCAGGAGGGGGTGCCAGTGGGGGACCCCAGGGCCCGAGTGACAAAGGCTTTGCCTGTAGTTTATGCCCCTTTGCCACTCACTACCCCAACCACCTGGCTCGGCACATGAAGACTCACAGTGGTGAGAAACCCTTCCGTTGTGCCCGCTGTCCATATGCCTCTGCTCATCTGGATAACCTGAAACGGCACCAGCGAGTCCACACAGGAGAAAAGCCCTACAAGTGCCCCCT
Organism: Mastomys coucha; assembly: GCF_008632895.1. Lineage (NCBI taxonomy): Eukaryota > Metazoa > Chordata > Mammalia > Rodentia > Muridae > Mastomys > Mastomys coucha. Next base: position 24,326,955 of record NW_022196912.1, read on the forward strand.
CTGTCCGTATGCCTGTGGCAACCTGGCCAACCTCAAGCGTCATGGTCGCATCCACTCTGGTGACAAACCTTTTCGGTGTAGCCTTTGCAACTACAGCTGCAACCAGAGCATGAACCTCAAACGTCATATGCTGCGACACACGGGCGAGAAGCCCTTCCGCTGTGCCACCTGCGCCTACACCACAGGCCACTGGGACAACTACAAGCGTCATCAGAAGGTGCATGGCCATGGTGGAGCAGGAGGGCCTGGTCTCTCTGCCCCTGAGGGCTGGGCCCCACCTCATAGCCCACCCTCTGTTTTGAGCACTCGGGGTCCAGCAGCCCTGGGTGCTACTGGTAGCAGGGCTCTTCACTCAGACTCTCCTTGAACTAGGTTCTTTTACATGGGGCCCTAGGAATTAGCCCTACACCTCCTGCATTTTATACAAATGGACTAGAAACCACCTTTCCCTTTCTCCCCCGCTGGTCAGGGGCTCCACACAGACTAACCTAGGCACTATATGGACCAGCCTGAATCCCATGGTCAGGGGGCCATATAGACCAGGGGGCCTTGTCTTAGCCCATGTACCAGATGAGCTAAGTGATTAGGACCTTGGATTCACCGCCATTGCTCCCAGGGGCCACGGATGAACTGGTTGGGAGCTGCCCAGCCTTTTACTGTTTTAACTTATTTCAGTGCTTTATAATAAAGGAAACACTAACAGAGCCATGTCTATGCTGAATTGGCAATGGCAACTATTTAGGTCTTACCCCTTGTGACAGGGCCAGTGAGAGGGAACCAAAGGTAGGCGGCAATCAGGCTGTGTTTAATGATGGGGCTGTTCAGACCGTTCACAGACCTCTGCCCATGGCCTGGCCCTGAAAAGCCAGAAGCAATCCATGGAGTGCTATAGTTCCTCTCCAAGGCAGGTAGCCACGGTCCCTTGAACTTTGTGCAAAATACTAAATGCTAATTTGGCATCAAGGGCTAGCTCTGAAAAAGAGACAATGATCTGTGTAGCCAGCCCAGGAAAGGGAAGGGAAGGTACAGTACGGTTAGGAGGCCCCTGGCCAAGAGGAACAGGAGAAGTAGGAAGGGAGTAGGAAAAGACTCCCCTAACTTGGGAGCATAGGCACAGGGCAAGTTTGTATAAATCTCTCAGGTAGAGGGCAGACATCCAGGCAGCTGAGATTACAGATCCTCATCTCCAATGCCCTCGAAGGCGAAATTGCCGTGGACGGCACTGGCACTGGCATCTGTGCTGGGACTGCCAATCCCTCGCAAGCTCACAGCACTCAGTTTACTCTGTAACAGAGGTGGGAGGAGGGTCAGAGGGTGGCAGTCTGTGAGGCCCTACAGGCAACCTCACCAACCCTGTAACTCACTGAGAGTTTGACCATGGATTCCCGGCTGGCGTCTGGTGACTCCTGCAGGGAAGGAGGCAGAACAGTTAGATTTAGGAGCAAAGAGAAGGCAAGGCTGAGCTGGGAGCCAAAGGTGTTAACTGACAATTAACTTACGAGCAATGGTGGGGACTTCACTGCTTGCTGGCTGTCTGAACGTCTCAGGGTGCCCCCCACCCGCCGACGCAGCATCTGAGGACAGATTGATAAAGACAGGAAAATTCACTTCAGAGCCCAACCACTTCCCGATCCTCCCAAGAGAAACCTTATTCCTAGGACAAATCAGGAGAGCACAGCCACTCAGCTGCTCAGTCTCTGTCAATTACCTTCCTGATACTGCCCCCAGATTTCTTCACCATCAGCTCATCTACCATGGACTGCAGGCAGATGCTCATCATGATAGCCTGAGGGTAAGAAGAAGGCTCAGTCTGACTAGACAAGTCATCCCCACCCAAGCCTAGACTTGGGGACCTGAAGGCTCCATAAGAGCTCCGAGGGTGGGCTCATACCTGTGGGCTGGTGATGGTGACCCATTGTAACCGGTCCTTGCTCATGAGGTATTCAAAAGCCAGTTCCAGGCGCACCTCACCCCGACCCCGGCTTGGACTGCTTGTGCCCCCACTGGGGAGTGGCACCTAGAAGAGGAATAGGGTTCAGGCTGAATTCATCTCTGTCAAGTTGTGGGACCTCTGCAGCCTGGAAGCTTACGGCTTGTCAGATCTCCATCTCAAAATGCCTCCCATCGTTCTGACTTTCTCTGGGAAGTCAGCCACACAGGCATCAAAGTGCAGATAGCCAGAGTTTGGGCCAGCCACAAGAACTGAGAAAAGCCCAGTCACAGAAGAAGGCCAACACCAGCCATTGGAAAGCTGAGGTGGGAGGTTCATGAGTTCCAAGACAACTGGGCTATACAGTTCCAGGCCAGTAATAGGAACATAACTAGAAAGAAACTCACAGAGGAGGTGACCCGCCAGCATCGCATTCGGGTAACCCGGAAGGAGCCTTCACGGAGTTGCTGGCCCGGTAGTCGCAGCTGGAGACTGAGCTCACTGTTGCCTGCACTGACCACAACAGGGCAATCCTTTTCTGGAAAGTCAGCCACACAGGCATCAAAGCGCAGATAGCCATAGTGCCGCAGAGTTTGGGCCAGCCGCAAGAACTGAAAAATGGTTACCAGGTGTGCTTAGTTACAAGATCTGCAGGGAGTAGCTCAGAGCTAGTAACCCTTGCAGGGAGACAAAGGAGAAAACTGCGCACCTCCTTTTTTGAGACCTTCTCTTGTAAAGATTTGAGCTGCCGGTGCTGCTCTTTGGTAACCAGGATCCAGCCATGCTCAATGTCTGACACCGTCTACATACAGTGGAGACAATGAATGGAAAGTTGGGGGTCCCAGTTAGTGCTTCCAGTGAAGTGATCCAAGCATGCTCTGTCAGCACCGCTGAGAGCTAACTGCAGTGAGACCTTGACCTTATCAGTTGACAGAGTCAGTGTCAGGACCTTGGACCGTGTTCTAGGAACTTCCTCACAAAATGGGAACCAGTCGTGGAGTTTTCTTGGGAAAGTGGAATACCAGAGTCTCTTTAGGGCAAGGGTTCTGAGGCAGCTCCAAACTCACCTGTGCATAAAGCAGGTTCAGGCCAACCCGGTTCTCCATGACATCGTCGTCATAGGCAGAGTCCCAGTAACTGAGGCCAAAAGGTGGAAATGGGTAATGGGGCTAAGCAAAAGTAGATTGGAAAATGGGCAAGCAAACAATTGCAACTATGGGTAATTAATGGTGGAACAGTAGGAGAGGGGTGGGAGGTGTAGGGACAGCATCCACTGCTGTTCCCTTGGCAAGATAAAGCTACTTCATCCAGCCCATGCCCTCTCCTGCTTTAAGGCTCAGCTCTGACCTCTTTCTGAGCACAATCTTATACTCTTGACTCCGAAGACTGGTGACAGATACATAAGGCAGCTCAAACTCCTGCAGCTTCCGTACAACTACAGATTAAAAAAGGGAACAAGGAACGTGTGATCAGACTAAAGAGGAAGGAAAGCCATGGACGTGCTGGGAGGAAATGTCCCATTCTGACATCAGGAACTCACTGCCTGAAGCGCAAGCAGTAAAGGCCAGCGACACTCACAAGAAAAGGCTCCATCTTCTTTTTCTCGAACAAGGAAGAGACTAAAATATCCAATCAAGTCATCTGGAAGATCCAGCTTTGCAGCCACAGCCTAGGAACAGGAAGTACAACTTAACCAACCAGCTATTTTAGTACAGAACCTAGTGTACCCTGGGCACTTGGGCTGTCTTCAACAAGCACCTCACCTCCAGGACGTCTTCTGTCTGGTCAGAAGTTAGCACACTGACCAGAACCTTCTGGCCATTGCTGAGCAGCACTTCCAGGGAAACCTCTTCTGTAGGGACCTGCTGGGTCTCCTGTATGGACAAAGGAGGTGGGGGAGGGGGCACTGCCTTGTTAATGGAGGTCTAGGGTCCAGCTCAGATGCACCCCACTTTCCTAACTCCCTCTGGTATCATCCTTAAATAAAGGCTGGCCTTTTCTTGACTTCAGTGGTACAGTAGAAGGTTTGTTCCATTTTTTTAAAAAAAAACCAAAGGTACCAGGAAATAACCGTTCAATTAAAATGACATGGTCCTTCATTAGGTCCTCTCAAATATGGGTTCTACCCAAAGCCTTACCTGTTGGGCCCGACGTAGAAAGCTATTAAAGGTCTCACTGCTCCCAAGCAACGGGTCTTGCCGAACTGTGGGGTCAAGAGAACAAATTCTAGTAACTTAAGACTCACACTCTTGGCTTCCCCGCCCAAGTCCTCGTCGTTGTATGTCCCCCAACCCCATTTCCTGGGCTGCCGGTGGCCTGCCACACCCCCAGCTGGCCTCACCTCACACACTGTTTGCATAAATTCTTCACCTGCCCCACCCTTGGCTGCCATCTAGTTGAGTCCAGTCTACAGAACTAGGGAAATAACAATGATGTTAATCTAAAGCACATCAGATGCAAAGTTCTCCCCACAAATTACTCTTAATTCTAGTATTACACTAGTATATCTCATAGAGATAAATTTCCACATTGCTTCACTAATATGGAAACTTTAAAAATGCTGGTTAAATAACACAAGAGACTTCCTAAATCTAACCTTTAAGATGGGGCATTTGACAGAGCCACCTGATTTAATCTCTCCCTGAGGCTCTCAAACCAGCCTAGAGTTCATCCACACACTCACCAGCTTGCATGTACTTCTCTAACTGCTCTCTCCTCTGTTCTACCTCTGCAGGGGTCAAAGAGAAAAGCTTCTTTGGGGGGAATGCAGGAAGCACATTGGCCCCATACTCCTTCCGAAGCTATGTAGAGAAAGAGATACAATTCTTCACATAAACCCAGGAACTGAGAGGTGACAACTGAGATTCACCCAAGTCCTCCTGGGTTCCTGTAACAACTCTTAAAAGTCATGTGACAAAAGATGACTTTGACAGAGTCAGGACCCCCAAGGGTCTTAGGTATAAATTCTTGTATGTGTTAATGTGTATGAGCACCTTCACATTATGGGGTGGGTTTTCATAGAGTCTGGGAGCCCTTTGATTTATATAGCAAGACTGTTCAGTAGAGAACATTTATAGGGAACACTTATGTGCACAAATAATAAAGTCATAGTATACTCAGTGTGTTGAAGGGACTTTGCTGATCTAAGAATCTATTTTTCATCCGGAGAAACTGAGACCCGAAGAAATTAGGTAACTTGCTCAGGACTGACAGCTAGTAGAAACAAGGCTCTCTAGAGACTTAAATACAGAGCTCACTATCTGGTGAGGAAGGGATACATTGCATCAGTGGTACATGGCCACTGAACATCTTATACACTGAAGAGACCAAGAACACACAAATCAGTGAAATCAGTGAATGGTTTGTATTAATAGGGGGAAAGAATTTCCAAGGTATAGCTTAGGTGACAGAAGGGATGTGCTTTAGCTAGCAGGGTTCAGTTTTTCCATGCAGGGGCAAAGGATGAAAAACCAGACAGCTCAGAGAAGGAAGGATGTGTGAATATAGAGAAGAGCAGGAACTGTAAGAGACAAGCTGCTCAGAGTTTCCGGAAGTGTCTGTCACGCTAACAAAGTCCACCTTCCACTGTAGCAGTGATTATAGGGTGATGTAATGAAAGGGGATTAATGACCATGGGTATGGAAGGGCTTGAAGCTTTATCTATCTAGACAGGGGTGCTATTCCCACCTGCTCGTGCAGCCCCAGAAGCTGGCTGTAGCGCACCCGACAGTGCAGGACTCCATTCACGTGAATGTTATAGGCCTGAGGACACAAAAGCAGGCAAACATCTCAGGGTCGACGTCCAAACCACCTCTTGCCCCAGAAACCTGTCCGGAAATTGCACTGACAGATCGGTCTGCGCAACGCCCCGAGACTTCTCGGGATTTCCCCAGGACCGGGTTCCAAGCAGAAGGCCCAGTCCAGAGGAAACTCGGGCGCTTGTGCGGCAGTATCCCTACCGCAGATGACAGTAATGCCCACCACCAGAGCAGTCGCGGCCTGTCCAGGGAGAGCAATCGCCCAAAGAACCTATTGGAGCTCGGGTTGACTTCAGTATGAAGCTGAGACATGAGATGCCTTCAGCTGAGGGTCGAAGGCTGGAGGCCGCTCCGAGAGCTCTGGCCCGTTATCCCCGCCCCGGCCCAGCTCTAGCAGCTCCTCACCACGTAGGCGGAGCCGCCGCTGTCCCCGCTGCGGGACTCCGTTTCCGGAATGGAAAAGTGCATGTTCCCTAAGGCAGAGCTCCGTGCTACCAGCGCCGCAGTGGCTCTGCTCGCTAGCCTCCTCCACTCAGCGCGTCTCCGCAGCCCAGCTCGCCATTTTGGTGGGCCTGAACTCGGAGGTGGGAAGGCTGTAGGACGTCGGCTCAGCGAGCTGCAACCTCAGCATGCTGGGAGCTGTAGTCGAGGGCCGGAGACTCTCCTAATTGAGAACCCAACATGCTTTGGTCCTCTCCGCGACCCGTAGTCCGGGGCGGGACGCAGTGCACGCCGGAAGTTGTAGTCCGCTGGGTATTGACTCCGCGGGAGGAGTCAGGGAAGCCAGCAGCCCAGGTGGCGCTGTAGTGTGAGTGACCTCGGCGGGAGGAGCCTAGGACCCACAGTCATGGCTGCGGTGGCGGTGGCCGTTCGCGAAGGTGAGTGAAGGGCTAGATGCACCAAGTGGTAGAAGAGCAGATGAGCACTGGATCTCTCTGGTGCAGGGTACCGAGCATTTTGGGGCCTTGCCGCTGGGTTTCTGCGCATCGGGGGACTCTGGTTTACAAGATCTAGGGCGCAGCCGGGTGCTGCTTGCCGGCTGTTCTCAGAAGGGTGACTGACCCTTTTCCTCCCCCGCCTGCCCTTTGATCCTGCCGCGCAGTGCGTCCCCACGCGGATCCCGGAGCGCCTCGCGCCCGGCAGCCGAGCTGTGGTCATGCCAACCCAGCAGCCAGCTGCGCCGACGAGTCTCCCCAAGTCCTCCCGGAGCCTCTCTGGCTCACTCTGTGCCCTGTTTTCTGATGCAGAATCGAGATCCGAGATGAAGACCGAACTCTCTCCTCGGCCCGGGGTAAGTGAGGGAGAGAGACCTCCCAAGTCGCCTGTCAAGAGCTACACAGAAAGCCGTGTCACCTTCATTCGGCCCCATCTCCCACCCTTTTCAGTTCATCTCTTAGTAGAACTAGGAGATTTTACAGACCTTAACAGTGTGTGACTATGACTCTGAAGAAGTTTCTCTCTTTACTTATGTAGACTTGTAATAGAAGTCAGAGAGTGTTAGAAACTTAACCTGGTGGGAATCTAGTAAGCATCCAGTATCGTTGATACACCTTTGGAATTGCCTGGGGTAGAGCAGTTGCCGTGTCTGTGTCTCAGGCAGCCGGGCGGGAGTTGACCCAAGAAGAGAAGCTTCAGCTTCGTAAAGAAAAGAAACAGCAGAAGAAGAAACGGAAGGAGGAAAAGGGAGCAGACCAAGAAATTGGCTCTGCTGTATCTGCAGCTCAACGTCAAGGTGCGGGGACTCTTTAAAAGTCTGGGGGTAGGATGCTGGTTGAGGGATTTGCAAAGGGAGATAGAACAAAGTTGATTTGAGCAAGTACAAAAAAGGTTACTTGGAAGAGGCAGAGCCAGGTGATAGTGGCTGGTGGTGGCTCACAGCACACCTTTTAACCCCAGCACTAAGGAGGCAGAGACAGGTGAATCTCTGGTGAATTCCAGCCTCAGTCAAAAAAGGAAAAAAAAAATAGATAAGGTAAAAGGTAGACTTTGGTTGGGGCAAAGAGATCACCATCCTAGGGCTTGGGCACCTCTTCCCTCTGTCTTTCATAGACCCAATCAGAGAACACCCAGGACCTGGTAGTCAGTTGGGAGGTACTGCTGGGGAGAAACTTCCAGCTGGCCGGAGTAAGGCAGAACTTCGAGCCGAAAGGAGAGCCAAACAGGAGGCAGAACGGGCCCTGAAACAGGCAAGAAAAGGGGAACAAGGAGGCCCCCCTCCTCAGGCCTGCCCCAGCACAGCTGGAGAAGCCACCTCAGGTATCTATCTCCTCTTCATGTTCACACTCCAGTTACCCCAATTCTCCTGCCAACACGGGCTCCCATGCTTTCCTTGGGAGACAGAGTTTACAGTTTTTCTGTGAACTCCATCTCTGCCCTTGTTGTGACTCCCCCAGCTCTGTCTTCCCACTCCGTGCAAGCCATGCTGTCCCCTACATACTGATCATATTACCTCTCTCGAGTCTTGAAAGCATCTCCTTAACTTTCAGGAGGGAAACGTGTCCCCGAGCACACCCAGGCTGATGACCCCACACTTCTGAGGAGGCTCCTTAGAAAGCCAGATCGACAACAGGTAGGAAGTGGGTTTGGTACCTGGAGAACTGCCCTGGGCAAAGAACAGGTCTGGAAAAGCTCTGACCCCCAGAGTACTGGGGTCAAAGAATGTGTTTACCTCATTTCCCACCTAGTCCTGTTTGATTACTTCCTCTTGTTTCGTCTAGGTTCCTACACGAAAGGATTACGGATCCAAAGTCAGTCTCTTCTCCCACCTACCCCAGTACAGCAGACAAAGCTCCTTGACCCAGTACATGAGGTAGGATCTTGGCGTCGTAACTTTTAAGTCTGAGAAGAGATTAAGGAACTCAGTGTTAAAAGTAACTGGAACTTTGAGATGGGATGTGTGGGTGGGTGGGGTACAAACTCAAGGCAAAGGTGCAGGAAATGGGGGAGCTCCTGCTAGTGAAGGCAGGTCCTTCTCAGGAAGGGCAGGGACCAAGAGGTACTCAAGTTCCCTTAAAAAGTATGTGACACCGCCATCCCATCAGCATCCCATCCTCTGTGATCCACCCAGCCATGGTGCGACTCGGTCTGCAGTACTCCCAGGGCCTTGTCAGTGGCTCCAATGCCCGGTGCATCGCACTGCTTCACGCCCTGCAGCAGGTACGTCCAATTCTATTCTCTGTGACCCTAAGGCTGCCCCAGCATGATGGTCCTCTCTGGGACAAAGAAGCAATGACTCTCACAATCTGAACACTTCCCTAGCAAATGAAGCTTGTCTCTGTCTCGTATTAGAGACCTTCCTTAAGAGGCATTTTGTATTCTCTAGGTGATTCAGGATTACACAACACCTCCCAGTGAGGAACTCTCCAGGGATCTTGTAAATAAACTAAAACCCTACATCAGGTGAGCACAGTCATGCAGGTCCATTTGCACCTTACCTGGTGGTTCTTTCTGATGCCCTTCTCTACTTTCATCTTGCTCTTTCTCTCTCTTTAAGTCCTAACCAGTTGCACAAACCTGAGGTATTGTTGTTGCAGCTTCCTGACCCAGTGCCGCCCCATGTCGGCAAGTATGTGCAACGCCATCAAGTTCCTTAACAAGGAGGTCACTGGCATGAGCAGTTCCAAGCGGGAAGAGGAGGTGATGAAGGATTCTGGGAGTGGGAAAGGCATGCACCTGTGATTAGGAGAAGCTGCATGTTCTGACCTCCCAGTAGACATGTATGGACATGCTACAGGACTTAATCATGGCTTAGGGAAGCACTTAAGCACTTGCACACAGACCCATTGTTAAATATGCGCATGCAAGCAAATGTCATAAAACAGTCTATGTCATCCGGGCTGGCCTAGAGATCAATAAATGGGCCAAGTTGGCCTCGAATTCAGAGATTCCCCCTTGTTTCCTGAGTGCTGGGATCAAAGGTGTGTGCCACCATGCTTGGCATGTATGGCATGCCAACCAGAGAGTGAACTGCATCCATGTTCTCTCAACATTTAGGCCAAGTCAGAACTTAGGGAAGCCATCGATCGGTATGTGCAAGAGAAGATTGTGCTTGCAGCTCAGGCAATCTCACGATTTGCTTCTAAGAAGATCAGTAACGGGGACGTGATCCTGGTGTATGGATGGTATGGTCAACACCCGAGTGACAAAACTGGGGAGGGTGACGTCAGAAGAAAAGGCTGCCCTTGCCTTTGCAGACAGGCTGGCTATCAGCCAGTCACGTTAATAACATCTCTTTTCCATCCGTACCTAGCTCATCTCTGGTATCAAGAATTCTCCAAGAGGCCTGGGTCGAGGGCAGGCGGTTTCGGGTGGTGGTGGTAGACAGCCGGCCCCGACTGGAAGGAAGGCATATGCTTCACTCTCTTGTCCGTGCTGGGATCCCTACCTCCTATCTGCTGATTCCTGCAGCCTCCTATGTGCTCCCAGAGGTGAGGGTTCTCACAGGAAAAGAATATCAGAGAAAAAGAGAATGATATAGTAACACCAGCATAATAGTCTTACCTTTTGTTCTTTTTTTTTTTTTCATTTATTTATTGTGACAGGGAATACTGAGGGTGCTGGGGGGTGAGGTTAGGCAAAGGCAGTGTGCCCCGTTACTATGTGGAAGTCAGGAGACCATTCAGAAGAGTCAGTTCTTTTTCTCTTTTCTTTCTTTCTCTTTCTCTCTTTTTGTTTTGGTTTGGTTTGGTTTTGGTTTTTTGGTTTATTGTTGTTTTGTTGAGACAAGGTTTCTTTGTACACAAGTCCTGTAGTCCTGGCTGTCCTAGAGCTTGATTTGTAGACCAGGCTGGCCTTGAACTCACAAGAAATCACCTGCCACCATACACGACTGAATCAGTTCTTTCTTTCCACCATTTATGTCCTGAGGATAGAAATTCAGAATGGCAGGCTCCACAGTGACTTTACCCAGTGAGCCACCTCAGTGGCCCTTACCTCTTATTTATTTATGTATTTGATTGTTTATTTATGTTTTGGGGAGATAGGGTACTCGGCGTAGCCTTTTTGTGGGGGGAGGAGAGGAGTCAAAAGATTCATTGTGTAGTCTTGGCTGGCCTGAAATCCACAGGGATCTGCCTGTCTTTTCTTCCCAAATACTGGGATCAAAGGTGTGAGCCACCACACCAAACACTTATCCTTACTAGGAAGAAGCAACTAAGCTTCTGGGGGCAGCATTCAGGAGGCAGAGGCAGGCGGATCTCTGAGTTCGAGGCCAGCCTGGTCTACAGAGTAAGTTCCAGGACAGCCAGGGCTACACAGGGAAACCCTGTCTCAAAAAGCCAACAGATATGGCTGGTGAGATAGCTCAACCAGTAAAGAGCTTAACTACTGGCTGTTCTTCCAGAGGTCATGAGTTCAACCACATGGTGGCTCATGACTATCTATAAGGCAATCTGATGCCTTCTTCTGGCATTTGGGTGCACGTGCAGCAGAGCACTAAATTAATTAATTAATTAATTAATGTAATACATAAATAAATAAATTCTTTCTTAAAAAAGAGAGAAAGAAAAAGCAACTGAGCCGGGCAGTGGTGGCGCACGCCTTTAATCTCAGCACTTGGGAGGCAGATGTAGGTGGATTTCTGAGTTCGAGACTAGCCTGGTCTACAGAGTGAGTACCAGGACAGCCAGGGCTACACAAAGAAACCCTGTCGAACATTATATTAAAGTAGCAGCCATTAATAGGAATAGGCAGTTTTACTGTTCTGTGATGATAAAAGATGGCAAGCTATTTTCTAAGAGCAGCCAGCGAGGTTTGTTGCTTACTATTGCTGTGCTGGGCAGAAGTGGGGAACTTTAGTATATACTGAATTACATGACTTTTTGTTTTCCATTTCCACACTAAACTGTTTAAAACAAACAGGTTTCTAAGGTGCTATTGGGAGCTCATGCACTCCTGGCCAATGGATCTGTGATGTCTCGGGTAGGGACAGCACAGTTGGCCCTGGTGGCTCGCGCTCATAACGTTCCAGTACTGGTCTGCTGTGAAACATACAAGTTCTGTGAACGTGTACAGACTGATGCCTTTGTCTCCAATGAGCTAGGTAAGCAGAGCAGAAAGGAGACAGGGTGGAGAGATTAACCACGCTCTCTTTTCTAAAAGGATGTTGACGCCCACTTCTCATTGCAGATGATCCTGATGATCTCCAGTGTAGGCGGGGAGACCAGGTGGCCCTGGCTAACTGGCAGAACCACCCATCACTCCGGTTGTTGAATCTGGTCTATGATGTGACTCCCCCTGAGCTCGTGGATCTGGTGATCACAGAGTTGGGCATGATCCCTTGCAGTTCTGTGCCTGTTGTCCTTCGAGTCAAGAGCAGTGACCAGTGAAAGGGAACAGGGGTCAATAAAAAACTTACTCCCTACTCCCATAAGTCTGCTGCCTTTGTGTCTTTGAGCATCTCTACCTCTTAGGTCAGGAACCCACACTCTGCCACCTTCGTCACCTACTTGAACTTTTCTATGGAAACCTAAGGTGTTTAGCTCCAGGCCAGTGTTTTGGAGCAAGATGATTTGGGTAGGTATTAAACTTATTCATAGACCAGGCATAGCGGCACTCCCAGAATTCTCCTTTAATCCCAGCAGGGATAGCTGCTATAAACTTAAAGGCCAGCCTGGTCTACATGTGAGTTCCAAGACAGCTAGGGTTACAGACTGAGGCCTTGTTTCAAAAACTTCTGGATTTGGAGAGGTGGGTCAGCACTTAAGAGCACTGGCTGTTTTTCCAGAGGACCTGTGTTAGATACCCAGCACCCATGTGGTGGCTCATGCCCATCTGTAACTCTAGTCTCAGGATATCCATTGCTCTGTTCTGATCTCAGGCACCAGGCATGCTTGTGGTACACATACACACAGACAAAATACACATATACATAATAACTGGGCATGCTGACAACTTGCCTTTAATCCCAGCATTCTGGAGGCAAAGGCAAGATCTCTCAAGTTTGAGGCCAGCCTGGTCTATACTGAAAGTCCCAGGATTACATAAAGAAATCCTGTCTTGCTGGGCAGTTGTGGCACACACCTTTAATCCCAGCACTTGGGAGGCAGAGACGGGCAGATTTCTGAGTTCGAGGCCAGCCTGGTCTACAGAGAGAGTTCCAGAACAGCCAGGGCTACACAGAGAAACGCTGTCTCGAAAAACTGAAAAAAAAAAAAAAAAGGAAACCTTGTCTCAAAAATAAAAACCTAAATAAATATAATTTGAAAATTAAAGCAATTTTAACAGCTATTCATGTCTTGAATCATTAGTGCTAGTATTTTGTGTAGTACTTGAGGCAGAAATGAGGAGGAATATAAGTCATAACTAGAAATAGTGGGTCTTTATCCCCAGCACTCAGATCCAGAAGTAGAAAGACCAAGGCAGAAAGCCGAGGCCTAGAGCTATAACTTAGTCTTAGAACACATGCTTATCTTCAACAAGGCTTCGAGGCCATCTTCAGCACAAGTCCTAGCCTTAGTACATAAGTTGGCATTTACTCATTAATTTATCTATTTATTGGCTTTTTGAGACAGGATTTCTGTGTGTATCCCTGGCTGTCATAGAACTCTGTAGACCAGGATGACCTGCCTCTGCTTTCTGAAGTTTAGGCTGCTAGAGTTTAGGCATGCACCACTACACCCAGTTCTAAATTGGCATTTATGTCACAAATAGTTGTGCCCTTTTCTGTTCCCCTTCCCCCCACCCCCGAGACAGAGTTTCTCTCTGTAGCCCTGGCTGTCCTGGAACTCACTCTGTAGACCAGGCTGGCCTCGAACTCAGAAATCCACCTGCCTCTGCCTCCCAAATGCTGGGATTAAAGGTGTGTGTCCTTTTCTAATGTTTGATCAGTATATCTATATGAAATCTTACAGATGAGGAAAGGAAGTCACAGAGAGGTTAAGTTACTTAGCCAAGGGAGCACAGCTGAGGCATAAGAAGTCATTTACTTAAGATAACAGTTCATCAGAACTTAAGTCAGGATGTGATCATAAGCATTCTGAATCCAAATCATCCTTAAGATTTTCATTTTGGGCAGCTGGAGAGATGGCTTAGCAGTTAAGAGCACCAACTGCTCTTCCAGAGGTCCTGAGTTCAATTCCCAGCAACCACATGGTGGCTCACAACCATCTGTAATGGGATCTGATGCTCTCTTCTGTTATCTGAAGAAAGCAATGGTGTGCTCTTACATAAAATAAATAAATCTTTAAAAAAAATAAGATTTTAATTTTAGGCTGGGCACCTTTAATCCCAGCACTTGGGGGACAGAGGCTATACAGAAAAACCCTGTCTCGAAAAAGAAAAAAAAAAAAACATTTTTTTTCATTTTGGACTGGAGAGATGGCTCAGTCAGTTAAGAGAACTGGCTGCTCTTCCCAAAGATCCTGAGTTGAATTCCCAGCAACCACATGGTGGTTCACAACTGTCTGTTATGGGATCTGATGCCCTCTTCTGGTGTGTCTGAAGACAGCTACAGTGTACTCATATACATAAAGTAACAAATAATCTAAAATTTTTTTCTTTTTTTTTGGCATTTTTTTTATGCAACCTAGAGCTGTTGTTAAGGATGACCTTGAGATAAAGTGATAACACACCTTCAGTCAGGAAGCAGGGTTGGATCTCTGTAGTCAGAGCCCAGCCTAAACTACATAGTGAGTCCCTGTCTCAGAAAAACAAACAAACAAAAACAAAAACAAAAAAAAACCACCAACGGGCTGTGGTGGCACAAGTCTTTGCCTTTACTTCCAGCACTAGGGAGGGACAGTCAGGCAGATCTCGGAGTTCAAGGCCAGCCTGGTCTACAGAGTAAGTTCCAGGACAGCCAGGACTACATAGAGACACGCCTCCAGCACAAAAAAGATGACTCTGAATTTAACTATCCCCTGGCTTCAGCTTTCCAAGTACTGGGGATTACAGATGTGTCCAAACACTTGTAGTATCTGAGACACTGGGGACTGAGGGCAGAGCTTCACGAAGGCATGCATGCACGCCAGGCGAGCATTCAACCAGCTCAGCCATGCTCCTTGTCCTTTGAGTGGGTGGTTGGTTTTGTCTTTTGAGACAAGTTGTTGGCTATGATGCTAGGAATGATGGCTCACGCCTGTAACCCAGCATTTAAAAGGCAGTGGCAAAGGAATCAGACTTCAAGGCCACAGTGAATTTGAGGTCAGCCTGGAAACCTGTCTTAAACAAAAAGGGGACAGAGAAAGATGGCTTAATACTCTTGCAGAGAACCTTCTTTCAGATTCCAGAATGCAGGTGCCTCATCTACTTCGAGTTCAAGAGGATCTTGAATAGCACCTTGGGCCTTCAATAGCACCTACACACGAGCGGTGCAAATAAACTCACACAAACATACACTCATAAAAATAATTTTTAAACCGGGCGGTGGTGGCTCACACCTTTAATCCCAGCACTTGGGAGGCAGAGGCAGGCGGATCTCTGAGTTCAAGGCCAGCCTAGGCGATCTACAGAATGAGTTCCA
>NW_022196912.1:24342112-24382839 GCF_008632895.1 Mastomys coucha
AAGAAAGAAAGAAAGAGAAAGAAGAAAAAAAGAGAGAATTTCTTTTGTTGGGTAGTGGTGGCTCATGCCTTTAATCCCAGCACTTGGGAGGCAGAGGCAGGCGGATTTCTGAGTTTGAGGCCAGCCTGATCTACAGAGTGAGTTCCAGGACAGCCAGGGCTATACAGAGAAACCCTGTCTCGAAAAACCAAAAAGAAAAGAAAGAAAGAAAGAAAAAAATGGTGTTGGGGGGCTGGAGAGATGGCTCAATGGTTAAGAGTACTGGCTGATCTTCCAGAGGTCCTGAGTTCAATTCCCAGCAACCACATGGTGGCTCACAACCATCTGTAATGGGATCTGATTCCCTCTTCTGGTGTGTCTGAAGATAACTACAGTGTCCTCATATAAAATAGATAAATTAATTTTTAAAATGATGTTGGCTTTCCTCACATCTTCCAAGTGCTAGGGATTGCAGGTACAAGCCACAATGCCTTGCTTGGTTTTCTAAGGGCTTCGGGTTAACATAGTTTAGGAAGATAGACAAAGTGTCTTCAGTGTGAGGGGAACAGGATCCTAGAATGATGTGACTGAAGTTAGCATAGCTGTCTTCACTGAGTAACATCTGGCCAAGTCCTTGAAAAATATTCTATTTTCTCAGTAAAAGTATCAGGAGGCAAAGCAGCAGGAAAAAAATAAACAGCTTAGACATGAAAAATAGTCCCTAGAGGGAACGGCCAGGTTCAGAGTCAAGAATTGATGCAAGAAACGAAAATGTTGATCGCTAAAGCTGCAAAAGTAGACTGGGGCTTGATTGAGAGGCCAACTACTAGTAACCTAGGAGCAGAAATCATCTATGTGTCTATTAAAGTGTATTTTGTTGCTGTGTTTTTAAATTTTCATGTAGGACAAAGGGAGAGTGAACTGTGCACAGAATTCTCATCATAGATGTCACAATTACCAAAACTTGCCACTTTTTGTTTCCTTTGAGGCAAGGTCTCACAGCCTTGAACTCTGTAGCTGGTGCTAGCCTTGAACTCAGGCTCCTCCCACTACCACTTCTCAAGTGCTGAATGAAATACACCACAAATTGGCTTCTGTTTGACTTTATTACATTTATTTGTGTGGTGGGGCATGTGAAGCAGTTAGGAGACAACTTTATCTCTCCAGTCCTTAGTTTTTTTTTTTCCTTGCTGAAGTTACTCTATGGCAAATCCCAGGCACTAATCATTTTCATTCTTGCAGACTTGGATGTGCTTTTTAAAAGTATGGAAGTCCACACATACCAAATAATGCTGCCTAAGTATTATCTAACGTTTCCACAAACAAGTGTCCATGGTTATCTCAAAATTGGCTTTTTATAGCAAGTCACTTTGAATCAGAGTCGAAACAAATGCATACAAATGACTGTTGTGTTTCAAAAAGCTGGGCTGAGCTGTGGCTTGGTGGCAAAGCATCTCACCTGCCCAGTCTGTAGATCTTGTGATTCCATTGCTGGCATTCAAAAGAAACAACCTCTTTTTTCTTTTCTTTTTTCTTTCTTTCTTTCTTTCTTTTTTTTTTTTTTAGTAGTATAAACTCATTTTTCTAAGCCCTGAAATTTCCTATTTACCTTTTTGGTAGGGATACCTAAATGGGTCAAAATGCTTCATACTGCTTTGTATCAGGGAGCAAACAATGGTGTGTGATTTTACTTTTAGTAATGAGTATGTCCTGGCATTTTAAGGTTTCCCTGAACTTTTCATGTAGTGGTTTTATCCAACTGCTACTGATTATCTGAATAACTGCACTGGAATATAAAAGTGTTTTTTCTAACTTTCATCCTTTCCATATTTAGTAATGATAATCATTTTATAGGGTATGATGATGGCACATGCCTGCAAGATGGCCAGCACAGGAAAGGCTGAAGAGCTATGTATTTGTGGCCAGTGTAGGTTGCTACACAACTCAAATGAGAAAGGGAAGGTGGGAGAGTAAGTCCTTCATGCCACTTTGTTTGTCTGTCTGTCTTTCTTTTTTTTTTTTCAAGTCAGGGTTTCTCTGTGTAGACCTGGCTGTCCTGGAACTCACTCTGTAGACCAGGCTGGCCTCGAACTCAGAAATCTGCATGCCTCTGCCTCCCAAGTGCTGGGATTAAAGGTGTGTGCCACCACCACCTGGCTCTGACTACCTCTTAATCTATGGTTTTTTTTCTTAATGATCCTATGTTCACTTCTGTCAACTCCGCCTCTTGTCCTATGGTTAGACTTTATTCCTGTTTATAATATTCAATATTATAATGTTGGATTAAAGGTGTGTGCTAAGGCTGACCCACACCACAACTAAAAACAGGTTTTTCCAGTAAATAACAATCTGAGGTCACAGTATCATCAAATATCCTGCAACAGCAATGCAGTAACAGCAGAAGTCCAGAAACCACATAAATACTCAGTAAAGGACTAAGTAATTAACTGCATACAGTTAGATGCTAAGTAATTAGCTACATAGTTACATATTAACTAACTAAGCAGGCTAGTAGAAGACGTTCATATACAAAATTAAAACAGTATATAGGAGTGTGTTCAGTTAAAAGTAGCTGGACAGGGGCTGAAGAGAGATCTCAGTGGTTAAGGGTGTGTACTGCTCTTTCAGAGGACCAGTTTCCCAGTACCCATATTAGGTGGCTTCCAGCACCAGGTGACCTAACACCCTCTTCTGGCTTTGAAAGGCACCCACATGAATGTGTGCATACACACATGCACACAAGTTAGAAGTGATTTGTTGTTTTCTACATGGAGGTCTGTGCTTGTAATGAGAGCACTTAGGAAGCTGATGCAGAGCAGTGATGAGCTCCAGACCAACTATGGTATTCCATAAAAGGGTATTTCAGTATAAATACATAAAATGTGTTGGATCAACAATGAGAAACAGAACAATTGTCTGCGGGGTTAGTGAAGTTTGAAAAGAGCCTTCACCCATTCTATCTTAAACTTTGCGCTATGAGAATGAGAATCTTTTTTTCCAAAACTGAAGTCATTTAAACATTTTTGTGATAAAAACAAAGAGAACTTAACCAGAGGCAGAAGGATTTTAAGAGATTTTGTTCATCAAAGCACTAAATCTGTTGCTTTCTATAAAATGTTTAGGAGCCATTATTTAAAAGAGGAAGACAGCCATTCAAAATGCTGTCGTTTGAGCATAAGAGGATGTCGGAGAACTGGGTGTTCTTTCTTTCCTTTCAGATTTTGGCTAAATCCCTCTTTTTCTTTTTTCTTCTTTCACAGGATACAGGATTACCCAGGTAGGACCTGAAGTCCTGAGCTCAAGAGATCTTCCTTGAGAACCTAAAGTCTATTGGTGGGAGCTGATGTACCCCGTTGTTTTTCTCCTTTCGTTTTCACTCTTTTGAGACATGGTCTACTATAGTAAAGGCTGGTTTCCAAATTCCAAGTAGTCAAGGATCACTTTGAACTGCTAATCTTCCTGACTCCATCTCCGGAGTGCTGGGATTATAAGTGTGCACCACTATGCCCGACTTCCACATTTTTCGTAAATATTTAACCAAGGGAATTAA
The DNA here is from genome assembly GCF_008632895.1 of Mastomys coucha. Lineage (NCBI taxonomy): Eukaryota > Metazoa > Chordata > Mammalia > Rodentia > Muridae > Mastomys > Mastomys coucha. Next base: position 24,345,642 of record NW_022196912.1, read on the forward strand.
TGAACAAGACAAGTTAGAAAGAGAAAAGCTGGCTTATTTCACCTCTTCCTACACATTTTATCCACTCTCTTCCTGTGTAGAGGCAGATGTGTGAAATTTACATGGTTTTAAAAGGCTCTGGAAAACTTGTTGCTCTTGTTTCCTCCTTCGGAGGCCACCTCCCACTGGGAGTGGTGTGAGGCCTGGCTGACGCTCTCCTTAGAAGCGTAGCCTACCCACCCAGGGTTGGCTCCTCCTGCTTTTTTCTTCCCTTGGCCTCTTTCCAAGCCCCCTTTTAAATTTCTTCCAGTCTTGGCTCATTCAAGGGCAGCAGAAAATCAGTAGATCTCTGGGGGCGAGGGATTGTTTCCTAGTCCGTCGAAGCTCGAGACTGGAGTTAAGAATCGGTGTGGTCTGTCTCTTTTCTCCACAAAGCCAGCAACCTGGGTGGAAAGGGCAGGTCGGGACGCTCGGCGACAGCAGAAGCGCGACACTTTCCTCTTCCAAGCTTTTCGGCAAGGCGGCTGGGGAAGACGCGGTGGCGCGCAGGCGCCGACCTCCTCTTCCGGTCGCTGAAATTCCCAGAAGGCCCTGCAGTGTCTTGGCCGCGGAAGCCACGCTCCAGCTCGCGGGCGTCGGAGGGCTCAGCGCTGCGCCGCGCTGCATTATGGAACACAGAGTTTAATAGAAAGCTCGGCAGGGAACGCATTCCAGACCAAGCTTGCATTTTACATTGTCTCGGGGGCGGGACAAGGAAGAGCCGATTAAGATTTCGTCATAAAACCGCGACCCGACAGGCGGCGCCATCTTCGAACTTGGACTTCCGGAAGGACTTTGGCGCGGGTGAGTGTACCGCAACGGGGTGTGCGGGGGACCCAGAATTACTCCTCCCATTCTTTTGCCGTAGCGCTAAGGCAATGGGAACCGATTCCCGATTCCTCTCTTACTCCCGCGCAAGGCAGCGCGCCTCCTAGCCTTTGCTCTTCTCCCGAAAATCGTCGAGATCTCACCTCCGTCTCCACTGGGGCCACTGAGCATCCCCCATCACTGCCAGCCGGTCTTATCTTCTTCCCCCAACTCGGTGTATGTAGCGCGGTAAACTGGGTCCAGGCCTCCGCGCTGCTTACGTTGAACTCGTTACGTTGGGCCTTTGGACTCGGGTGGACCTGCTCTTGTCCTAAAGGCTTAGGGAAATCAGGGCTCCCCTGGTGCTTGAAAGCTGCCCCCACGGCCAGGATTGGGGAATGGCAGGTGGTGGTGTCTCAGACTGATTGCAATTAGTCCTCTTGTGCTCATGCCCTCTTACTGTGTCTCAGCCTTTTCCTCCAAGTAGCTCTAACCCCGGGGGTTGTGCCCCGCGCGCTGCAACCCTATTGGCGCAGCCAAGGGCCAGTTATGTTTCCCTGTCTGGTCCTTTTATCCCGCGGCAAGTTGGCCGTCTTTTGGACAAGACAGAGATGGCAACTTCACCCCCACAGGAGGTAATTCACATTTCTGGAGAGGTTTAGGATATAACCAGATCTTTTTGTCCTTGGAGGCATATTGATTGTTTACATAAATTTAAATTAACCTTTGCTTAAGTTACCTTTTACCGTTACCAACTGTAGTGCCATTTTCCTAATAATTTTAAGTTGTTCTATTCAATTTTACACTCTTTAGTTTTTAGCAGTCTCAACTGAAAACGTGAGTTGCAGGTTTCTGTGCAAATAACATGTTCGTTTTTGTACCAGTAAAATTATCTGATAATATCACTAGTTGCATGATAGGAATACTTGGGGAACCAGTGTATCAAACGGTGTATGTAAAGTATCTAGTCAGGTTAACAGCCCTGTGTAGCCCTGGCTGTCCTGGAACTCACTCTGTAGACCAGGCTGGCCTCAAACTCAGAAATCCGCTTGCCTCTGCTTCCCAAGTGCTGGGATTAAAGGCATGCACTACCACTGCCCAGCTCTAATTAGAATTTACTGAACATTTCTTCCTTTATTGTTTAAAATTTGTATTGTAAGATCCTAAATAGGAATTGTACCATTCACTGCCACTGCCTTTCACAAGAAATGAATTTTTTTTTTAAGATTTCTTTATTATATGTAAGTACACTGTAGTTGTCTTCAGACACCCCAGAAGAGGGCGTCAGATCTCATTACAGATGGTTGTGAGCCATCATGTGGTTGCTGGGATTTGAACTCATGACCTTTGGAAGAGCAGTTAGAGCACTTAACGGCTGAACCATCTTTCCAGCCCCAAGAAATGAATTTTTAAAAGGATTTTTTTGTATGTTGAGTCACTCAGTAAAAAAAAGTTATCTGCTAATTCATGCATCGAGTTTGAATACTGTAGTAAACCAGGTAGGCAAGATCTTACAAACTTTCAAAGATAGATTGATTTTGTCTTAGTTTACTACAGTCTGAATATTGTTTTGTCATTATTTGTTTTACAAGACCTCTTTCTTTGAGACAAGAATTTCCTAAGGGCTGAGATTATAAGCATTCACCATCCTGGCCAACTGAAACCTTTAAAATTTGAAATTAGAATCTGTTTCATAGCTACAGTTACCATAGTTACTTAATCTCAATGTAATGTTCGACTGTTGTGAATGATGCCAGTCTTTGATATTACAGTTTCTCTATTAGCAAGTCTTCCTCCCTCCCTCCCTCCCTCCCTTCCTCCCTCTATTCCTTCCTGTACTGGAGATTGACTCCAGGACTTTGGGAAATGCTAAGCAAGTGCTCTACTCCTGAACTATTTCTCTAGCTCATAGAAAAGAAAAAATTCCATGGATCTTAAACTTGCATATCCAGGATGTCATGCTGCTGCCTTTACACGAATGATGTCTTAGCTTAGTGACGGCTTTCTCAAGGCTCTAATTTTTTTCTGATTTCAAGTATTTGTGAGGACTTTAAAGCAGGTCTGGTGCCTTTTCCTTTGTAGTCAACTCATACCAAAAATGCTGAGATGAGCAGAGTTGTTCCCTTTTGAAATATAGTGTTTTCACTCAGATATTTCTTGCTGTAATAATTGTTTATTGATTTTATTTCTTTTTTGTACAATAAGCCATTTCTTTATTTCTTTAATGTTTATGGATGTTTTGCCTGTGTGTATTGTATGCACGTGCACCTTTTATGTGTCTCAGAGCTCAGAAGGCCTCAGATCCTTTGGAATTGGAGTTGTGGTTGGTTGTGAGCCACCACGTGGGTGCTGGGAACCAAACCCAGGTCTTCTCAAGAGCATCAAGTGCTCCTTAGTGTGGAGCTGTCTCTGCAGCACCCCAGTAGATGGTCTTGAGTCATAGATTGAGGTCTTCCTTAGTTCAAGGTCTTTCTCTTTGCAGTATTTGGAGCGAGAGAGTTTGAGAGGAGACAGGGTCTCACTGTCCCAGCTGGCCTAGGAGTCCCCAACCTCTTGACTGTGATACTCTCCACTGCTGGGTTATAGGTGTGCTGGAGTCCCTCTCTCCTATTAACTTTTTGTTTTGTTTAAAACAGGGTCTTAATTATGTACCTCTGGCTTGTCTAGTACTCCTGATGTAGACCAAGCTGTCCTTGAACTCACAAGCATGTGCCACCAGCCCCAACCTCTTCTAAGTTTCTTTTTTCTCTTAAACACTGAGTTCTCTCTCTCTTTCCACCTTGCTCTTTCTCCCCCTGCCCCTTCTCATTTCTTTATTTGTGAGGCAGGGACTCTCATGTTTTCTAGACTGGTCTTGAACTCTTGATCTCGGCACACCACCTCCCAAGTTATCACACTTGTCTTCTTTAAAGTATAAATTTCTTTAGTTAGAGATGGTGGAGCACACCTTTAATTAGGGATGGTGGAGCACACCTTTAATTGCAGCAGAGACAGGCAAATTCTCATCAGGTGAAAGCCAGCCAGGGAAGCATAGTTTGAACCTGCCTCACAAACCACAGCAGAGCCTATCAGTTTACTACTTGTTAGCTTGTGTCTTTCTTTCTCTTCTGTCACTAATACCACATTTATCATGTCCTTCTTATAGCTGACTCTTTAAGTCCGGGACCTTTCCCAATCTGCTTTTGATCTCCCTATTAAGCAGTATAGTTTGAATTTGCTCTTTCTCTTCCTGTGGACTTTGGTTTTTACCCCTTCCAGTTTACTCAGGCCCCCTGCATTGTTTTCTCTTCTTTCCTAGATCCAGTAGTATTTGTGTTTGCTGAAAACGGTCTTCTGTTTTCTGGAGTAGTTCTTTTGAAAGGTACTTATCAACTTTTTTTTTCTTCCTGTCTTGTCTGCATAAGTTTCACATTGGATCCTTTTTTGCTTATTAAGAGATCAGTGACACCATATACAGTATCATTAGCATACAAGGCTGCATTGTGTCCTCACCAGTTGAGTTAGAAGGTTTACTGCTGTCATTTATAATCTAACTATAGCTACGAGATAGGTAGGGGCTTTAGCTTACATATTTCATTTAGTGTTTATATGAGCACACCTTTCCATTGAGGCTGATGAATTCTTTATCTTTTAGTTATGTCTCAACCTATGGAAGATTCCCTCCTAGGATTTGAACTATTTCTTCCCCTTTGTCAAAGGCAAACAGGTTGTCCTGATCCAAATCTGGACCCTTGCAGAGTTGTATTTGCTTGAATTTTTGGACTGTGGTCAATGTTTTACTTCTTCCAGTCTCTTTGGTCTGTGATTACATAGCTGATATTTCTGGATTCATAAAGATTGAAGATACTTTAGTTCATTATTTGATGTAAGAAAGTTCTCTTAATGTGATAGGATGATCTTTAATTGTATTGTAGACCATAGGCATCCACTATCCCCAATTCAAATGTAACTGATGGCTAGGTTCCAGAAAACCCTTACTCTTGTTTTGTTTGTTTTTCTTTTCCTTCCTTTCTTTCTTCCTCCCTTGCTTTCTTTTCTTCTTCTTTTTATTTTATTTTTTTATTTTTTTGGTTTCTCAAGACAGAGTTTCTCTGTGTGGCCCTGGCTGTCCTGGAACTCACTCTATAGACCAGTCTGGCCTCGAACTCAGAAATCCGCCTGCCTCTTCCTCCCAAGAGCTGGAGTTAAAGGTGTGAGTCACAACTGCCTGCTCTTTTTCTTTTTTTTTAAAAGGTATGATTTCGTGTAGCCAAGGCTCCACCTCTTAAATGCTGGGATTTCAAAGTGTTCTACCCTACCTAGCTCAGTACAGCTCTTCTTCTTAAGGAAATCTGCTCCTTTACTGATACTCACAGAAATGGCTGTTACCTCTGGGTACCCTACTTTAGCTTAGTCTGTTTTATAGCATCTGGCAACTCTTCATACTTAATAGAGTCTTGCTGTATTATTCCCCAAGTTGGCTCTAAATTTCTGGGCTCAAATTATCTCTTTGCTTTAGTTTGCATAGTTGCTGGGATTTGGCACAGACCTTCACTCTTGCTTGGTCCCTGGTATTTAAGTCTGTTTTTAGGAGGTTATGTTCTTCCCCAGAGGTGCATACTTTTTATCTCCTTTTCCTTTGTGGTCAGGGATCTGAATATGATTTATTTTATTATTTATATATTGACTTCTATATCTTTACAACATACAAGAAGTACTTATACAAGTATACTTATACAAGAGGTATAAGTAACATTCATAAAGCATTTAGCATTATGTTTGAGATGTAATAAACAGATGATAGTTTATTATTATCTGTTTACTTATTGTTTATTTGCTACATGAGAATGTAAATCTTTTTGGTTTTTTGAGACAGGGTTTCTCTGTGTAGTCCTGGCTGTCCTGGAACTCACTCTGTAGACCTGTAGACCAGGCTGGTCTCGAACTCAGATATCCACCTGCCTCTGCCTCCCAAGTGCTGGGATTAAAGGCGTCTATGCCACCACTGCCCGGCTGAAAATGTAAAATCTTAAGAACTTAGTATCTTGCCTATTTTTTGTTTTGTTTTCTGAAACGGGCTTGTCTGGATCCCAGGCTAGTTTCAAACTCACTGCATCTCTGCCTCAGCTTCCCAGGATCTGGGATTACAGGTGTACACTACCATGCCCATCTCCTTTTTTGTCCTAATTGTCATTTACTACATCCTAGAACAGTGCTTAACATAATAGTTTATGTGTTGGGGGTGCTTTTGTTTTTCGAGGGAGGCATACCTGTGGCTGACCATATAGAGGTCAGAGTACAACTGTAGAAGTTGGTTTTCTCCTTACACACGCCATATGGATCATGCGGATTGGATTATCAGGCTTGGCAGCAAGCATCTAACCTACTAGCTCATCTTACCACACCAGTAGTTTTTTTTAATGAATGAATGAATGACCAGAAGGCTTGGGTTTCTGGTTGTTAGATGAGGGGGAAAAAGAAAAATCTGAGCCTCTACAAATAGCTTCTGTGTTACACTCATTGCTGTATCTTTGTGTACAGGACAGCCATTTTGGGGGGTGCTGATGGATACCTGCGGGGTCGGCTATGTTGCCCTGGGGGAGGCCGACCCCGTGGGGAGCATGATTGTGGTAGACTCTCCTGGACAAGAAGAAATAAGCCAGCTGGATGTCAAGGCTTCCTCAGAAACATCCAGTGTGGAGGCGTCCATCGAGATGTCACTACCTCCTCCTTTGCCTGGATTCGAGGAATCTTCTGACAAGAGAAGGCTTCCTCCAGATCAGGAAAGCCTCACCAGGTTGGAAGAGCAAGGTATGTGCCTTGCTCTCACTGTTTACTTAGCTTAAAACGAGAGAGCAGATTGAGCTCAGAGGTTCTTAAAAGCTTGGGTGCAGTATACTGTAGCCCGAAGAACTTGAGCTCTGATCCCATCTCACAGACCATATTCTTCTCTACAGATCTTTCTTCAGAGATGTCAAAGGTTTCAAACCCTAGGGCCTCAAGGCCTTCCGGGAGGAGAGGTGGTAGGACACCAAGAGGCGCTAAAAGGCCTCAACAACGTAAACCTCCATCTACCCCTCTGGTTCCTGGTCTCTTAGATCAGTCCAACCCTCTGTCCACCCCCATGCCTAAGAAACGAAGTCAAAAGTCCAAGGGAGACCTGCTACTATTGAAGTTGTCCAAAGGCCTAGATCAGCCAGAGTCTCCACATCCAAAGAGGCCCCCCGAGGATTTTGAGACCCCTTCTGGGGAACGACCCCGCCGAAGGGCTGCCCAAGTGTAAGGATTGTGGGGCACAGCCTGGTGGAGGGGTGGTGGTGGAGGTGGGAAGGTGGGGCAGATGTTGGAGAGATGGGAAGATTGGTGAGGTATCAGGTAAGTAGGGGTGGAATCTGGGTTCTGGGTGGGGGCAACCCTTTAGCTTGTAAGAGCCATTTTTGTGGTATGTGTTGCCAACTTTTTGTATCTAAGTGATTTCTTTCTGTACTTCATACTCCATCACATTTTTGTTTGTTTTGTTTTTGTTTTGAGACAGGGTGTCGCTGCCCAACCCAGGTTGGCCTCGAACTTGCGATCCTCCCACCTCAGCCTCCCGAGTGCTGGGATTGCAGGCGTGCGCCACCACACCTGGCTCTCCATCACATTTTTCACAGACTTCCCCCAGGTCTTCATTGCTTTTACCACTCAATTTATTTCAGTGTTTATGTGCCTTTCCTTCTTTCCCTTGCCCTTTATGTTCTATGTGGTAAAGAGTGCATTGGCCTAGCATTAGAAAGCCTATCATATTCCTTGGTGTCTGGCTTGCCTGTGCCAAGTCACTTAATTTTCTTGGATTTCTATTTCTGCATCTATTGGAGGGAAGGGGAAACTGGTAGCTGCTTCACAGCATTACTGAGGTCAATAAAACAATAATAAAGTCTAGAAATATGGGCTCTGTTTAATGCTTGTGAGGATGTCTCTGACTCCACCCTACCCCACAGGGCACTTCTATACCTTCAGGAACTAGCTGAAGAGCTCTCCACAGCCCTGCCTACACCACTGTCGTCTGGTCCTAAGAGTCCCAAGGTGAGCAGCCCCACGAAGCCGAAGAAGATCCGGCAAGCAGCCTCTCAGGGTGAAGAAGATGGAAGCGCTCGGGATGAAGACTTTGTTCTCCAGGTCGAGGGTGAAGATGAAGAAGAAAGTGAGGCCCCAAGTGAGAACTCATCTGATCCTGAGCCTGTCGCACCCCGAAGCACCCCACGAGGACCTGCTGCAGGGGTAACTTGAGTTAACAACAACAAAAAGATGGGAATATGGGAATTACAGTCTTCTGGTTACTCATGGCTAGCATTTGGCCTCATGGCTAGCCAAAAATAGTAACAAAAAAAGGAAAAACTTCAAAAATGTGAGGTATTGGAGAGACTATACGGGGAAGAATGTAGTGAATAGATTGTTCACTTTGGATATTCTCTCTCTACTGAAAACCACGTGTGTGAACAAGGATCCCACTTCTCAAAATTGTCAGTGTACTGAATGCTACAAAGTGACTTAAACAAGGGGGAGGGGAACTAACAGCTCAGATTTCACAGAGGAATGACACTTGAGTTGGGCTTTGATGGGCAAGCACCGGGTTTCTAGGTGTGGTGTTTCCCCAGAAGGTAATTACAGCAGAAGATGGAGTCTGGGATAATGTAGGGAGATTGGTAGGTACTGACACATGCTAGTTTTGTTTTTGACTGTGATAAGTATATGAAACATAAACTTAACATTGAAAAATGTACAGTTCTGTGGCTTTAAAAGTATCTATACTGCTTAGTTCAGACTAATCTCAAACTCAATCCTCCTGCCTCAGTTTTCTTAGTCCTAGCATTACAGGAGTGGACCACCATACCCAGCTTAAATAGGAACTGTGTTGGGTAGGTACATGAGGGTGCATACATATGTGTACTTGCCCATGTATATATGTACAAGCATGTGGCCATGTTTGCTAAGATGTGGAAGCTAGAGGTGGACCTTGAATTCTATTATTCTCCACTGGATCGTTTTTTAGATTGGGTCTCTTTCTTCCCTAAATGCTGGGCTTAGAGACATATTCAGCTTTTCTTTTCTTTCTTCTTTTCTTTTTTTTTTTGTTTTTTTTTTGTTTGTTTGTTTGTTTTTTGTTTTTTGTTTTTTTGGGTTTTTTGGGGGGTTTTTTTTTGGTTTTTTGAGACAGAGTTTCTCTGTGTAGCCCTGGCTATCCTGGAACTCATTCTGTAGGCTGGCCTCGAACTCAGAAATCCACCTGCCTCTGCCTCCCAAGTGCTGGGATTAAAGGCTTGTGCCACCACTGCCTGGCCTTGCCTTGCTTTGCCTTTCCTCTCCCTTTCTTTCTCTCTCTCTCTTTTTCTTTTTCTTTCTTTCTTCCTTTCTGCCTTTTTTTCTTTCTTTCTTTCAAGATTTATTTGTCTTATGCATATGAGTACACTGTAGATTACTGATGGTTGTAAGTCATCATGTTCTTGTTGTGCTTGCTGGGAATGAAGGTTGGTCAGCACTGTGGTCCGCCCCAGTAGCTCCAGTCTAAAGATTTATTTATTGTTATATCTAAGTACACTGTAGCTGTCTTCAGACACACCAGAAGAGGGCATCAGATCTCATTACGGATGGTTGTGAGCCACCATATGGTTGCTGGGATTTGAACTCCGGACCTCTGGAAGAGCAGTCAGTGCTCTTAACCACTGAGCTATCTCTCCAGCCCCTTTTCTTATTTTTCCTTTTCTTTTGCTTTTTTTTGTTTGTTTGTTTTGTTTTTGATTTTTGTTTTTTAGGACAAGTTTTTTCTGTGTAGATCTCATAGAGATCTGCCTGTCTTTGCCTCCTATGTAGTGGGATTAAAGGCACACACCACCATGCCTGGCCTATTTATTTATTTCTTAATTTAATTGAAATTTTTTTGTTTTCTTTTTGCCTTAGTCCTTAATATGGCTTTGTAGCCTTACAACTTGTAAAAAAGTTGTGACTGGGAGCCAAGTATATAATGATGTGAGCTTTATTTTTTTTATTTTTTAAAGATTTATTTTATTTATATGAGTACACTGTTGCTGTCTTCAGACACACCAGAAGAGGGCATCTGATCTCATTACAGATGGTTGTGAGCCTCTATGTGGTTGCTGGGAATTGTTTGGTTTTTCTTTTTTTCTTTTTCTTTTTTTTTTTTTTTTTTTTTTTTTTCAAATCAGAGTTTTTCTGTGTAGCCTTGGCTGTCCTGGAAGTCACTCTGTAGACCAGACTGGCCTTGATCTCAGAAATCTGCCTGCCTCTGCATCCCCAAGTGCTGGGATTAAAGGCGTGCACCACCCAGCCCGACTGTTGCTGAGAATGGAACTCAGAACCTCTGGAAGAGCAGTCAGCGCTCTTAACCATTGAGACATCTTTCCAGCCTGATGTGTGCTTTAGAATTGGACTTAAAGAGGTAGCCATCCCTGGGACATGGATGAGATTCCAGGACTGTGTATAAAGAATACACTCTTTGACCTGACCTGTCAGAGGAGGGAGGGTGTATAAAGGAGTATGGGATGTGGAAGGAATAGGTAACACTGTCCGGAAGAGTGGGAGTTTGAGGATGTGTAGGAGAGTCCTTTGAATCAAATGTGGAGACTGAAGAAAGGTGAGCAGAGAATGTTTTAATAGCTAGAGTAACTGGAGCAGAAATCTATTTAGATGCCGATAGGGTGGTAGATAGGGTATGTAATGCCAAGAAAAATTTAAACACTGAGGAAAAAAAAGTCATCTTCTGGGACTTTCTCTAACCTAGAATGTTCTTCTTTTTCTTACTTTGATCCTTAGAAACAGAAACCACACTGCCGGGGCATGGCTCCCAATGGCCTACCCAATTACATCATGGCTCCTGTTTGGAAGTGCCTCCACCTCACCAAGGACCTGTGAGATTTGGGAACAAAGACTGAAGTTGGGGGGAGGGGGAATATAAAGACCATCTAGAAAGAGAGAAGCCTTTGCTTATGTATGGAGTGTGTGGTGGCATTCATTACTAAGGAACGGTGTTAAAAGGGCACAATCTCTTGGGTTCTTAATTCTTGACCACATTTCAAGCTGGTAGCTACTTACCCCTAACCACAAATCATTTCCCACCCTCAGAGAAAATGGTCTTAGATAGTGCGATTGTAGAGTTCCTCTCCTTTTCCATTGATGATGCTTCCGTTTTTATAGCCGAGAACAGCAGCATTCATTCTGGGAGTTTGCTGAATGGATTCCAGTAGCCTGGAAGTGGCAGTTGTTATCTGAACTGTAAGTTGAGTTGATATCTCTGAAGCTCATTACCTTCCTGCACTGTGGTAAAAATGCCCTGGCCTGGCAAAAGCAACTTAAGGAGAAAGCTTTATTTTGTCTCACAAGTCAAGGCTCTAGTCCATCATGGTGAGGCAGGACCTTGAGAAAGCTAGTTACACTATATTTGCAGTTAGGAGGAAGAGAAGAGTGGATGCTTGTGCTCAGCTAGCTTTAATTGTATGTAGTCTGAGAATGTGGAATAGTACTGCCCACATTTAGGGTGAATTCTTCTATTTCAGTTAACTGAATAAAGAAAATTGCTCACACACATGCCCAGAGATCAGCTTAATATAGGTAATCCTTCATAAGTGTGCCCATAGGCTTACCTAGTGGGTGACTTAGGTCCTGTCAAGTTGACAATATTAATCACTAAGACTTGAAGGAGATGACAGACAAGTGACAAAGAATTCTAAGGTGTATAATGGGAATTCTGTGATGGTCAAACTTTTACTCAGTTCAAGCTGATGTTTTTGCTTCCCACAGTGAAGCAGCTCCCTACCTGCCCCAGGAGGAGAAGTCTCCCCTGTTTTCCGTACAACGTGAAGGGATTCCTGAGGATGGCACAATCTACCGAATAAACAGGTAAAAGATAACAGCAGCCCAGCCTTTTTTCTGTACTGGAAGTGAGAAGTAGGAAACACTAATGTTGCAAAGGCTAGCAATTAACCCTTTCCTCTCCTGAGTGCTGATCCTGGTAATGCGCAGGATAAAGTCCCGGCTGTAGCAGGCTAATCTTCTCTAACACAGTGGTCAGCTTTCTCAGCATACTGGGTCCTGGGAGGCTTGGGAGGCTTGGTATGGCCAGTTCATAAGGTGACATGCACTTAGCGTGTGTCTTGAAAGATGCAAGGGGTTCCTCTCTGAACAGGAAGTGGGGAGGTGTGAGTTGTGGCAGAGTCCTGCTCCAATTACAGATTCTGAGTTTCAGACCTTTGCTTAAGCCAGATGTACTTGTTCTAGTGGAACTTTTCCATTTTGCCCTAACATTTTTGTTACTCTGACTTTTCTCTAGATTTAGCTCGATCACAGCACATCCAGAGCGCTGGGATGTGTCCTTCTTCACAGGGGGACCTCTCTGGGCTCTGGACTGGTGCCCAGTGCCTGAAGGGTCAGCAGCTTCACAGTATGTGGCCCTTTTCTCCAGCCCTGACATGAATGAGACACACCCACTGAGCCAGCTTCATTCAGGCCCTGGGCTGCTGCAGCTCTGGGGTCTTGGGACATTGCAGCAGGAAAGCTGGTGAGGTGGGGCTGGGACACTGCCACAGGCAGGTGGGTGAGGGAGACAGGGCACGGTGGGGCGGGACTTGCATTTGGGCTGGCAAGACAAGGAAGTGGAGCTCTGGTAGTCACAGCCTCTTCCTACCTACTGTCTCCCATGTTCCTTTCTCCAGTCCTGGCAACAGGGCCCACTTTGTCTATGGGATTGCTTGCGACAGTGGCTGTATCTGGGACCTCAAGTTCTGCCCCAGTGGGGCCTGGGAACATCCAGAAACCCTTCGGAAGGTACTTCTAGTTGACTGGGCTAGCCCTGGGACTTGTTAGGGTTGGGAGAAGGAAGGTCAGAGTGTGGTGGGTGGGTTTTCCAGCAACCCCGTGTCATGTTTTAAGGGACCAGAGCCTCAGGTTTTCTGAGAGGCACGTGAAAGCAGCAAGCCTCAGCACAGATCTGCTCTCACCCTCCAGGCTCCTCTCCTGCCTCGCCTGGGTCTCTTGGCTCTGGCTTGCTCAGATGGGAAGGTACTGCTGTTCAGTCTGCCGCATCCTGAGGCCCTCCTGGCTCAGCAGCCTCCAGGCAAGTCGCATAGCTGCACTGGTGGTAGCCAGAGCTCTCAGGTCTGTCTGTCTTCCGTGACTTCCTCTAGTGTAGTCTCTAGCATGAAAGCATGTTCAGTCATGCCTTTATGATATTACTATGACTTCAGTTGGTGATTTTTGAGCTTAAGTTCTCTATTGCAAACTGACTGCACCTTTTCAGCATTTTACCAGTCAGTTTTCCCTCTTTCATAGTCTGTGCCCTCAGAAATTGACTGCAGAGAGTTGCTAAGGGTTGAGGCTGACAGGCGGTACTTACCTCTATCTGATGGTTTTTTCCCCAGTGCTAATCTCAGAACTCCCTGAGATCTATGTCCTCACCCATACAATATCTTTTAGGAAGAGTCAAGAAAGGCCGATTCTATTTTTTTTCCCCAGCAGTGCTGAGCATTTAAGAAAGCATCTGGGTTTAAACCCTAGAAGGTTTTGTGTTTGGTGGTCTGATGGAGGAATAGGCTGAGGTGGAAATGGGAAAACAGGCATGTCCCGCCCTTTGACGTCATGGTATGATGTCATCTATGAAGTTCAGTCCCAGGAAACTCACAGTTAAGTTACTGAAAAAAATGAAGTCAGCTAATGTGTTGAGACGCATTCTTAACTGTTCTTGGCTGCATGTGGTCTAGGGGTTGGGTATGCCTTACATAATTTCTTTAGAAAGTTTAGTTATAGCAGATCTCTTAGGAGACAGGCAGGCAGATCTCTATAACTTCAGGACTCTGTAGGTAGACCCTGTCTCAAAAAACATAAAGAAGAAAGAAAAAGGTTATGAAGGGTGGTGGCCTGGTGGATATGGGCCAAAGGGAGCTTCCTCTGTATTTCTTATCATTTGTGCTCTGAGGCAGTGTCTCATGTAGCCCAGGTTGGCTTTGAACTTGCCCTGTAGCTGAGGATGACTTTGAACTTCTTTCCCTCTTTCCATCTCCCATGTTCTGTGATTGCTACCCCTGACTTTACTGACTTTATGTATTTAACCCTATAGAGGAGACAATAGGGCATGTTTATATAGGAATGCAGGATCAAGTCAATAAGGAAAGAACAAGTGGAGAATGCAAAAAAAAACAAGTTTTAGGTAAATGAACAGAGTTGTAGAGATAGAGAAAGAAGAAGATACCAGGGTGGAGGATGCAGCAGTTCTCAGAAGAAAAGCTAGTGTTATAGTGTTGGGGAAGAAGGTGGGGGCAGGAAGAGATGGAGCCAGAAATCTGATGGTGAGGGAAAGCATGAAGAAATCACTGCCCAGACATGAGATCCTGTTCTCAAAGCAAGACCTGAGTAGGAGCTCAGCCCTCAGTATGCAGAGCCTGGGCTACTTACTGCCTTTCTTCTCTCACAGATGCTATGAAGCCTGCCATCTACAAGGTGAGTGAGGAGCCTCTTATCCTACTTGAGGCATCATCTTCCAAGAGCCTCTTTTTACAGATTCTACAGTGAGTCTTTCCCTTCTGAATGTGTCCCTTTTCTGGATTAAGAACTGATTTGAAATTGGGTGGTGGTGCACACCTTTAGTCCGAGCACTCGGGAGGCAGAGGCAGGTGGATTTCTTTTTTTTTTTTTTTTTTTTGCTGTATTTTTTTTTCTTTTAAGATTTATCTATTTATCATATGTAAGTATACACTCTTCAGACACTTCAGAAGAGGGTTTCAGACCTTGTTGTGGATGGTTGTGAGCCACCATGTGGTTGCTGGGATTTGAACTCAGGACCTTTGGAAGAACAGTCTGTGCGCAGTCTGTGCTCTTAACCACTGAGCCATCTCTCCAGCCCCGGCAGGTGGATTTCTGAGTTGGAGGTCAGCCTGGTCTCTACAGAGTTCAAGGACTACCAGGGCTACATGGAGAAACAGAAACCCTGTCTTGGGAAAACAAAAACAAAAAAAAAACCAAACTGATTAGAGTCTTATTTCAAACCATAAGGACTTCCTAACCCTAAAGTTATCTCTCTGTCCCTGCAGGTCCAGTGTTTGGCAACTCTTCAGGTGGGGTCTGTGCAAGCTTCAGACCCCTCTGAGTGTGGTCAGTGCCTTAGCCTGGCTTGGATGCCTACCAGGCCTCACCACCACTTGGCTGCTGGATACTATAATGGTAAAAGTAAAACAAAGACCTGTTGCTCTTTAGGCTTTACATATGCTTGGGTTTGGATGGTGCTTACTTTGCATGGCCTAAGCCCAATCCCCAGCACTACATAAATTAAGCATAGGCATAGTGCTACATGCCTGGAGCCTTAACACTTGGGAGGTGGAGGCAGGATGATCAGAAGTTCATAGTTGGGGGTATAGTTCAGTAGTGGAGCATTTGATGCAGAATTTTAACGTCATCCTTGAAAATAACTATTTTAGCCAGTCTGTATAGCCCTGGCTGTCCTGGAACTCAAGTCTGTAGACCAGGCTGGCCTTGAACTCAGAAATCTGGCTGCCTCTGCCTCCCAAGTGCGTGTGCCACCACTGCCCGGCTTGATTTTTTTCAATTTAATAAAATTAGTTAGGGGATCTGGAGAAAGCTCCATGGTTAGGAGTTCTTACTCTGCCAGAGGACTCACCTCAGTTAATAGCACCACTGTCAGGTAGCTCACTCACTTGTAACTCCAGCTCCAGGGCATTATGGATCTTCTAGCATGTCAGGGCACACATTTAAGAAGGTCTTTCTTTTTTTTTTTTTTTTTTTTTTTTTTTTTTTTTTTTTTTTTTAAGCTGGGTGACAGTGATGCACATCTTTAATCTCAGCACTTGAGAGGCAGAGGCAAATGGTTCTCTTGAGTTGGAGGCCAACCTGGTTTAAAGAGCAAGTTTCAGGACGGTCAGAGTTACACAGAGAAACCCTGTATGGAAAAACAAGCAAACAATATGTGTGTGTGTGTGTGTGTGTGTGTGTGTGTGTGTGTGTGTGTGTGTACTGTATATTTTTTAGACACGTGTGTGTATATATATGTTCATTTATATATGTGTATGTGTTGCATATTTATACATGTGTGTATATGGGTATATACACATGTGTATGTATGTATACACACACACACTTTTTTTTTAAAAAAAAATGTAAAGGTACTTGCTGTCAAGCATGAAAACCTGAGTCCAATTCCCAGGACTCACACAGTCAAAGAAGAGAACTGACTCCTTCAAGTCAAGATGTACTTCTCCATTCACAGGCTATAGTACACACATATAAAATAAATTAATGTAATTGTGGATGTTTGAATGATTGGCCATAGATAATGGCATGATTAGAAGATATGGCCTAGCCGGGCATGATGGCGCACACCTTTAATCGCAGCACTTGGGAGGCAGAGGCAGGTGGATTTCTCAGTTCGAGGCCAGCCTGGTCTACAGAGTGAGTTCCAGGACAGCCAGGGCTACACAGAGAAACCCTGTCTCGAAAAAAAAAAAAAATGAAGAAGAAAGATATGGCCTTGTGGGAGGAAGTACAGTCATTGTGCGTGGGCTTTGAGGTTTCCAATGCTCAAGCTCCACCGAGTGTGAAATGGTGTCCTAGCTGCCTGTGGAAGACAGTCTCTTCCTGGTTGCCTCCAGATCAAGATGTAGAACTCTTGGCTCCACCAGCACCATGTCTACATTCACAATGCTATGTATGCTTCCCACCATATTGTTAGATAATGGACTGACCTCTGAAACTGTAAGCCAGCCACAGTTAATAGTTTGCTTTTATAAGAGTTGCTGTGGTCATGGTGTCTCTTCACAGCAATAATAACTAAGACAGAAGTTACCACCAGGGACTGGGGTATTCTTGTGATAGGCCTGACCATACTTTTGTTCGGAGGAATGTGGATTTGAGGTCTTTGAAAGCAGTGAAATGCTTTAAGTGGGGCTTAGTGTGCTGTACTAGTAGAAGCATGGAAGGCAGTGGTGCTGAGGATGATTGGAACTGTGCGAGCCTGGCTGAAGAGATTTCAGAAGAAAGTTTTAGTATGTGGTCTAGAGACTATTCTTTTGATATTTTGGCGAAGAATGTAGTTGCTTTTTGCCCTTGTCTGAAGAGTCTGCCTGAGACTGAAGTGGAGAGATTTAGATTAGTTGCATTGACAAAGGAAATCTCAAAATGACCTAGCATAGACTCTGTCCTTATGAAGAGCCTTTTGATCAGACATAGCAAGCTGAGAAAGGAAAGATACACAATATGTGGTTTAAAGATTAAAAGGGCACCAGAAAGTAGAATGGAGCTAACTCCTGTGTTCACTTATTAAATAGAATTAAGGAATTGGTGACCTCAGGGCAAGATCCCACCCAGCTAAGCTTATTGTTTATGTGTTTGCAGTTAACAAGGGATACTTATATTGTGTTAGACATTGTTGTGACCTGGTTATTGTTTTCATTTGGACATAAGGAAATGTGATTGTGTGTCTTGTTGACAAGGAATGGATTGTGAGGTCTATTTTTGGTTCTTAACTTGACTATATTTGGATGAACTGCAATCCAGAAATGGAGGGCACTTATGATCCAGATCTTGAGGCATAGTAATCATGATTATAAAGGTCTTATGAAAAGGAATTACAGAAAAGCTTAAGTCCAGGCATAGTGATATATGCCTTTAATCCCAGCACTCATGAGACAGGCATGCAGATCTCTTGAGGTCAAGATCAGTTTATGGAACAAGCTTCAGGAGAGCCAAGCTTAGGCAGTGAAGGAAATCATTGAAAACAGAAAGCTGGTGAAGATGTAGTTGAACAAGGGGACCATGCACCAGCCCCAGAAAAGAAACAGAAATTGACAGCTTTGGCCATGAGGCTCTGGCTTTAGAGTCAAAAATAGCTGGGGTTACTGGGACAATTGATGCTGGTTAGCTGGAGCTAAGAAATTAGTCGTGATTAAGAGACTAGCATCACTAAGGTGATGTGTTCCAGAGATAGAAATCATGGTGGCATGACTTGATGGTGTGTAAGAGTCACCCAGGTGGTACTGGTTTTGAAAGCATGAGGAGATGGATCATGACAAATCGCTGAGTCTTGGCACTGTGAGAGGTCAGGAAAGGCCATTGGTAAATGTACAGTCTCAATGGCAGTTGAAGGCCTGGGACTGAAGGACCATGCAGAGAAGTTGAGGCTTGGGACCATGAAGAGAGCCTATGAGAGGGAGGCAATTGGTAAAAGTGCAAGCTAGTGGCAGCGATAAGACCCCAGTGTATTGGAGATGCAGTACTATGGGATCACCAGAAAGAACAGCAGCAGCAGTGAAGTAGAGTCAACCAGACCCTAGAATGTGGGAGGGCATAGCTGGAGAAGTGATGCAAGCCCTTTGGAGGAGCCCAGACACTGAACGAACAGAGTTGAACCAGCCAAGAGAAAGAATTGTGTTGTAGTCAACAAAGCTAAAAGGAGTTGGCCATGGAGATGCAGAGTTTGGAGTTTGTCCAGATGGATTTTGGTCTTGGTTTTGGTACAGTATTTACCCACTATGACATTTTGGAATGGTAATATATATCCTGTGATGTTGGCAGTATGTGATCTGCTTTTTGATTTTGACTTTGTAGGGGATTATAGTTAAGAGATTGCATGAATCTCGGAAGAGACTTTGAACTCTGGATTTTTAAATATTGTGATAGATTATGAGGACTTTTAAAGTTGGACTAAATGCATTTAAAATTATGTTATAGCTAGGGAGGAGGTCAGGGAGTAGAATGTGGTTTGTTTGGTTTGGTTTGGTTTGGTTTGATTTTTTTGTTGTTTTTTTCGAGACAGGGTTTCTCTGTGTAGCCTTGGCTGTCCTAGAACTCACTCTGGAGACCAGGTTGGCCTCAAACTCAGAAATCTGCCTGCCTCTGCCTCCCAAGTGCTGGGATTAAAGGTGTGCGCCACCACCGCCCGGCTAGAATGTGGTTTGAATAGGTTTGGCCCCCATAGGTTCATGTGTTTTAATACTTGGCCATAGGGAGTGGCACTATTAGGTGTGGCATTATTGGAGGAAGTGTGTTACTGTGTCAGTAGACTTTGAAAAGGTTTCCTATACTTGGACTCCACCCAGTGTGGAACAATCTTGGTTGCCTTCAGATCAAGATGTAGAACTCTCAGCTCTTCTAGCACCAAGTGTGCCTTTATTTGCATTTATAAGAGTTGCCTTGGTAATGGTGTCTCTTCATAGCAATGAAACCCTAATTAACACAGTAATTTTGAAAGATAATTAGATGGAGAAAACTGATAAACACAACAGACTATTCAACAATAAAAAAGTGATGATCTCCTGACACATAACATGGAGACAGCTAAGAAAATCACTGGAAGAAACTACTCACAGTCACAATCCATGCTAATTACTGGCTTGGTATTTAGAAAGTTGCTTGCCTCATTCAAAATAAATACAAAGGATCATAAGGAATTTTAACATTTATGGAAATAGTTGGGTTCTTGTTCGTAGGGGTTATTTCACTAGTATAAGTAGCTAGAAAACTCATGGAATTGTGTGCTTGAAATGTACGTCAGGGCTGGAGAAATGGCTCATCAGGTAAGAGTACCAATTGCTCTTTCAAGGGTCCTGAATTCAAGTCCCAGCAACCACACGGTGGCTCACAACCACCTGTAATGAGATCTGATGACCTCTTCTGGTGCGTCTGAAGACAGCTACAGTGTACTTAATATAATAAATAAGTCTTAAAAAAAAAAAGAAATTAATGTTCTTCATATAAATGTTTCCACCATAAAATAGAAAGAAAAAATTCTCTGATAATAAGCACCCAGGAGTTTTAAAGAAAGACAAGTTTATAGAACCAAGATCATACTATATAAGCTGTTTAAAGGTGTGGGGAGCTGGAGAAATAGCTTAAGGACACTGGCAGCTCTTCCAAAGGACCTGGGTTTGAGTGGTAGCATCCATGTGGCAGTTCACATGGTAACTCCAGTGCTAGGGGATCCAGTGCCCTCTTAAAGGTGTTGGTGGGTCTGGTGGTGCAGGAGCATCAAGTTCAAGGAATGCCCAGGCATTTTAGACCATATTTCAAAATTAAAAATAGACGGTAAGCAACTGCTTTGTAATATTCATTAGGTCCTGGGTATAATTTGAAGAACCCAGTTCTCCAAATAAGTATAATTTGAAGATATTTAATTACATATTTTCTACATTTATTTATTTGAAGAAGGGTGGGCGATGAATGGAGTTTAAAAGATTACTTGTGGAAGTTGGTTCTTTTACCATGTAGATAGATCCCTAGGGATCAAACTCAGGTGGCCCGAGTTTGGCAGCAAGTGCCTTTATTGCTGAGCTGTCTCTCCTACTGTTACTGTTTTTAAATGACAGTTTCATCTTCAGAGAGCAGTTAGACTTTCTGTCAGAAAGATCAGGAAATTAGTGCCTTTTAAAACTTTTTCTATCACACTGTGTCTGTTTTCTGTTTTTCTCGGTGGTATTTTCATTGTCTGGATTCGTGCCTCATCTGTCTTTACACCTCTCCCACGGCTGGTGTTTGAACTCAATCTTGCCCTACGTAAGATGAATTGTGGCTTAAGTGAGCTGATCTAATGACTCTCTCCCCAAGGCCCTTCTGGCCCATTGCTGGGTTATTTTTATTTCTTACCTACACGTCACTGTTTTCTTTTGTTTTTGTTTTCCAAGAAAAATTTATAAAAGCTTCACTCCCTAAGTTTTTGTATATATAGAGTTTTAGCTGCAGATATTTTCCTAGTGCTTGGAAGATTTTTAATGTCTATTATCTTTTATTTTTATCTGAATTACATTTGAGCACCTCTCCTTTGTCGGCCTTGTTTTGTGTGCCCATTTGTTGTCTTTTTCTCTGCACCTTGTTGCTTTTGTTATTCTTGTTGTAGAGCAGAATTAGAATAATACACCAAATAGTAATGATTTTAGGCTTTGTGAGCTATTTTGCCATTGTTGGTACTAAATTCTGCTATTTGGATATGTAATCAACCCTAGACATTGCATAAATAAGTAAGTGTGATTGCTTCAATGTAACTTACTGAAGCAGGCACCCTAAGCCAAGCATGGTGGCTTATAATTATTATCCCAGCACAGTGGAGGCAGAGGCAGAGGCAGAAGGATGCTGTGGGTTTGAGGCCAACCCAAATACTCAAAAGCTGTCTCGAGAGAGTATTATGCAGTGAGGGTAAAACTCCATCCCCGTGAAATGGAGCACTTGCCTGGCATGCATGAGGCAAGTAAAGCAAACAAAGAAGGCAGTACTGTCTGATTTGTTGGTTATGGTTGACCGCTGCTATTCTAAAGGAGTTGTGTTCTGTCTGATTTGTTGGTTATAGTCGACCGCTGCTATTCTAAAGGAGTTGTGTACTGTCTGATTTGTTGGTTATGGTTGACCGCTGCTATTCTAAAGGAGTTGTGTTTTGTTTTGTTGAGATAGGGCTTTGGTGTGCCTCAGGCAGATCATCCTGCCTCAGCCCAAATGCTGAGATTATAAATACGTCCCACCATATCAGCAAATATGCACTATTTTAAAATTCTTTTACCCTGAGGCCCAAGAGATGACTCAGCACTTAGGAGCTTGTACTGTCCTTGCAGAGGACCTGAATTCACTTCCAGAATTCAGTTCCAGAATCCACATGAGGTGCTCACAGCTGCCTGTAATTCCTGCTCTAGGAGATCCAAAGCCCTCCTCTGGCATCCATATTTACCTACACAAATACACATAATTAAAAGAAAAAAAACCTCTATTTAGCAGCCATCAGATGCACTCTTTCAAATCCAGGTCTAGGACTCCCCTGCCATCTTTTAGTTGGAGTCAGGTTGGGTGTTTGAGCTGAGCTGTGAGGGAAAACTACTCAGTGTCCCTCTCTTTCACTGCAGTATGGATTTGAGAGTAGGAGACAAGTCTGTGATTTCAAAGAAAGACAACAGAACCAACAGCCTCCCTAATGCAGCGGTTGCTCAACCCTCCTCATGCTAGGATGCTTTAGTACAGCCCCTCATGTGTGCTAACCCCAGCCATAACAATATTTTGTTGCCACTTCATAACTAATTTTGCTACAGTTATGAATTGTAATGTAAATACTTTTGGAGGTAGAGGTTTTCCAAAGGTCATGAACTGCTGCTTTAATATCTACATATTCTATCTCTACTTTAGGCATGGTAGTTTTCTGGAATCTTCCCACTAACTCACCCCTCCAAAGGATACGGCTCTCTGATGGCTCCTTAAAGCTGTACCCCTTCCAGTGTTTCCTAGCCCATGACCAGGCTGTCCGTACAATTCAGTGGTGCAAAGCTAACAGGTACAGAGTGAGGGCTGTGGAGTGGGGAACTGTAGCAGGCTGGCTTCCACACAGGCTCTCATCTCATCTCCCATTTTTTCAGTCATTTCCTGGTTTCTGCGGGGAGTGACCGGAAAATCAAATTCTGGGATCTTCGACGACCTTATGAACCAATAAACTGTATCAAGCGCTTCTTGAGTACAGAGCTTTCCTGGCTGCTCCCCTACAATGGTGTCACAGTGGCTCAAGACAACTGTTATGCCTCGTACGACAAGATGAAGATATGAGTTCTGGGGACAGGCCCTTGGGTTGGGGCGCAGAGCATGTCAGAATATGGGGCAAGGAGAGTTGAGTTTATTGGCTGAGGTGTCTGAATTCTGGAAGAAACAAACTATTCTTAGAAGAAGGAAGGTTTATTTTATTTTTTTCTCTTTTTTAGTTATGGACTC
This sequence comes from Mastomys coucha, assembly GCF_008632895.1. Taxonomy (NCBI): domain Eukaryota; kingdom Metazoa; phylum Chordata; class Mammalia; order Rodentia; family Muridae; genus Mastomys; species Mastomys coucha. The sequence goes on from NW_022196912.1 coordinate 24,368,172, forward strand.
TGTGGAATTCATTACATTGATGCTGGTTACCTTGGTTTTAAGGCCTACTTTACTGCTCCACGAAAAGGCACCGTCTGGGTGAGCCTCTCTTTTCCCCAAGCTTCGGTGTGCAGGAAATGGTCATTTGTTCATTGTAGTAAGTTAGGAGCAGACAGTAACACAGGACACCATTCAGGGCACAAGGAGGAGCAGGTATATGATAACTATCATTACGGACAAGAATTGGGTTTTTGTATCTCTCTCCTCAACTTCAAACTATGTAGTCATTATTACAGGAACGAATGAGTGGATAGGTGAAATGAATGTCTTTTCTATTAGAGTCTTTCAGGTTCAGACTGGCTTGGGACAGTAGCTGCAGGAGATATATCTGGGGAGCTCATTGCAGCTATTTTACCTGATATGGCATCAAACCCAATCAATGTCAAGAAACCTGCAGAAAGACGATTTGTAAGTATATGAACATTCATTTATTATACCATAATCTTTTACCTTGCCAGCTCTTGTTAGAATATAAACTAGTGCTTGCTCCAAGCTTTGATAAGGTCCTTGTAACAAGGACTTATCTATAATCTTCTCTACTCTATTAGAACTGAGCATGTTTCTTTAAGAATTGTTACTGTCATTACACTTATTTCATGTGTTTGGGTGTTGGTGTGCACGGTTCATGTCTGGCCAAAGGGCAGCTTTGGAGAGTCAGGTCTCTGTCTCTACCTCAGGTCATCAGGTTACAGCTCTTGTGCCAGCCTCAGTGTATGTGTATTCTTTCTGTTCTTGAGAGTTTGCCACAGTGAGCCGGTTTCCTTTCTGCTTTGTGTTCAGTATTTAAAATCTGTTTTGAGAGATGGCTTAGCACGTAAAGACAACCAGCTGCTAAGCCTATGTGAGCTGAGTTTGTTCCCTGGGGCCCAGGGGATGGAAGAAAGAATTGACTCCCTAAAGTTGTTTTTTGATCTCCACGTGTACCCATGGTATATGTGAATACATGCAGTTATAAATAAAAAGTAAAAATTTAAGATGCTAACCTTAGGATCTTTTCTTTAGCCTATATATAAAGCAGATCTGATACCATACCAGGACAGCCCTGAAGACCAAGACTACTCCTCTACTTCCTCTGAGACCCCCAACCCTCCCAAAGCAAGAACCTACACTGAAACCATCAACCATCACTACTTGCTCTTTCAAGATACAGATCTGGTAAGTTGGGACTGCTAGTCATTGTGACATTAGGAAAGATAGAAACCTTAGATAATGGAGTCATAAGGAATTCCACTTCTGTTTCCCAGAGTTCCTTCCACAATCTGCTTCGTAGAGAACCGATGCTTCGCATGCAGGAAGGAGAGGGACATTCTCAGCTTTGCCTGGACAGGCTGCAACTTGAAGCTATTCACAAGGTGAGAGCCTTGTCTTGCTTCTTTCCCACCCTCTGTGATCAGTGAAATGAGATGTTTAAAGGCACAGCAATGGCTGGAGGGAAAGCAGCCTTGAATCTCTCCTGGGTTATGGTATATAGACCTCATTCTTTGACTGCATGGTCCAGTCCTCCTGATTGTGACTTTTATTTGTTTGGTTTTGGGTGGTTTTGATACAGGGTCAGTGGCTGTCCTGGAGCTCACCTTGTAAGCTAAGTTGGCCTCAGACCTCACAAGAGAGCCACCTGCTTCTGCCTTCTGATTGCTGAAGTTAAAGATCTAGTGATCTGTTTTTAAAGCTCATGTAGTTAGGGGTCTCCCAAAGACACAACTCCTGAAGCTCTTTTGGTTTCCTGTTCTCTTCACAGGTACGTTTCAGCCCAAACCTGGACTCCTATGGATGGCTGGTATCTGGGGGGCAGTCAGGGCTGGTTCGGATCCATTTTGTTCGTGGACTCACCTCCCCGCTGGCCCACCGTGTACAGCTTGAAAGCCGAGCCAACTTCAATGCTATGTTCCAACCATCCTTTCCAACTGAAGGGCCTGGTTTCTCTCCAAGCAGCCATTGCCTTCTCCCCAATCCCTAGTCTGGTCCACACAGAACTCTTGGATTGAAGTCTGCCAAGAACAAATGGCCCCCATGCACAGAGCATAGGACCTGGGCCCTTCCTGGACAGTGATGGTGCCAGGCCTAAATCTTTAGGCCTACATGCCCCAAACTCCTTAAATCCCTCTCCTTCCACAGACTTCTATGGTCACAGCTCCCTGCAGGTAGGGGGGCTCCCCCTCCACAACAGTTCCCTTTGCCTAAAACCGTGGCTCACAAGAAACACTCAGGCCAAACCTAGGCTTGGGAGTCAAATTGCTCATATTGAGCATATTGTGAAGGAGGTAAAGCTAAGTAAAGGTACTGGGTGTTTTTGAGAGCACTTGTGAGTGGGTGTTTGGAGAGTCGGAAAGGATATCTTCATGAAGGCTCCTGTTTTTCCAGGATTTGATGTTATTGCCTTCCAATCTTCCTCATTAGAATAACCAACACACAGGCCCAATGGTGGGGACAGTAATTTATTGGACTGCAGCTGTTCATAACTTAACTTTAACTGAGGAACACCATAAGCACCCTGCCAGTAGGACAGCAGCTAGTTCTTACTTGTTCCTGCTTATGAAATATTCCCAATCACTGACATGTGACACTACTTGAACACTCCTAGATAGTGTTTTTAAAACTTTTGAAGCTGAGTATCGTGGTGCATACCTGTAATCCTAGCACTTGGGAGGCCAAGGCAGGAGGATCACAAGTTTGCATTCAGTCTGGGCTATCTCATAAAACCAAAAAGTAAAAAAAAAAAAAAAAAAAAAAAAAAAAAAAAAAAAAAAAAAAAAAAAGATCTTCCTTTATATCAAGTCAGAGTATACCTCTATTAATTTTACTAATGGGTGTTAGAAAATAGTCATTCTTCCCTGTGGCTACCCTTTTCAGTAAGTACTTCACAGTAGCTATCATGTGTTTCCCCAGTCATTTTTTCTCTAGATTAAATATCTTTAGTTATTTCAATCATTCTTTTACAAGTCATGATTTTTGATCTTTATGATATGGTCACATTGCTGACGTATTAAACATGTTTAAACTCTGTATAGAAAGTATTTAGAACCCAATAACGTATTGTTCTCTCAATCAAGTCCTCTGTGGATAGCTGCACCTCACATGTTGACTGTGATACTGCCTGGAAAACACAGGCAGTCCCAGTGATGTGAGATTGCCAAATCACAGCCAGTGGACACACTGGATTATACAGGCTGAAGTGTGGAAGTGAAGTAGTTAGATCATCTTAAGAAATAGGAAACAGGTAGTCTGTTTCCTCTTGGATGGGATGCAGTTTACAATAGTATTACCTGAAACAAAACCTAGACTTTAGAGCACTCAAGATTGATCTGTTAATATCTGGGAACAGCTTTCTGCCTGAGTAGTGTACATTTGTCAAATGCCAGAAAGCCTTTAAGAAGAAAGTCAAGTAGTGAGTCCCCTTCCTATACAGAAGAGAAAGCAGACCTGTAGGAGACTAAGGTCCTTACACAGCAGAAGGGCCTACAACTGCATTAGTTTAGGAGCCAAGTGTTGTACCACTCTGTTGTGATCCAGCTCAGGCTGTGTCGGGCTTGCTTTTTGAACTAATAAAGAAGTGCCTTCCATTGCAGAGAAGCTTGGCTTGTCCTGCAGAGCAACCCATTGACACAGCACATTTGTGTTTCCCTATGTCCAGTGGTAGAGAAGGTGGGACCCGGGGGGAACTAAAGGTTGTGCAGTTGTAGGCTTGTGCCAGCAACCCTGTTCCTGGTGTTGATTCAACTTTGAACTCAGAAGTAACTGTGGGCAATATTTTCTGCTCTGTTCTTTCTCCTTTCCCACAAGCCTTTTCTCAGTCCATTTTTCTCCCTGTCTTCCTTCCCAGTATATCTATGCTCTTGGTTCTTGCTCTTCTTCCTTTGTGCCTTAACTTATTCTGTTGCCTTCTCCATCCACACCTAACTCCTGTTTATCCTTCAAGATCCCATCTCAGGGCTGGAATGTGATCATAAAGATCAGTGGAAGAGCATGTGCTTAGTGTGTACAAGATCCTGGTTCACTTCCCTCCCAGTATCTCCTCCCCTTCAGAAACCCCTGGGTCAAACTTCACTAAGGAATTTTTATGTTTCTCTAGTGGGGGTAAAAATCTCTATGTGCTTCAGAGAAGGTGGGGTGGATTAATGATGATAAGCATTTGCTCTGTTTGGGGGTGCTTTTCATACACCCCTGAGCTCTATGGTGTAGGTACTATTTTATGTAATGACAATTAGATTCTGAGAGGTTAAACAACCTAAGGTTTGAATCCATATACCCTTCCACCCTTGCACATTTGGACTGTTTATTACATCTACTAGTGAAATTCCTTTAGCATGTTCTGTACACAGGAATCTAATTCCCCTGGATTCTTACTCTCTCTAGTAGCTAATAGAATCCATCCTTCATTAATCATACAGGAAGTGAATAAATGAGCTGGGGAGGGCACATAGCAGGAAAGTTGACCTTTTTCAAGGCTTGGGGATGTATACGTACATCCTTACCAACCTCAGGAAGTTATTTGCAGGGAGTCCGGTGTTAAAATTGGAGGGAGTCTTAAGATTCCTAAATTGGCTTTTAAAACAGTTTTATGCCTCTTTGTTTAACATGACTCTAGAAACCCATAAAACAGAACAAACCCTCCATTGAGTCTCCTCTTGTACATCTGAGCTAGCACAGGCAGGTTCTGCTCAGCCAGTGGTTCTCCTGAAAGTTGACTGGTTGTCCAAAAAGATATCAGACAAAACTTAATTTAGTCTGAGTTCCTCTTATTTGGGAGCTTGGGTACAATACAGAGACAACATGTGCAGACACCTGGATTAGTCTAGCATTCAAGCTTCCAAACTGAGAAGGACGTCCAGACCTGGCTACCTCCGGGAAACTGAGACAGTCAGAGAACGAGGGGAGGGGAGCAGCCGAGTTACAGGGAAGCACAGACTGTCCCACACCGATGTTTGATGCAGTCCACGAGAAGGCGGCTGCCCACTCCTCGTAGGTGGCCAGCTGAGCCGCCTTCCAAGGGAGTATCAAAGGCCCCACCCACCTGCATTCCTCCCGGACTGTTTGTGTCCAAACAACAGCCTGGCCCACAGGCGGACGGAAGAGGCGGTGCTCCATACGGAAGTCCCCGGGCCAGCTTCGGTCACGTGAGAGAAGGTTCTGCGCAGAGCTAGCACTCAGGTGAGTGAAGGTTCTTCGCAGTCACTGGCTTGAAGCACTGTGGGCTGAGAGTTCTTGCAGGTCATGTGACCTTACAGATCCAGGTCCTTGGTTTATTTCTGGTGTGTGGTTGCGCTCATAAAGGATGTTGGATTAGTTTCAACCGAGTCTGAATTTGGGGACCTATCGTGTTTACTTGGGGGATGGAACCCAGACTCTGGATGGAAGCCAGAGTAAGTCTAATTTCATGAGTGGATCAGGACTGGATGCCTTGCTTCAGGACCAGGTTACTCAGAACTGCTTCCTTTCTAGTTGTATAGTGACCACAAGGCAGGGACACGGCCCAGTAGGCAACCTTTCTGAGGCCTCTGTCACTTGCAGAGTTTGGAAGTAGGGCGAGTGAGCATAAGGAATTGACAGGCATGTTCTTTACTGTGAGGGGCAGTGGGAGTGACTTCTCCTTTTGGTTTGACAGGAAGCATGGCTCTCTGGCGAGCATACCAGAGGGCCCTGGCTGCGCATCCGTGGAAAGTCCAGGTTCTGACAGCTGGTGAGTGCCACTCTGGGACAAGAGTATAATTAGAGAAGCTGATTTGAGCAGGAGACCCATATCACAGCACCCACTTCCTGTTTAGCCCCCCGGACGTGTTTCTCTTCTCCAGAACCACTATGTCTGTTTTGGAGGGTGAGCTATTTCTGAGGCATACTCTGGAGGGGAGAGGGGTAGAGAGATGGCTCAGAGGTTAACAGCACATCCTGCTCTGTAGAAGATTCAGCACTATGTCAGGTAGCTCATAGCCACCTGTAGCTCCAGCTCCAGAGGGATCTGTCACCTCTAACCACTTGGGGCATCTGCACTCACTTGCACACACACACAACCACACACAGTTTAAAATGATAACAATAAGTCTAAAAGAGAGAGATACACAGTCTGTCAAGCAAGACTTAAAGTCCTCAAAAACTTAGGTGATGGTTTTTGTTTGTTTTTGTTTTTCAAGGCAGGACTTCTTTGTGTGGTCCTGGCTGTCATGGAACTCACTCTGTGCCAGGGTGGCTTTCAACTTAGAGATCCACCTGTCTCTCCCTCCCAAGTGCTGAGATTAAAGGGATGTGCCACCACTGCCTAGCCTAAGTATAAGTAGTCCATTCTTAAAAGCATTGCCCCCAAGAGACCCCACCTTGGGAAGCTAAATGTTTACCTCTTACACTTTATAGTGTGCCGAGCACATTATCTACATGCATAGGAGCCTCCAAAGGTCTATTAATTGGAATGAGTCCACATTAAATGACGCATCTAACAAATGCTGAAGTAACTTACTCTAGTTTATTTTTATACATTTTTTATTGTGAAGTGTATAAAGCAGTCATATATCTGAAGTTTAAGTAATACTAAAAGAGAACACTTCCGAATCAGTAATCCCTCTCCTCAGTTCATATATTCCAGTTTTTATTTCATCTTTATTTTAAGACAAAGGCACACAACCCCGGGCTGACCTGGAATTCACTGTGTAGCCAGACTGGCCTTGAACTTGCAGCTGTCCCTTCTCAGCCCCCTGAATGCTGACATTACAAATGTAAGCCTCTACAGCTGGCTAGATGACCACTTTCCTGAGCTTAGCCTACATCATTGTTTGGCTTTTCTTACAAACACATTCGCAGTATGCTAACTGGGGCCTTGTTGCTCTGTCGTTGGTGAGGTAGCAGCTTCACAGAGCGCCTTCAGGTGCCTCCTCTGGCTGTCTCCACCTTCCTTTTGCTGGCTACTCAGTGTTGTTATGACTGCGGCTCTTCTAAGGTTGCTTGCTTTGAAGCACATGCTAGATTCCTCCTTGGCCAAATTTTCAGGCAAATCTGAATTTTTTTTTCATATGCATACAGAAGCCACAGAATGAGGGAGGCAAAGCGATAGATAGTACAGGGGCACAGGATGAGGAAGCATCAGCAGGCCTCTGGTCATCAGAGCAATGCAGTGGATGATCAGGTAATAAACACATCTTGCCTGTGCTTAGAAAAAGAACCTATATTCTAAGGAGGGCTAAGGAGAAAGAGGGAGGCTAAAGGGTAGGTAGACCAGAGGTCTTGTTAGCATTAGAAACTGCATGCCCGGCCAGGAGGTGGACTCTTACTCCTCTCTGGCCCCGGGATAGCATCCTGTGCCCATCCACCTCTTGTCCTCAGAGTGTCCGGCCTGCATGACTCACCTGGCTGAGTGTGTGGTGACTCATGCTGGGCTGTGTGGCTGTGATGGGAACTGACATGCTGGGCCCTTTGCCCAGCCTCAGATTCCCTCAGGGCCCCTAGCTGCCAGATAGAAGGTCCCCCCTTGTGACCATAAGAATGGAGAGGAAAGGACAGTCATGCTTCCTTACCTAAATGATCCATAGCTAACAAAGGCAGGAACTAAAGCTCCAAGGGGCACAGGTGCAGAAATGTGGCTCTCTGGGGCCCCTGGTCTGCCTGGGCTGGGATCTTTACATGGTCTCATGTACACATTGCTCCTGAAGCTGCTGCGTCGTCATCTGGTTCTGGAGCAACCTGTAGCCTCGCAGCATGTCTCGCAGACTTCCCCTTCTTTATTGAGAGGGTATTTGGATCAACCTACAAATAAAAGGTGGGGATGGGCTTAGCTCACCTAACCATTTTGGACTGTTGTCAGAGAGCAGTGTCTCCAGAGGTCCCATGGGATAGCTCACACTGAGAAACAACAGAGATTTCAGACTTGGAGCTAGAAGACTAAGATCTGAATCTCAGAGCATAGCTCTTAGTAACTGCCTAATTAGTCCACATCAATAAACCTCTTTGGGCCTCAGTTTCCTCATTTAGAACTTAAAAGGTCAGTTACAGGAGTTATCTCTGAGAGAAGCTTTGGAAGTGTTATTCATTTATCTATTTACAGTACTAAAGGCAGAAGCTGCAGCCTCACACATGCTGGGCAAGCGCGCTTTCTGGGCAATATGCCTATCCTTTTGTGTCTTTTATTTTACATTATTTATTGTATGTGTGTGCACATGTGTGTTGCATGACTATACAGTCAGTTGTCTCCTGGGACTGACTGGAACTTTTTTTTTTTTGAGACAGGGTTTCTCTTATAGCCCTGGCTGTCCTGGAACTCACTCTGTAGACCAGGCTGGCCTCGAACTCAGAAATCTGCCTGCCTCTGCCTCCCAAGTGCTGGCATTAAAGGCGTGCACCACCACTGCCCGGCACAGCGGAACTTTTTAAAATGTATAATAAACTTGAAGGTTCAAGAGTTGGTCCTTCCTATGATCATTGGCAACCTGTGTATAGCAAACATGTTTGTTTGTTTGTTTGTTTGTTCTCTGTGTAGCTCCAGCTGTCCTGGAACTCACTCTGTAGACCAGGCTGGTCTCAAACTCAGAAATCCACCTGTTTCTGCCTCCTGAGTGCTGAGATTAAAGGCATGTGCCACTATGCCCAGCTGGTTATTTTCATTCAGAATCTTGATGTGTAGCTCAGGCTAGCCTTGAACTCACCAGTCAGCCCTTCTACTTCAGCCTTTCAAGTGCCTAGATCATAGGCTTGCATGTACCCAGCTTATGGATAAGTATCTTAGCTTTGGTTTTCCGAAGCTACGAAGGCGTAAAAAGCAGAGTCTGAAGCTTATGTGCTTGTTAGAAAGCCATCCTTTCCAAGGGTAAAAGGGAGAGCAGGTACGAAGGTGTATATTAAACCAGCTGCTCTTCAGAACTTCTGTGACTCTTACCTTGGAACTGACTAAGAATCGATGTGCAATGCCTTATTGGATGAAGAGGCATTTCAGGAGAAGAGACCTCAGTCCACCAGCTTCCATCCCACACTGGGAACACTTACTCTTCTCTACTACGTTTTCACACCTGTGTAGTCCCCAAAGGCAGTAACAGTGAGAGCCTGGGTATAACAGGCCTGAAGGAAGCCTGTCTGTTTCAACTGGAGTAATGACTAGAGCAAGAGACAGGTGAGTCAGGATCTGAAATGGTGTAGCGGAAGTGTCTAATACACTCTTTGGGCCAAGCTAGAGTCACGACCAGGGCAGCCTGGGAAAAAGGTTGACTGAGTGTTCTGCAGAGTCTGAGTCAGCTTCATCCCTTCCTTTCTGGAGGGCTCTTCCAGACTCCAGTGGGCCCAGAGCCCAGGGCCTGATTCCATCCATTGCAGGCCACCAGAGCAGCTAATCTGTAGACACTGATGTCCCTGGAACCTGAATTCAGCCAGAGTGTGAGTCTCACAGGCCTTGATACTACAGGAAGGGAAACTGAGGTACAAGCAGGGTATGGCGTGCACTTTGGCGTCACACAGTCAGTTCCAGAGTTGGCATGGGAATCGAGGGCACTGCTTCCTGTACTTGAGATACTTGGGCCCCAAGACACTGTCAACACAGCTGGTTTGGGTTTAAACTTGACAAGCTGCAGAACTGGCCATTTCATCTCATTTCCTTCAATGGGATACTTAAGGATAGGAGTGAGCTGAGCACCTATACCCATCCCAGGGAATATGCTTCTCTGTCTCAAAAGAGTTTCAGCTGCCTCCGGGTCCTAGGTCCTAGGTCAGTTCAAGCTCCTATACTTGAGATACTTGGAACAGCAGCATTGCTGGTTCTATGCCAAGAATATCTTTACCTGCAGACCCCTCCCCTGTTCTTAAAGGCACATTCCCTCTCATTCTGGGCAGCCACTCCCTGCACATCTGCAGTCTCATCTTCCATCAACATTCTATTTTCCTATGCATAAGACTCTGCAAAATCAAGTGTAGGAGCTAAGGGAAGCGGGGGATTTGGCTCTACTCGTGCCTTGGAAGACGGTGAGAAAGTTGGGGCTTTTCCATTCATGGGCAGGGGATGGTCTCAAATAGTTCAGTACCCAGAGCCAAGCATCTCTTTCCCTGACCCACCTCCTGGATCCACAGGGAGTGACGAATGAGAACTGGCACCTACCCAGAGGCAAGATGTCATCATACTCAGGACCAATGTCTACTTGCTAGGCTCTGTGCCCAGCCTGGCTTTGGGGCACCACTGCCCGACAACCTCTCATCTCTTCCCACCAGGGCTCTGCCACTATGTGTTTTCAGGCTTCCATCTCCAACTCTCAAGCCCAGGATGAGAGAAACCAGATAGGATCGCTACATTATCCTTGTTAACCAGATAATGCCCTTCAAGTCACCCAGAGATTGGGTGATTTGGGTATTTGAGTTCTGGGCTGGAGAAAATAGGATAAAGAGTTTGAATGTCTGAGTCCTTCCTGTTGAAGGCTCACTTGGAATGTAGGCTTTCCTCTTGGCCTGGACCAAAGCCTTTGGCAGCCCTGGAGTGACTGCAGATCCAGTGGCCATAATCTCTTATGAGCAGAAAACTAACTTCTAGGCACTGCTATGTCAGAAATGAATAGACCTGGGTAAACCTAGAGAGACTCTCCTCGCTTCATCTCTCTGAAGATGGCCTGTCACCTGGTACTGCCTCGGGCTTGATGGTGCAGTTTGGGACCTAGACTTAAAGGTTTGGGCTAGGGGATACTCTGAAGATGCTCACATGCACCAACTACCCCCACCACACACAATCTCTTCCTCTCCCTCCCTCCCTCCCTCTTACATGTGGTGTAAAAGAAATAACAGATGCCATACTGTGGCTGTCTTGAGAGTCTGTACAAGTCACTGCCACTTCCCCAGAGGAGGGTTATCAAACACCCTAAGCAGTCAGCTACAATTGGTACCTACCATATAATGGATGCCCCTTAACTAAAGGGCATCCCTTTAGTTAACTTCCCTATTCCCCTGTTGCCCAGGAATCAGAGACAGTCTGAATACAAGCACATACGGGCTACTCATCATTAATATGGCATGGGGCTCACCTCTAGAAAACCAACCAACAAACCAACCCTATAGTAGGGGATACTGTTACTCTCATGGTCACTAGAGAGAGGTTTTTTTCAATGGCTAAAGGCTTCCGGAACCATGGAACTTGATTTTTATTCCAGTTATGCCTTTAGCTTCTATGACTACTGTTAAGTTATAAAAAGAGAAAATATGCACATCTCTATTTCTTAAGAATATTCCTGGGGCTGGAGAGATGGCTCAGTGGTTAAGAGCACTGACTGCTCTTCTGGAGGTTCCCAGCAACCACATGGTGGCTCATAACCATCTGTAATGAAATCGGATGCCCTCTTCTGCTGTGTTTGAAGATAACTAAGTGCACTTACATATAATAAATAATAAATCTTGAAAAAAAAAAAAACAAGATTCCTGCCTGCCCTCCCTATGAGTACCAGGGAATAGAGGTGATAGAAACCTGGGCAATAAGTACACAAGCTTTTTGTTTGGTTGGTTGGTTTTGGTTTTTTTTGAGACAGGGTTTCTCTGTATAGTCCTGGCTGTCCTGGAACTCACTCTGTAGACCAGGCTGGCCTCGAACTCAGAAATCTGCCTGCCTCTGCCTCCCAAGTGCTGGGATTAAAGGCACACAACACCATTGCCCGGCAGTACACAAGCTTTTATTGTGTTTAAACGTATGTGTGCCTGTGCCACATTTGTGCCTAGTGCCCACAGAGACCAGAATAGGCCACTGGATCTCTTGAAATGAGTTAGAACTGGTTATAAGCTGCCATTTGAGTGCTGGAAACCAAGTCTGGGTCCTCTGCAAGAACTGTAAGTGCTAATAACCACTGAGCCCCTTGTTTGTTTTCTATGTATTTTTGTTGTTTTGCTTGAGACAAAGTCTCACCATATAGCCTTAGAACCCACAATGTAGACCAGTCTCTCTCGAGCTTGAAAGAATCCTTGTACCTCTGCCTCCCAAGTGCTGATGTCATAGGTATGTGGTGCTGTACCTGCCCGGGAAAGACCTTTGCTATGTGGTCCCTTTGACCCATCCCTTGGGTAGGAGCTTTTGGTAGCCCATGGCCTCAGAGCCTGCTTTTGCTTATGTTCTCACCTCCTTGTTCCCTTGGCTTGAGTTCTCCTCCCCAAACTCTATTCCTTACAAGGTTAACTTCCTGTCTCCAGGGCTCCCTAGTTAGATGGATGCATGTCTACTGACCTCTCAGATCTTTTGCGAGGGTTCACTGATTCCTTTGTGAACTGTCACCATCCGTATCAAAGTGGACTGTGGTCCCTTCATCAGCCAAGTCCCTTCAGCCTTCTCAGGGCCATTTCCCCTTTGTGCATGGCTGCAGTAGTCCAGGAAAAAGAGCTGAAGAGAGAGCCCTGAGCACACAGCTGGTGGCCACATAGTGGATGGTGGTGGGACTGAGGGAAGTGTTCACTCACTGGGGCCAGGTAGCACATGTGAGTTCCCTGACATCCTCATACCTTGAGCCTGACACATTTCCTCAGGTTGAGCGTCAGAGTTCCTCATGCCCTTCCCTCAAGCAAGCTTGTTGTTTGGTGCTGTAAGTTTTTGTTTGACTATTTTCTGACCACCTTTTAGGGTCATGGTTAGGTGTGGGGAATGAAACCACGTCTAAGCTTCTAGTCTGGCCATTCCTCACGCTCCTCGTCCTAGGGGACACCATGTCTGACTGTTTCGGGGAGACTCGGGAAGAGAGGCAGTACTGGCTGGCTGGGATGGTGGTGAGGGAGAGGAAGAGCTGCTGAATGGCCAGCTGCCCAGGTCACGTAGGGTTGCCCATCACCAGCTCGAGCTCCTAGCTTTCCCCAGCTGCCTCTGACTAGGTTGCTTTGAGGAAGTGCAGTGGAGAAGGTGTGGGGGAAGAGCAGAGCTGTGTGTGCAGCCAGCATGGACGTCAGAGCCAGCCCCAGAACAAGGAATAGGGTTGAAGGATGTGTTTGCTCAGTGCTAATTGAGGGCATCGGGACAGTGGTAGCTTCGGAGCTAGAGGGGACTCTCATTACTCACTGAGATGGATGGACGAGCTGGAGATTGTGCAGTCATTCCCAAGCGGCCCTGTGACTGTTTGTAAGAAACCGTCACACCACCATGACAAACTGGAGGCTCTAAATAATGATGATTCCAGTTCCGACTTGGCTTCGAGGGGTGGGTGTCTGTGCAGTTAGGGGGGCGGGAAGCAGGTGCAGAGGTCTGGGGGCAAGGGTGAGAAAGGAGGGTCTGGGCTTGACTTCCGGTGTGCATGATAGATGGCTAGTAATCTTCCCTGTGGAGGAGGCTTTTGTTATCAAAACATTCTGTCTGCACCATTTGAGCACATTTTAGAAAGATTTATTCGTGCTTCTTTCTCCCAATAAAGACCCCTAAGGCCAAAGTAAAAGACACTGGCCAGGTCTTGCTTTGGGCTGGCAAGAGAGAGAGTGCGTCTCTCATTATCCTGAACATAATCTGCTCGTGATTTGGAGTCCTCAAAAGGACTGTCTAGGAGTCACACTACCTCTGTTGCACCAGCTATGTGAAACCGTGGACCTTCATTTCCACACCTCTAGAAGAGTTGAAGCGGAATGTTCTAAAAGACCTTTTCCATTCTGGCCTCTAGTTCTTAGCCTTCTACCCACATTCAGTCCTGGTTTCCTACAGCTTGCTATGTGTTCAGAGATTCTGGCCTGCTCATTCCAGTTCCCATGGTCTCACTATGTACTGACTGGCCTGGGACTCCCTATGTAGCCTAGGCCGGCCTCAAACTCATAGCCGTTCTCCTACCTATGTCTCCCAAGTGCTGGGATGCCAAACATGCACCACCATACCCCTCATCCCGTGTCTAATAAGAGATGCCACTATCCTTGAGAAGCAGAGAGCTTCAAGACAGCAAGAAGGGGCTGGTCATTTGCCAGAACAAAGCCGTAGGACTCAGAGTGCCAAGACTCATTTGGTCGGCAGACTTTCCTTGTAGGGGATGTCCTGACATCACCTATGTACCTTGCACAGGGTCACTGATGGGTGTAGGTGATATTATCTCACAGCAACTTGTGGAAAGGCGGGGTCTCCAGCAACACCAGACAGGCCGGACTCTGACCATGGTATCCCTGGGCTGTGTCTTTGTGGTAAGTTCTGCTTGCAGGAGGTCTACATTGCCTTGACTCTTCCATTGGCCTTTCCCACTTAGCCCAGCCTGTGCCTTTTTGGTCTTAGAGTCTGCCTTCACCAGAAAGTGATGGCGCATGCCTTTAATCCCAGCACTTGGGAGGCAGAGGCAGGCAGATTTCTGAGTTCGAGGCCAGCCTGGTCTACAGAGTGAGTTCTAGGACAACCAGGGCTATACAGAGAAACCCTGTCTCAATAAAATAAAATAAAATAAAATAAAATAAAATAAAATAAAATAAAATAAAATAAAATAAAATAAATAAACAAAAACCAACAAAAAAACCAAGAGTCTGTCTTCTTCAGGTGTAGGTTTCTGTTGCCTGGGCGGGAGAAGCTTTGTGTTATAAAAGCCAAGGGTCTGTCACTGTGCCCTGCTGTCCTACCTTTTATTCTCAGGGCCCTGTAGTCGGAGGCTGGTACAAGGTTTTGGATCACTTAATCCCTGGCACCACAAAGGTACATGCACTGAAGAAGATGTTGTTAGATCAGGTGAGCTAAGAGAAAAGGGCTGGGGAAGGAGAGCCT